>NC_003280.10:13961180-14290740 GCF_000002985.6 Caenorhabditis elegans | reverse complement strand
GAAGACGATGTACCATGAAGGGTGAATAGAATAATGCTTATATTATTCAGTTCCTGAGAATAGTAGTCTAAGCTAATGGATATATTCCAATACAAGTTTGGGAGATATATTACAAATAGTGGAATAGCCACTTGAATACACATTGAAATAAAAAAGTTTTTGAGCATTCTCCGAGTTGTAGGGGAAATTGATGGATTGTTCTGTGGAATCAGGTGCCACAGTATAGTAGAATACAATAAAATGCGACCAGCCCGCCAAAAACCAGACATGTTATATGCATATGTGGGTTGAATAATTTTGCATCTTTTTGAAAAACCGATGACTTTTCATCAAAAAATATTGGAGGAAGACACGGAAACTTTTGAAATGCATCTTGTTTAGCTTTCACTTGATCGTCAGGTACTGTAAGTATTTCTGGAAGCCCGAAATTGATAAGTTGAACGGAGAAAATAGTGTAATATATCCGACGAGTCCATTTTCGTCTCATGACAAATCTGCTGTTGGTGACGATTGCTTGGTGGCGTATCTCGAATAGGTGGACTACGGAAGCTACCATACCTAAGAATAGTAAGGGTAGAATTATTTTGAGGTTAATAAAGGAATGTTGTAAGCTACGAAATGAAACAGTAGCTCTGAAGGCGTAAAGGAAAGATTTTTCGGAAAGCACAACATTATCCACACATAATCTTGAACATCTCAAAATCCGTAAATTATTGCTCACCTCCCAAAGACGCAAACGGAAGCCAGATTAAAACTGTTACATCTGTCGTGATATATAGTAATAGTCCCGAGCCATGTGCTGCTATAACCGGCATGAAAAACATTGGAGTATCAATACACCCCATGTTAAATCACAAAACATTGTCCAAAGATGCAAATTTATCATAAAAGGAACACTGGATCTCATCGCTTCTGATGACTTTTTATAGATCAAAAATAAAGTGTAACTCGAAAAATTAATCATACATATTGAACCAATATGACAGCCGGATTCTAGAAAATGAGCTGAAGCTAGGTAGGTAGAATTCTTGCAAGACGTTGGCATATTCATGATACCAACTAAAAAAGTGAAAACATGCGAAAGTGAGTAGAGTATGGCAGGTGATTTTCGAATACAAGTCGATCAGATTATAGGCCAAATTATGTAATAAGTACCAAAACATACAAATAACTTCCGTTAACTTTAGTATAGTTTTCTATCAACAATTACCTGCGTCTCAAGTTAGAACGCATTCCATCAAAGCTTGAAAACAAAATAAAATGTGTTACAAAACGAATGTTATAGTTTGACATATTGAAATCATCTCGAAAAATTTGCCATTTTAAGATTTTAAAATAAATTTGTAAAATTGTACTACTTCCCCTACGCCCAGTAAAGTGTCAGTTACAAAGAAATATTCACAACCAAATTGCCTAGAAACGAAAAAGTCACTGTTACAATTATAATTTCATAGTTACGAGAAATGTTTAAACTTTTGCATAGTTGCATTTGGCCACTTTTTTCAAGTGAGAAAGCTCCAGAAACCGCTTGAAAATGAATTCACATGTTCCAGGTTTTAGCATAAAATATTACTTTTTATCAATATTCTATGTTAGTTTTTTCTACAAAAAGTCACCTGCATATTCCCCTACCTCAACAAATTTTTATTGCCAGTCTTTTCTAGTTGATATCATGAATAATTGCAGAAACGTGACTTATAAAGCTTCTACTGATTTTCTAGAGTCTGGTTGTCATATTGGTTCAATATGTATGTTTACTTTTTCTAGTTACACTTTATTTTTAATCTATAAAAAGTCATCAGAAGCGATGAAATCAAGTGTTCCGTATATGATACATTTGCATCTTTGGACAATGTTTTGTGATTTGACATGGGCAGTTATAGTTCTGCCAATGTTTTTTATGCCAGTCATAGCAGCACATGCTTCTGGGTTATTGTTATATGTCACGAAGGATCCAATTGCTTTAATGTGGCTGCCATTTGCGTCCACAGGAGGTGAGCATTTATGTTTTACCTTGTTCTTACTTAAACCGACTATGAGAGTTGTAGTTTTCCGATTCAGAATTTCTGGTCAGAAGGTGTCATACTGTCCCAAGTATTGGAAACTTGTTCTTATAGAAATTTACAAATGTTACAATTTTAAAACGAAAGAGATTTTTTTAACTAGGATAACCATTTTAACCCTCTAAAATCCAAAGTGTTTGGGAGATTCAAAACTTCACAATTCCCTCCAGAAAGTAACCAATTTTAGGGATGCTGGGTGCAATGGTAAATCTATTCGAGCATCGCCATCAAGCAATCGTTACCAATAGCAGATTTGTCATGAGACGAAAATGGACTCGTCGGATATATTACACTATTTTCTATACCCAACTCATTAATTTCGGGCTTCCAGAAATACTTACCGTACCTGACGATCAAGTGAAAGCTAAACAAGATGCTTTTCAAAAGTTTCCATGTCTTCCTCCAATATTTTTCGAAGACACCTCTGCTGTAATTCAAGAAAATGCAAGACTTTTCAATCCACACATGTATATCGCTTGCGCTTTGCTGACTTCTATGATATGGTTCTATTGTTCACATATAGCATGGCACCTATTACCAAAGAACAACCCATCAATGTCAAGTGGAACTCGGAAGATGCTTAAGAACTTCTTTATATCTATGTGTATTCAAGTGGCCATTCCTACTTTTGTGGTTCAACTCCCGAATATTTATTGGTATATATCGATTAACTCTGAGTTTTATTCCCAGGAACTGAATAATATAAGTATTATTCTATTCACACTTCATGGTACATCTTCTTCAATTGCAACTATCTTCATCTACAAGCCATATAGAGTTTACACAAAGAGGTTGTTATTACACAGTGGGTTGGCATAGATTTAATTCAGTTTTCTGATCTTATTTCAGAGATTCTAAGACTACCGGAGCCCAAACCAATTTCTACTTTGGCGAGTATACCCAATAGAAGTGTTGGGATAGCTACATTGCAATAAATAATGCAATTGTATAATTGAAATATATTATTATTATTTTGCATATGATTTTGCATATGTTGAAAGCTTTTAAACTAGATTTTTGCATTTTCCACTTTATAAAGGTCTCCCTAAATTGTTGTTTTTTGTCTGATTCTTGAAATATTGGGCATATCAAAATTATTACTGATTGTGAGAAATAAATACATTTGAAGTATTTCAAATATCATATGATGTGTTCTACATACATATATCTTTAGCTATGAGCCAGCAAAGATATTATATTGAAAAATCAATTTTTAATATACTTCCACCTGCTTTCAAAGCATTGAAAACATCTGCTCTGCCACATAAGTATTCTCAACTGTTTTCTGTTTTCCCTATCCATGAGTATATCCAATCAATCTTGCAAGCCCCCAACCTATCTAGCTTCAACAGATTTCCTCGAGACCGGTTGTCACATTGGATCTGTATTTATGCTAACTTCTTCAATTTATACGTTATTCCTAATGGCTAAAAAATCTCCGGATACAATGAAATCAAGTGTTCCCTACATGATAAATTTGCATGTAGCAACTATGATATGTGATTTGACATGGGCAGTTATAGTTCTGCCAATGTTTTTTATGCCGGTTATTGCAGCACATGCCTCTGGAATATTAACATGGGTTACCAGGGAGCGAAATGTTATTCTTTGGCCACCATTTGCAGTTCTAGGAGGTAGGCATCTAGGACTTTCTTGGGTAAATTATAGTCTACTGACTTTTTTTTTCCATAAAGAAAGTTACCACTTGGGTTCTGTTGGTAGGCATAGTTGTGCCTATTTCTGAAATCGAGCTGATTGTTTTTTTATTTTTTGAAAAACTGAATCAGAGCTTTAAAAAAAGCTGAAAAAAACATAGACAAACTTTCAAAAAGAGAGAAGTTTCAAAAGGGGAGGGGGGAGCCTAAGCCCAAGCTCAAGCCTAAGCCAAAGCATAAGACTAAGCCTGGGACCAAGCCTAAACCTAAACCTAAGTCCAACCCAAAACCTAAGTTAAAGCCTAGGACAGCTAACGCTTGCCACTGACGCCAAGCCTGAGCCTAAGCCGAAGCCTGAGTCTAAGCCTAAGCCTAAGTCAAAGTCTAAGCCTAAGCCTATGCCTAAGGCTACGCTAAAGCCTGAGTCTAAGCCTAAGACTAAGCCTAAATCTAAGCCTACCCTTAGCCTAAGCTGACGCTTCAATTTTCAGGCATGGCCGCGTGTCTAATCACTCTATTCGAGCACCGCCATCAAGCAATCGTCACGAGAAGCTGGTTCGTCATGAAGCGAAAATGGACTCGTCGAATAATCTACCCCCTATTCTACGCAATTTCCATAAACTTCGGACTCGTGGAACTTCTGACTATCCCGGAAG
The DNA here is from genome assembly GCF_000002985.6 of Caenorhabditis elegans. Lineage (NCBI taxonomy): Eukaryota > Metazoa > Nematoda > Chromadorea > Rhabditida > Rhabditidae > Caenorhabditis > Caenorhabditis elegans. The sequence continues at coordinate 14,286,366 of NC_003280.10, read as the reverse complement.
ACCAGGCACACGCCAAACAAAAAGCTTTCAAGCAGCATCCATGCCTTCCTCCGATCTTTTTCGATGACACGTCAGCTGTAATTCAAAGAGACGCGAGTTTATTCAACCCGCATATGTACACCTGTTGTTTTATTCTATCTGTATTAGTATGCTTCTACTGTTTACATGTCCTCTGGCACCTCCTACCAAGAAACAACCCGTCAATGTCATCCGGAACTCGGAAAATGCTTAGAAACTTTTTTATCTCCATGTGTGTTCAAGTGACTATTCCAATTGTTGTATTGCTTCTTCCGAATCTATATTGGAACATTTCAATTTCCTTTGACTATTACTCCCAGGAACTGAATAATATAAGCATTATTCTATTCACCCTTCATGGTACATCGTCTTCAATCGCAGTTATTTTTATCTACAAGCCATATAGAGTTTACACAAAGAAGTTAATTTTTTATAGTGAGAAAAAGCGGAGGATTTGAAAAAAGAGTATATGAGATTTTTCAGAAATTCTAAAGCTGCCGGAGCCAAGGCCTGTGACCATTGTAGCGAGTGTATCCGATAGAAGTGGTGGGAGAACGGCGCCGGCGTGATGCTCTTAATCAATATTTGATTTTATTATCAGATCAATAATTTGTGATGTATACGCTTTTGTGGGTATTAGGGCTCCAAAAAGACCGGGATTTGAAGGCGCCGTTCGCCGGCGGGAATCGGAAAGTTTGGAAATTTTCGGCAATCGGCAAATTCAGCAACTGCCCGTTTTGGAAATTTCCGGCAATTCGCGATTTCGACAAAGCTCCGGCTCAGTGAGCAGCAGGATGTGATCTACGAGAAGTTTCGCGCTCTCTTCCCAGATTTCCCAGTCGACAAAGTGACAAAAGGGTTCCGGAAGGAGGATAAAGAGACTTGGGATAAATGTTGTTCCAACGGTAATGTTTTCAAGTTTTTGAGTTAGTTCCACGGGGCAGCAAAAGCTACGTCCATGAAAGTGCGCTCTACTGTTCAATGAGCATAACACTGGCGTGAGGGTATCAACTCGACCCATCTGTCCGCAGTTGCGCGTTACGAACAGGTAGTGGTACTGTAGGGTTACTGTAGGTATACAGTAGGGTTACTGTAGATTGGAAAAATTTGAATTTTTAGCTTTTGAGGAGGTACTGGATTGAAAGTTGGTGGGGGATAATGTCTGGGTACTGTAGTGGTACTGTAGGGGTACTGTAGGTATACGGTAGGGTTACTGTAGGTTGGAAAAATTTGAATTTTTAGCTTTTGATGAGGTAATGCGTTGGGAGTTGGTGGGGGATAATGTCAAGGTACTGTAGGGGTACTATAGGGGTACTGCAGGTATACGGTAGGGTTACTGTAGTTTGGAAAAATTTGAATTTTTAGCTTTTGAGGAGGTACTGGATTGAAAGTTGGTGGGGGATAATGTCTGGGTACTGTAGTGGTACTGTAGGGGTACTGTAGTTTTTTTTACTTTAGAAATTAGTAAGGTTTGCCTCCTCGTGGTACCTCCTCAAAAGCTGAGAACTTAAATTTTTCCAAACTACAGTAACCCTACCGTATACCTACAGTACCCCTACAGTACCACTACAGTACCCAGACATTATCCCCCACCAACTTTCAATCCAGTACCTCCTCAAAAGCTGAGAACTTAAATTTTGTAAAGTTAATACATCACATTTTACGCGCAAAACTCGTATATTTTTTTCTTTAGCGCTCACATTTTCGCACTTAAAAAATTGTCGTTTCGAGACCTGGAAAACCGCAAAATTTGTCGTCGTCTGGTATTACGGCAGCACAAAATCCTGAGAATGCGTATTCCGCAACATATTTGGCGCGCAAAATATCTCGTAGCGAAAACTACAGTAGCGCTTTTGTCGATTTACGGGGGCTCGATTTTTTTGAAATTTAAGTTTATTCTCGAAATTCGACAGGGTTTTTCGCATTATTTTCTCATTTTTAGCTTTATTTTAATATTTCATTGATAAATTAATGATTTTAATATATTCGAGAGCCCCCGTAAATCAACACAAGAGCTACAGTAGTTTTCGCTACGAGATATTTTGCGCGTCAAATATGTTGTGTAGTACGCATTCTCGAATTTTTGTGTTACCAGACGACAAATTTTGCGCTTTTCCAGGTCTCGAAACGACATTTTTTGCTATATGCAAAAATGTGTGTGCCTTTAAAGAGTACTGTAATTGCAAAAATTTTATCGATTTTTAGTTAAAAAACACAGATTTGTAACATTTATATCAAAAAAGTGAGAAAAATCGATAAAAACCCGTGGCACCAAAAGTTTGAAACTACAGTACTCCTTAAAGGCGCATGCCCGTTCAAGTTTATAAAAATTGTCGTGTCGAGACCCTTTGTACCGTATTTTAAAACGAAATTTTAAAACTTTTTGTGAATTTATTCACTAAAAAAATCAACACGAGATGAATGAAACAGATAAATAAAAAAGTACCGGGGGAAAACAACGAATTTAAAGGTACATGCATGGAATTTTAAAACGAGTTAATAGGATGCTTGGAAGTTCGAGTTCTTGTTCTTGTTGTTGCGGAAGCTGGGACGTGGGCCATCACGGCCGCTTTGACACTTCAGACGATATTTCTCGGCGTCCCGTCTCAGCTGATCCGGCACCTCTTGTTCAGATTTTTCCAAAATCTGGATCAATCCCTCGAAGTTTGAGCGATCATTCCACCAAAGGAAGCTCATGGCTTCTCCCTTGCGGCCAGCTCGTCCGGTTCGGCCGACACGATGCACATATTCCTCGATATCCATTGGGAAATCGTAGTTGAGAACGTGACTGAAAATGCAAAAAAAAATATTTTGGAGGAGAATTATTTTTTTAGACCCCCCAAAATTGGTCCAAAACTACCAAAATTCGTAATAATAGAGACGTTCTGAAAATTTTTCAAAAGAAAAAAAGTTATGGCCGCTCAAAGTTTTGGAAAAAATGATCTATTTTTTTAGCTAAAAAAATTTTGGCCACTGTTCTGTGTCGCATCGGTCCGAAATTGACTTTTTTGGAATTAAGATGATAATTCTAAAAAAAGCCAACTTCGGACCGATTCGACACAGAAAAGTGGCAAAAATCCAGAGATTTTAGCTAAAATCAGAGTACTTTTTTCGAAATTTTGAACCGCCATGGAGTACCGAAACGGAAGACTGTTTTTTTTTGACCCAAAATGGTCCAAAACTACCAAATTTCGTAATGAGAATTTCTGAAAATTTTTCATTAAAAAAGTTATGGCCGCTCAAAGTTGTGGAAAAAATGATCTATTTTTTTTAGCTAAAATCTCAAATTTTGGCAGTTTTTCAGTGTCACAGCGGTTGGAACCTAATTTTTCAAAAAAAAAAAACATTTTTGTAATACATTTTTGTAATACATGTACATGTACATACATGTTTTGTAATACATTTTTGTAATACATGCGTTTGTTTATTACCTTTTTTTCCGTTAATTGAGATGATTTTTCGGTAGATGCGGGCACAAATTGACCGAAAAAGCATCTCAATTAACGGAATAAGACGTAATAAATTGCGATGACATGTATTAAAAAATGATTTAAAAAAATAAAATAAAAATTAGGTTCCAACCGCTGTGACACTGAAAAATTGCCAAAATTTGAAATTTTAGCTAGAAAAATAGATCATTTTTTTTCAACTACTTTGAGCGGCCATAACCTTTTTAATGAAAAATTTTTGGTAGTTTTGGACCATTTTCGGTCAAAAAAAAAACAGTCTTCCGTTTCGGTACTCCATGGCGGTTCAAAATTTCGAAAAAAGTACTCTGATTTTAGCTAAAATCTCTGGATTTTTGCCACTTTTCTGTGTCGAATCGGTCTGAAGTTGGCTTTTTTTTTTTGGAATTATCATCTTAATTCCAAAAAAGTCAATTTCGGACCGATGCGACACAGAACAGTGGCCAAAATTCGAGATTTTAGCTAAAATCAGAGTACTTTTTTTCGAAATTTTGAACCGCCATGGAGTACCGAAACTGACCCAAAATGGTCCAAAACTACCAAATTTCGTAATGAGAATTTCTGAAAATTTTTCATTAAAAAGGTTATGGCCGCTCAAAGTTTTGGAAAAAAAAAGATCTATTTTTCTAGCTAAAATTTCAAATTTTGGCAATTTTTCAGTGTCACAGCGGTTGGAACCTAATTTTTATTTTATTTCAGTGTAATTTTGAAGAATTTTTGAGCAGTTTTGTTACGAAATTCGTACGTAATGTCCGGCACATCGATTCCTCTGCTGGCCAAATCGGTGGCAACCAGAATTTGAACTTCTCCAGATCGCAGCATATTCAGCGACATTTCGCGATCAGATTGAGATCTTCCACCGTGAAGTCCTTGCGAATTGATTCCTTTCATGCAGAAATCCGACGATAAATGATCTGCCATCACCTTTGATTTCACAAAGATGATCATTTTGTAGTTTTGACCGTGAGCTGCTGTCAAGAAATTGACGATTTCGCAGACACGGAGGAATCGGCTGTCGTGTGGCACGAATTCGAAGAATTGGGTGACACTTTTGCATGACTGAAAATATTTGGAATTAATTGTTTAATATTGGAGGACTAACGGGTTGGACGATTTTTTACGTTTTGAATGCTTAAAAATGCTCCAAAAACCCGAAAAAAGCTCAAAAATGCTACAAAATGCTCCCAAATCTTCAAAAATCCTTAAAAATGCTTCAAATTTTCTCAAAAATTCCTCTATAAAGCTCCAAAATGTTAGAAAATGCTCTAAAAACTAAGAAAATCTTCAAAAATTCACTAAAAAGCTCCAGAATTGCTTTGAAAGTCTTCCAAATCTCTGAAAACTCCAAAATTGCTCAAAAATTCCTCCAAACTCCCTAAAAAGCACAAAAATTTCTCCAAAATATATCAAAAATCCTCTAAAAAGCTCCAATATTGCTTTAAAAATCTTCCAAAATGTCGGAAAAATGCTCTAAAATTTCTCAAAAATGCTCCAAACAGTTAGAAAATCTTCAAAACCCCCCTTTAAAAGTTTAAATTTGCTTAATGTCCTCCAAATCATTGAAAAGTACTCCAAAATCTTCAAAAATCCCTAAAAATGCTGAAATTTACTTTAAAATACCACCAAAATTTCTCTAGAATGCTCCAAAATCACGGAAAATTCTCAAATATCCCGAAAACTAGTCCAAAATCTCCAAAAAACTCCGAATTTGCTCAAAATTCCTCCAAAATCCCTAAAAAAGCACCAAAATTGGTTTTAAAATCTTCCAAAATCTCTGACAAGCTCCAAAATCATAGAAAATTTATCAGAAATCCTCGAAACACTGCAAAATTTCTCTCAAATGCCCCACATCATAGAAAATTCCCAAACATCCTGAAAATTGTTTAAATGTCTTCCAAAATCTCTGAAAAACTCCAAAATTTCTCAAAAATGCTCTTAAATCCTTGAAAATCTTCAAAAAAATCGTCCGAACCGTTTGTCCTTCTTCTCCGACGAAACTTACAGTCAAATCCAGACTTCCATTTACAGCCATCACGGCCTCCTTTGTGTATTTATCAGTAAGCTTTCTGACACCTTCTGGCCAGGTAGCACTGGTCAATGCGACGAGCCGATCAGGACGGATTTCAAATAGAATGCGACGAATAGCTACTTCGAAGCCCATATCCAGCATTCTATCGGCCTCGTCAAGAACCACATATGTGACGGATGCGAGTGAGATGACTCCATCATTGGAAAGATCCGTGAGACGTCCTGGAGTGGCGATAACTGGAAAAAAATTCAAAAATTAGTTAGAAAATTATTTTATTTATTTATTATTTTTTTTTTGATTAAAAAGTTCTAGATTTTATATGATTTTTTTTTTTTGAAAATTGGAAAAATCTCAGTTTTTTTAACCCTAATTATATTTTAATTTCCGCCAATTTGATTCGTTCGGTGGAGCGCGCTTGCATTATTTTTTTATTAATTTATTTTATTTGTTCTCATTATTTCACTGATTTTCTTCTTGATTTGTGTATTTTTATCGGAAAAAGAGACAGAAATTCAAGATAAATGCAAAATGTTTATTAAAAAATCACTGAAAATGGGTGAAACTGTAAAATATGCTAATTTCAAGCTTGTTTTATTCATTTTCAGTGACTTTTTAATAAAAAATTTGCATTATCTTGCTTTTTCAGTTCTCTTTCCGATAAAAATACACGAATAATGAAGAAAATCACTGAAATAATGAGAATAAATAAAATAAATTAATAAAAAAATAATGCAAGCGCGCTCCACCGAACAAATCCAATTGGCGGAAATTCAAATTGGAATTAGGGGGGAAAACTGAGATTTTTTCAAATTTCAAAAAAATCATATAAAATCTAGAACATTTTTTTTTGAATTTTTTTAATCGTGATATTCGATCATTGTGGCCCCATAGGCATGTTTTAAAGGAGGACTAACAATTCGGACGATTTTGAACGTAAAGACCCAGAATAAGCTCAAATGAACGAATTTCGTATTGAAACTTCTCAAAAAATTTTCAAAAATATTTTATGGCGGTTCAAAATTTTGAAAAATTACAAATTACACTGATCTTGGCTAAAATCACGAATTTTTCCCATTTTTCCGTGTCACATCTGTCCGAAGTTGGCTTTTTTTTGAAATTATCGTCCTTTATTACATATGTTGGTAGTTTATCTCATTAAATTTCGTCGATTTAAGAACATTTAAAGCCGATAGGTAACCAAAAATCATCGAAATTGGTTACCTGTCGGCTTTAAATGTACCTTAATCGACGAAATTAAATGAGATTAATCACCAATATATGTAATAAAGGACGATAATGCCAAAAAAAGCCAACTTCGGACAGATGTGACACGGAAAAATGGGAAAAATTCGTGATATTAACCAAACTCAGTGTAATTTGTAATTTTTCAAAATTTTGAACCGCCATTAAAAATTTCTGAAAAAATGTTGAGCAGTTTCATTATGAAATTCGTCCATTTGAGCTCATTTTGGGTCTATACGTTCCAAATCGTCCGAACCGTCCTCCTTTAAAGCAATTTCTCCAAATCGGCAAATTGCCAGAATTGGAAATTTCCGGCAAATCGGCAAATTGCCGGAATTGGAAATTTCCGGCAAATCGGCAAATTGCCGGAATTGTAAATTTCCGGCAAATCGGTAAATTGCCGGAATTGGAAATTTCCGGCAAATCGGCAAATTGCCGGAATTGGAAATTTCCGGCAAATCGGCAAATTGCCGGAATTGGAAATTTCCGGCGAATCGGCAAATTGCCGGAATTGGAAATTTCCGGCAAATCGGCAAATTGCCGGAATTGGAAATTTCCGGCAAATCGACGGAATTGGAAATTTCCGGCGAATCGGCAAATTGCCGGAATTGGAAATTTCCGGCAAATCGGCAAATTGCCGGAACTGGAAATGTCCGGCAAATCGGCAAATTGGCGGAATTGGAAATTTCCGGCAAATCGGCAAATTGCCGGAATTGGAAATTTCCGGCAAATCGTCAAATTGCCGGTTTGCCGATTCGCCGAATTTGTCGACAAATCAATTTGCCGAACGGCAATTGCCGCCCAGCCCTGGTGTAGTCCATGTGTAAAGCAGTACCAATTTCAACTCCTCCTCTACAAGCCTCGACTTGCTCCGGTCTGGATCCTCCTCCATACAGGCAAACGCTCTTATATCCATTATAACTGTACTTCTTCACCTCTCCTTCGATCTGCTGAGCCAGCTCGCGAGTTGGACTGAGAACCAAGACGAATGGCGAGGGCTTCTGCTCCTCGTCGTTCTTCTCATACTGAGCAAGTTGTGCATCAATGTGAAGCAGTGCGGGAAGAAGAAACGCCAGCGTTTTTCCTGATCCGGTCTGAGAGACTCCAATGCAATCCTGTCCGGAGAGAAGCAGTGGCCACATTTGTGATTGGATTGGTGATGGCTTTTCGAAGCCGTTCTTACGGATTTCTCCCATAATTGAAGCTGAAAAAAATAAATATATTATATTAAAGGTGGACTACACCCTGTGGGGAAATTGCTTTAAGACACGCCTATGTGGTCACAATGACCGAATATCATGATTAAAAAAATTCAAAAAAATTTTCCTGATTTTATATGATTTTTTGAAAATTGGAAAAATCACAGTTTTCACCTAATTCCTATTTGAATTTCCGCCAATTGGATTTGTTCGGTGGAGCGCGCTTGCTTTATTTTTTTATTAATTTATTTTATTTATTCTCGTTATTTGACTGATTTTCTTCATTTTCTATGTTTTTTCAACGGAAAATGGAAGAAATAAACGAGACAAATGCGAAATGTTTGTTAAAAAGTAATTGAAAATGAGTAAAACTGAGAGACGGAACTCAGAATATCACAGTTTTACGCATTTTCAATTACTTTTTAACAAACATTTCGCATTTGTCTCGTTTATTTCTTCCATTTTCCGTTGAAAAAACATAGAAAATGAAGAAAACCAGTCAAATAACGAGAATAAATAAAATAAATTAATAAAAATAATGCAAGCGCGCTCCACCGAACAAATCCAATTGGCGGAAATTCAAATAGGAATTAGGGGAAAACTGAGATTTTTTCAATTTTCAAAAAATCATATAAAATCTAGAACATTTTTTTAAAACTTTTTATCATGATATTCGGTCATTGTGGCCCCATAGGCATGTTTTAAAGCATTTTCCCCACTGTGTGTAGTCCACCTTTAAAGGTGGTGTAGTCGAATTTTTAAAAAAAATTCTTTATTAGACCAAAACTTGTCTGAAAACACCGAATTTCGTAATGAAACTTCTTGAAAACTTTTCAAAAAAAAGTTCTGACGCCTCAAAAAATGGCCTAAAATTAGTTAAAATTTGAAATTTGACTAGTCAGCGCTGTCAGCAGGAAACTTTTTTTTTTTTGAAATCACTGTCAAATTTTGAGTATATCGTGTAATTATCTTGCGTTTTCAACTTCATTTAGGTATTTTAAAGTCGATGGACGGCGAGATTTTTAATTTAATTTTTGATTTTTTTAAACCAAATCTCTTCGTTTAGTTTTAAAAAAATCAAAAATTAAATTAAAAATCTCGCAGTCCATCGAATTTAAAATATCTAAGTCTAGTTGAAAATGCAAGATAATTACAATATATACTCAAAATTTGACGGTGATTTCAAAACCAGCGCTGACAAGTCAAATTTCAAATTTTAACTAATTTTAGGCCATTTTTTGAGGCATTTTCAAGAAGTTTCGTTATGAAATTCGGTGTTTTCAGGCAATTTTGAGTCCAATAAAGCAATTTTTAAAAAATTTAATTTATTTCAATTATTCCAATTATCCTCCAAAATCCACACCATTGCTGCCAAAAGCTTGCTCGAACGAGTTCACTGGCGGCGGAATCTTCACCGTGGACTCCTCTCTGAATGGGTAGACTTTCATCACTCCACCATTCGTGTAGAGCTCCTGCAGCTGCTCTGGTGACAGATTTTTCTGCTCGTTCGGGATTTTGTAGAGATCTCTCACGATCGGCTTCATCCAACTGAAATTCTCATCCTTCAAACGATCTTCGATTGAGCTTTCGATCGTTTTCAGCGGTTCTGGCTCTGAAAATTTGGATTTTTATTAATTTTTATCGTTAAAACTTGAAAATTAGGTGCTTACCGGCTGGTTTTTGAACTAGAGTCAACATTTTTCTTGAAATATTTTAAAATATTATGTGATTTTCCGCTAATTTCAATTAAGAATCGAAAATTGTGATGACAATTCGTTTTGCGCCGACTACAAAAATGCTTTTCCATGCGAGACCCGCTACCTGCGCTGGAGCATGTTCCTTTAAATTAATTTTTAATTAATTAATTAATTTATTAAATTTTGTTTTGTTTTGTTTTTTCCGCATTTTCCATCGATTTTCTTCGTTTTTTTGTCATTTTTTAATTCAAAAAATTTCGAAACCCCTAGCTCTGTGCAAATTCCGTCGAAATTGTGTGTGTGTTCTCATCGGAAATGCATGAATGTCCGAAACGTTAACGATCTCCGCGCATCGTCTACAAGCTTGTATGAGTACTCGGGACGTTATTATTCATTCATTCAGTCTGACTTCCAAGCTCAAAACCGTTTTTCGCAACTTTTTTCCGCTTTCTAAACCCCAGAGGCATATTTAAATATATTTCCGGCGTATTTTTCGTTTTTTTTGCAATTGTTCATTATTTGTCACGTGTTGTTGGGTTTTCCGCTGTAAAAAATTGATAAGAATCCAATTTTCGCGTTGAAATCTTAGAAATTTGGTTATAAAATTGTGGAATCAGCAAATTTCTTGAATTTTCCGGAAAAAAAAAATTGAAAAATTGATTCAAAAGCCAGAAAAAAAACGAAAATCGGAAATTTCGTCAATTTTTCGTTATCACAGCAGCTGAAATTCAGTTTTTTATGAATTATCACCATTTATTGCACATTTTGGACGGATTGGTGGAGCTCAACGCTGATTGGTTCCGAAATTGGAGGGGCTGAGCGCTGATTGGTTGCAAAAGTGGGTGGAGCTGAGTGCTGATTGGTTCCAGAAGTGGGTGGAGCTAATCGGTGATTGGTCCCGAAATGGGAGGAGCTGAGTTCTGATTGGTTCAAAAGTGGGTGGAACTGAATCCTGATTGGTTCCAAAATGAGTGGAGCTGAGCGCTGATTGGTTCCAAAATGAGTGGAGCTGAGCGCTGATTGGTCCCAAAATGAGTGGAGCTGAGCGCTGATTGGTTCCAAAATGAGTGAAGCTGAGTGCTGATTGGTTCCAAAATGGGTGGAGCTGAGCGCTGATTGGTTCCAAAATGGGAGGAGCTGAGTGCTGATAAGTCCAAAAGTGGGTGTAGCTTATCGCTGATTGGTTCCAGAATGGGCGGCGCTGAGCGCTGATTGGTTCCAAAATGAGTGGAGTGAGCGCTGATTGGTTCCAAAATGAGTGGAGCTGAGCTCTGATTGGTTCCAAAATGAGTGGAGCTGAGCGCTGATTGGTTCCAAAATGAGTGAAGCTGAGTGCTGATTGGTTCCAAAATGGGTGGAGCTGAGCGCTGATTGGTTCCAAAATGGGAGGAGCTGAGTGCTGATAAGTCCAAAAGTGGGTGTAGCTTATCGCTGATTGGTTCCAGAATGGGCGGCGCTGAGCGCTGATTGGTTCCAAAATGAGTGGAGCTGAGCGCTGATTGGTTCCAAAATGAGTGGAGCTGAGCGCTGATTGGTTCCAAAATGAGTGGAGCTGAGCTCTGATTGGTTTCAAAATGGGAGAAGCTGAGTGCTGATTGGTTCCAAAATGGGTGGAGCCGATCGCTGATTGGTTTCAAAAAGGGTGGAGCCCATCGCTGATTGGTTTCAAAAGTAGGAGGAGCTCAACGCTGATTGGTTTCAAAATGGGAAGAGCTCAACGCTGATTGGTTCCAAAATGAGTGGAGCTGAGCGCTGATTGGTCGGATTATTAGGGATTTTTCCCGCCGAAAAGTAGCATTTTCTTGACCACCAACATCACTAAAACCCATCCATATCCGAAATATGTTCTCTGTGACTACTGGCCGGCTCTCATCAATCTGTTCTCAGAATAATGGCCCCAGCGGCTCCCCCCTTCTCTCCGTCCCCCCAATTTTCAATACTCATCCATCCATCCAAATGTCTCTTTTTTCGGTCTTTTCTCTGTTGTTCGATGAGCAAATTCGTATGTATGTATGATTAAGTGCATATGTGTATACTGAGAATAAATAATGTTCCATATTCCAAAAAAAAACTGCACTATAATCAAAAATTCCCGCCAAAAAATGGGAACTTTTTGCACTTCAACACACTTTTTTTTATATTTGGAAGAGTTCTAAAATCTAGAAAAAAAAACAATTTTTCCGGCAAATCGCAATTTGCCGGAATTAAAATTTCCGACAACTCGGCAAATTGCCGGAATTTAAAATTTTTGCAAATTGCCGGAATGAAAAATTTCCAGCAAATCGGCGAATTGCCGGAATGTAAAATTTCCGGCAAATCGGCAAATTGCCGGAATGTAAAATTTCCGGCAAACGGCAAACCGGCAAATAGTCGGGATTAAAAATTTCCGGCAAATGGGGAATTTGCCAGAACTGAAAATTTCCGGCAATTCGGTAAATTGCCGGAATTTAAAATTTCCACTAATCGGCGGAATTGAAATTTCCGGCAAATCGGCAAATTGCCGGAATTGAAATTTCCGGCAAATTTGCAGAATTTGCCAAACCGCAATTGCCGTCCATTCCTGATCGAGAATTCAAAATTGCATAAAAATGTCAGAAAAAAATTTTTTTTTTCGTTTTTAAATTTTCCAAAAAAAAAATCTAACCCCTTATTCATAAGCCCTTTTTCCTCCTCCATACAGCCGAAAAAAGTTCATTCGTTCTTTTTTTCGCCATTTTTTCCCCAAAAAAGTGAGAAAAAAGCAGAAGTTCTTCTCTTTTTTCGATTTTAATTCTGCACCACCACGCCGTCGTCCTCCTCGTCACTGCTGTTTCCGCAGTACACACACACCAATTTCGCGACTCTTTTTCCATCGAAATCGGAACTTTGTTCTTCTTGAATTCTGTGGGAGCCGACCCGACTGGATTCATTTTTTTTCGGGTTTTTATAGCCGAAAAAGGGCTCGGTTAGTACTTTTTCGAGCAGCATTTAAACTTAGACACGATGTTCTCCAATTTTGGTTTTATTTAAAGTTTGAATTATCTCCAAAATGAGAACCGAAGATCACCAACCAATCAGCGATTTTTGCTCCGCCCACATCGTCTGATTGGTTGGAAAGTTGGAGCGCAAACGTTGAAAAAAAAATTGGTTTTTCGACAATTTTGGCAATTTTCCGATTTGCCGGAAATTTCAATTCCGTCAATTTGCCGATTTACCGGAAATTTTCAATTCCGGCAATTTGCCGATTTGTCGGAAATTTTCAATTCCGGCAATTTGCCGGTTTTCCTTGGATGCGTGCAATTTTCCAGATTTAAATTGAAATTCTGAAATTTCCAAAAAAAAGTGCAAACCAACAAATTGCCGGAAATTTTCAATTTCGGCAATTAGCCGATTTGCCGGAAATTTAAATTCCGGCAATTTGCCGATTTGCCGGTTTCCCGGAAAAAATCGTTTGCCGCCCACCATTGAAGTTAGACGACATTGAAAGAAATCTCGCCTTTTTTCCATTTTTTCGTAGTTTTTTTCTGAAAAAGCGGTAGGCACAGGCACGCCTACCTACTCGTATTTCAACATCTCTCCCGACCCTCAGTAAAAGACCCTTAATCTCTTCCTCAAAAAGAACTTTGAGTTCTTCTTCTGCGTCTTTCTCCATTTTTGAGTTGACTATGAGTTTCCGTTCGGTTTTTTTCGTCCACTTATCACGGCAACCAATCTCTGTGTGTGCTAGCTATATTCCTAGGCTATGCACAATTTCTTGTGCTCCGCCGCCACAATTTCATCTGTTTATCTCGGGAAAAGGAGCCACAAACGAACAAAAAATCTTGTTTTTCATGTGCCGCTATTGGCTTTTTTGCACATTCGACAAAATGAAATTATATTTTGATTTTTGGAGAAAAAACAGAGTTCTGAAAATTATGAGAAGCCTTTAAAATTTCCGGCAAATCGGCAAACCAGCCATTTACACGTAGTGTCAGAGAGTCTCATTTTGGTTTGATCTACGTAGATCTACAAAAAATGCGGGAGTGAGAAACGCAGAGTTTTCGACAGATTTCGCATGGTTAAGAACGTGCTGCTGACGTCAAATTGCTTTGGGCGAAAAATTCAAAAAAAAATTCCCTCATTTTTTGTAGATCAAACCGGTATGGGACAGCCTGGCACCACCACGTGCATTTGCCACAATCTGAAACATTGCTTTTTAGGCTAAAAATGGCCCAAAACTACCGGATTTAGCTATGAGACGATCTGAAAATTTCTCAAAATAAAAAATTGTGGTGATTCAAAATTTAAGAAAAAACGGCTTATTTTCAGCGAATTTGAGCCGTTTTTACCTTAAATTTTGAACCGTCATTTTTTTTTCTGAGAAATTTTCAGAACCTCTCATAGCGAAATTCGGTAGTTTTGGGCCATTTTTTTTTCGAAAAAGGCAATATTTAATTTTTCGGTACTCCACCCGAGAAGTGGGCGGCAATTGCCGATTTTCCGGAAATTTTCAATTCTGGTAAATTGTCGATTTGCCGGAATTTTCAAATTCCGGCAATTTGCCGATTTTCCGGAAATTTCAATTTTGAAAATTTGCCGATTTGCCGGAAGTTTCAATTTTGACAATTTGCCGATTTGCCGGAAATTTTAAATTCTGGTAAATTGTCGATTTGCTGGAATTTTCAAATTCCGGCAATTTGCCGGAAATTTCAATTTTGACAATTTTGCCGATTTTCCGGAAATTTTCAATTCTGGTAAATTGCCGATTTGCCGGAATTTTCAAATTCCGGCAATTTGCCGATTTGCCGGAAATTTCAATTTTGACAATTTGCCGATTTGCCGGAAATTTCAATTTTGACAATTTGCCGATTTTCCGGAAATTTTCAATTCCGGCAATTTGTCGATTTGCCGGAAATTTTCAATCCCGACTATTTGCTGGTTTGCCGTTTGCCGGAAATTTTAAATTCCGAAAATTTCCCGATTTGCCGGAAATTTTAAATTCCTGCAATTTGCCGATTTGCCGGAAATTTCAATGTTGACAATTTGCCGATTTTCCGGAAATTTTCAATCCCGACTATTTGCCGGTTTGCCGTTTGCCGGAAATTTTAAATTCCGACAATTTCCCGATTTGCCGGAAATTTTAAATTCCTGCAATTTGCCGATTTGCCGGATATTTTCAATTCCGCGATTTGCCGATTTCCGTTTGCCGGACATCAATTTACCAGAAGTGTTTAGAGGGATTTTTTATAAGACGGAAACACATGTGCAAAACCACAATTTGGCGAAAATTGTCGGCAATTGTCGGTTTGTTGATGGATATAAGAGCGTTTGCCTGTATGGAGGAGGATCCAGACCGGAGCAAGTCGAGGCTTGTAGAGGAGGAGTTGAAATTGGTACTGCTTTACACATGGACTACACCAGGGCTGGGCGGCAATTGCCGTTCGGCAAATTGATTTGTCGACAAATTCGGCGAATCGGCAAACCGGCAATTTGACGATTTGCCGGAAATTTCCAATTCCGGCAATTTGCCGATTTGCCGGAAATTTCCAATTCCGTCAATTTGCCGGAAATTTCCAATTCCGGCAATTTGCCGATTTGCCGGGAATTTCCAATTCCGCCAATTTGCCGATTTGCCGGACATTTCCAGTTCCGGCAATTTGCCGATTTGCCGGATATTTCCAATTCCGGCAATTTCCCGATTTGCCGGAAATTTTGATTTTCGGAAAATTGCCGATTTTCCGGAAATTTTCAATTCTGGTAAATTGCCGATTTGCCAGAAATTCTCAATTCCGACAACTTGCCGGTTTGCCGATTTCTCCAAATTTGCTGAAATTTCCGGGTGCGCAAAAAGCTTCAGAACATCTGAGTACACAATTGTTGTTCCATTGTTCCAAAAGGAAGCATACACTCATTAATCCAACCATCCGTTCCATGCTTTTTATAGCTTTGGAGCACCCAGTTGAGAAGACCCCCTGAGCCAAATGAGCACAAAGTTTTGTTGTTTACCACAAAACATTTGCCCATTTTCTGATGATGATGATGATGACGACACCATTGGTGTTCTTCAAATGACTTTTCCTCTCTCTCTCTTCTCCACACATACAAAGTGTCCCTTTGACGAGCAAAAACGGAAGGAAGTCAATTGTCTCCGAGCTCTGCGCCACTTTTCTCAACTTTTTTTTGGTGGTGCTCTGTCTTTTTTTTTGAAAAAAAAAATAAAAACGACAACACACATGAAAAGAGATGTCCTTAGTACCCCCCTCCAAGCTGAGCCGCCGCCAATCTTGTTCTTATTATGCTCAAAAGAGCAAAAAACGGATAGGATATGTTGCTGAGGGAGAAGGATAAGAAGAAGATTTCAAATCCTCGGTTTTATCGGTTTGAAAACCTCGTAAATCCACACGCACAGGATTGCCGTCGATTTGTTTCGAAATTCATAGAAATTCGGAACAATCTAGTGTGTCCGATAAATTCAAAATAAATTTTCTGATTTTTAGAGGCTTTGGGATCAACCTATTCCGCTTCAAATTAGACAAAAAATGGAATTCTGACTGAATTCCCTCTAAAATGAGAGCTCACAGGCCTACCGGTTTTTTGGAAATACCGAAAACTGGAAAATTTTCAATTTTCCATCAATAACATCGAAATATCGAAACAAAAAAAAAAATCAAAAAACGGCACCCTTGTCCCTGACCAATCAACGTCCTCGAACTCCGCCCACTTCCCCTGATTGGTTAGAAGCTGTATTTTCATGCCTGATGTCTGCACGGTGTAGGCTTACGAATTTCTGATTTTCAATGGATTTCCAATTTGCCGGTTTGCCGGAAGCTTTCAATACCGACATGTTGCCGATTTGCCGGAAGCTTTCATTTTCGGCAATTTGTCGATTTGCCGGAAAGTTTCAATACCGCCAATTTACCGATTTGCCGGAAAGTTTCAATACCGCCAATTTACCGATTTGCCGGAAATTTTCAATTCGGACATTTTGCCGATTTGCCGGAAATTTTCAATTCCGATAATTCGCCGGTTTGCCGGAAAGTTTCAATTCCGCCAATTTACCGATTTGCCGGTTTGCCGGAAAGTTTCAATACCGCCAATTTACCGATTTGCCGGAAAGTTTCAATTCCGCCAATTTACCGATTTGCCGGTTTGGCTGAAATTTTCAATACCGACATATTGCCGATTTGCCGGATGCTTTCATTTTCGGCAATTTGCCCATTTGCCGGTTTGCTGATTTGCCGGAAATTTTCATTTACCAAAAATGATTTTCGGATTTTTTTCGCGTCGTTTTAGCCAAAAACTCTTCAATTTTAGCTGAATTCCCGCCAACATTAAACTCCCCGACCAATCAGCGTCCTCGAACTCCGCCCACTTCCTCTGATTGGTTGGAAAGTGGGCGGGGCGAATCTCGCTGATTGGTCGGTTTGCTCTTTCTTATTTTAGAGCGATTTTTTGCCAAAATTCGTGATTTTTCGACTTTTTTGGGTATTTTAGACGAAATCCTCATTTTTCATCGAATTTTCTCGAATAATTTTTGTGTTTTCCAATTTTTTAAATGTTTTCCAGGACCAAACTCCTCAGAAAATAGTCCGCTCGTTCAAAAATGCGGATGCCTAGAAGACGAACGAATCTACTCATACTCATCATCACATTTCTCATCTTCACAGACACCGTTTCAACGAGTTCAGATCCATGTCTCGATAGCCAAATTGTGAGATTTTCTATCGAATTTGGGGCCGTTTCAGGCCCAAAATGGCCCGAAAAACTCTCATTTTGTGCAAAAATAGAGATTTTAGCTGGATTTCCCTACGAAATTCGAGGTTTCCGGGCCATTTTGGGTCTGAAAAGGCCTATTTTCAAGGTTTGCTGAAAATTATTTCAGTAAATATAAAATTTTTGGTAAAAAAAAATAATTTTTTCAGAAAACTTTTTTTTTTTCCGATTTTTATTTTTGAAACAATTTAACCTAATTATGAGAATAATTTAAAAATTAAAAAAATTTTAGAAAATATTAAACTTTTTCAAAATTTCCAATAATATTTTTGAAAAACATTAAATTTTCAAAAAATATGAAAATTCAAATAAGATTACTGTAACTTTTCCAATTAGGACCCTAATTTCTGGAAATTTTCCTAATAAGATTCCCTTAAAAACCATGAAAATTCGCTTTAAAAACCGCAAATTAATTTAAATATTTGAAAATTGGAAATGATTTTTTAAAAAACTAAAAAACTACTCGAAAATATTCAAATTATCGGTTAAAAAATTTTTTATGTTGAAAAATGAATTTTTGAAACAAAAACGAAATTTCCCAAAATTTAGAAATTTCAATAATTTTTTCGAAAAAAAAATGTTGAAAAAACTTTAATTTTCACGAAATTATCTACTTTTTTTCACAATTTTAAAGAATTTTTTTGAAAAACTTTAAAAAATTAATTTAAAAAAAAATCCCAATTTGTCAAAAAACATGAAATTTCAAAAAGTTAAGCAATTTTTTTCGATTTTATTTTAAAAAAAAAATTTAAACTATTTATTTAGTTTGAAATAATCTGAAAATTAATTAGAAAATTTTGATATTTCTAATAGGATTACTGTAACTTTTCTCAAATTTCTCGAAAAAAAAAATTTCGCCGATTTTTTTTCACGAAACTCCCTTTAAAACCCTGAAATTTCGCCAAAAAACCACAAAAATTTGGAAAATTTTCCCCCAATTCCAATATTTCAAATTTGTTCAGGAAGACCCGTCACAACTACATTTGCCGTCACAATATGCAAATTTGACGCCTCCGTGGCAACGAGCAGATGGAAAATTGGCAAAGGTAAGGAGAAGAAGCATCAATCATTGGAGAATTAATTGTCGAAAAAAGACGATATATATCCCGTAGCGAAAACTACAGTAATCCTTTAAATGACTACTGTAGCTCTTGTGTCGATTTGCGGGCTCGAATGGATTAAAATCATTTGTTTATCAATAAAATATTAAAAGCAAGCTGAAAATGAGAAAATGATGCGGAAAATCGACTGAAAATGGAATGTCGCTGCCGCATTTGGAAAATAAATTCATTTCAAAAAGCCCGTAAATCGACACAAGAGCTACAGTAGTCATTTAATGGATTACTGTAGTTTTCGCTACGGGATATTTTATAATTACACGACCACAAATGTCGGAGAATGCGTATCACACAACATATTTGACGCGCAAAATATCTCGTAGCGAAAACTACAGTAATCCTTTAAATGACTACTGTAGCTCTTGTGTCGATTTACGGAAATCGTTTATTAATCGATAAAAAATGAGAAAAAAACTACAGAAAATAGAATGTCAAAATTCGAACAGAAATTCGTTGGAAAAATCGAGTCCCCGTAAATCGACATACAGTAGTCATTTAATGGATTACTGTAGTTTTCGTTGCGAGATATTTTGCGCGTCAATTATGTTGTGTAATACGCATTGTGTTATCGCAATCTGTGTATATATTCATGAAATTTGAAGAAAAAAAACGCTAAAAACGTATCTAATTGTAATTGTTTTTTTTTTTTTTGAAAACCCGGAATGAAAAAAGAAATAAGCTTTGAAAAATTAATTTACAGTAGCTATTTTTGAACGTATAGCCCCAAAATGTGCTCAAATGAACGAAATTCGTAATAAAACTTCTCAACATTTTTTTATTTCCCGGTTCAAAATTTCGAAAAAATTACACCGATTTTAGCTAAAATCTCTAATTTTGGCAACTTTCCCGTGTCGTATCTGTTCAAAATGGACCTTTTTTTTTAAATTGTCATTTTTTATTCCATATTTTGGTGGTTTATCTCATTTAATTTCGTTTATTAAAGTACAATTTCGATGATTTTTGGTTACCTGTCGGCTTTAAATGTACCTTAATCAACGAAATTAAATGAGATAAACCACCAAAATATGGAATAAAAAATGACAATTTAAAAAAAGGTCCATTTTGAACAGATACGACACGGGAAAGTTGCCAAAATTCTAGATTTTACTAGCTAAAATCAGTGTAATTTTTTTTGAAATTTTGAACCGAGACATAAAAAATTTTTGAAAAGTTTTGAGAAGTTTCATTACGAATTTCGTTCATTTGAGCACATTTTGGGGCTATACGTTCAAAAATAGCTACTGTAAATTAATTTTTCAAAGCTTATTTCTTTTTTCATTCCGGGTTTTCAAAAAAAAAAACAATTACAATTAGATACGTTTTTAGCGTTTTTTTTTCTTCAAATTTCATGAATATAAACACAGATTGCGATAACACAATGCGTATTACACAACATAATTGACGCGCAAAATATCTCGCAGCGAAAACTACAGTAATCCATTAAATGACTACTGTATGTCGATTTACGGGGACTCGATTTTTTAAACGAATTTCTATACGAATTGTGAAATTCAATTTTTCTGTGTAATTTTTGTGCTTTCTTTTAATATTTTATCGATTAGTAAATGACTTCCGTTTTTTTAATTGAAATTTTGAACCGATTTTAAACATTTTTCAGGAAACATTTAAGTTTTCGGGTTATTCGAGGCGTTTTTCATAGTAAAATTATCGAAATTCCGTCTTTTTTCAGGTTTCACGAAGCGAGGGCCTGACCTATCATTGGAGTTGGATGAAATCACTTCAAGTGAAAGGACTATCGAAAACTGTTGAGGATATTATCGGATTTCTGACTGATAATCAATGCATATTTGTTCCAGTCGGACCGTTTGTTCGAAGTGTGATTTTGGGCAAAAAGACGGTTTATGTTAGTGGAGAAGTCAGCTGTCAACTTCATCAGGTTTGTATAATATTTTATGGAAATTGTGCAGAAAACTTTATTGAAAAAGTTGAAATTTTCAGAAAAAAAATATGACATTATAGCCAATTTTTTAACACAATTTCAATTGTTTCTCCGGAATTTCAAAAAAAAAAGTTTTGAAAAATGCAGTTTTTTCTGATCTACAGTAACCCTAAAGTAATACTACAGTAACCCTACAGTACTACTACAGCACCTTGACATTATCCCCCACCAACTCCCAACCCAATACCACTTCAAAAACTGAAAATTCAAATTTTCCCAAATTACAGTTACCCTACCGTACTCCTACAGTACCACTACAGTACCCCGACATTATCCCCCACCAGCTCCCAAGCCAATACCTCTCCAAAATCTTAAAACTAAATTTGTTCTGAACTACAGTAATCCTACAGTACCCTGACATTATCCCCCACCAACTCCCAAGCTAATACCTCTTGAAAAGCTTAAAATTCAAAAATTCCCAAACTACAGTAACCCTACACTAACCCTAGAGTAATCATACAGTACCCCCCCCCCTTCAGCACCTCTACCGTACCCCTACAGTACTCCCACCGTGACCCTACAGTACTCCTACAGTAACCCTACAGTACCTTGACATTACCCCCCACCAACCCCCAAGTCAATACCTGTTCAAAAGCTTAAAACTAAGTGTTTTTCTGAACTACAGTAATCCTAAAGTAACCCTACAGTAATCCTACAGTAACCCTACTTTTTGAAATTTTTGGAAAAATATTAAAATTTTAAGAACACTTATTTAAATGAAACATGAAAATTTAAACAAAAACAGTTTTTTTCACGATTTTCAAAAATTCGGAATTTTTTTATAATTTTTTTTCCAGCTCTACGACAAATGTGTGCTGAAATTCGGAGCCGCCGGCTGCTCACTCTACCCACTTGAAGATGATGGTGGCTGGGGAGCGTATCGAATGGAAATCGGCGACGCCAGCAGTAATCGGAGCACATTTACCGCGAGAGCCGAGCCCATCGTGATCTACGAGTGGAGATCAGTGCTCGGTGCTCCACTCGATAAATGGAGATTTACTGTCGATACACTTGCAATGTTTGATGATGGAGCCGGAGATTTGTTCTTGATTGATCCAACTGGAAATGGTTATTTAGATGTTTGTGAGAAGAAGATTGCACCGACGGCCGAGAATTGGGATAAATGGGGCAAAAATCAACAGATGAAATTGATGGGGTAATGAGAATTCTGGAAAAAAATCGATGAGAATGTCGAGGAAAATATATTTTTTTAAAATTACTTGAAAATTGTATAATTTTTTTGGAAAAAATTGGAAAAAGCCCAAAATTGGATTTTCGAAATTTGGAAAATTTTAAATTCTAAAAAAATTCGGCAAATCGGCAATGTGAGGATTTGCCGAAACATTTCAATTCGGACAGTTTGCCGATTTGCCGAAACATTTCAATTCGGACAGTTTGCCGATTTGCCGGAAATTTTCAATTCCGGTAAATTGCCGATTTGCCGGAAATTAACAATTCCGGCAATTTGCTGATTTTCCGGAAGCTTTCATTTTCGGCAATTTTCCGATTTGCCGGAAATTTGCAATTCCGGCAGTTTGCCGATTTGCCGAAACATTTCAATTCGGACAGTTTGCCGATTTGCCGGAAATTTGCAATTCCGGTAAATTGCCGATTTGCCGGAAATTAACAGTTCCGGCAATTTGCCGATTTGCCGGAAATTAACAATTCCGGCAATTTGCCGATTTGCCGGAAATTTTCAATTCGTGTCGAGACCGGATATTGTATTTTAGCGCAAAAATCACGCATTTTTAAGCAAACTTGTTTTTCAAAATAGTAAGAAAAATTGAAAAAAATCTGTAAAAAATTATTTTTCAAAATTATTGTTTTATTTTTTTTCAAAAATTCAAGAAAAATAGAAAAATCCTTGTTTTTTTCCTAATTCTTAAAATTGGAATTCAGCAAATATTACATAGTTGCAAAAAAAATTTCTCCCAAAAAGGGTATCGAAACGATCGAAATTTCACAGCAACAGAATGCCAGAATTGTTTTTTTCCAAAAAAAAAAAATTCCACTGTATATTCTAGACATAGTTTTTTGCATATAACAATATTGAAAACTGAGCGAAATTTGACAAAAAAAATATTCGCTTCGAGACCTGGTACCGTGTTTTTTTTTTTTTTTTTTTGAATAAAAATTCACAAAAAAACTGTTGTAGTAAATCAATTGCTAAAATTCAATCTTAGAAATTAAAAATTTTTTTAAATGGAAAAATTATATTTTGAAAGATAAAATTAAAAAAAAGGACAATTTAAATTTTTAAATCTAAAATTTTTAAAAAATTAAATAAATAAATTTTTAAAGCCAAAAATTTAAAAAAAAAAGGAAAAATTGAATTTTGAAAGCTGAAAATTTAAAAAATATATGAAAATTATATTTTTTAGGAAAAAAATTGAAAAAATGGAAAAGTATAATTTTTAAAGCTTAACATTTTTTTTAATGAAAAAGTTAAATTTTTAAAGTGTTAAAGCTAACATTTAAAAAAATTAAACTTTTAAACCGAAAAGTTTTTTTAATGGAAAAATTGTATTTCTAAAGCTAAAATTTTAAAAAATATATAAAAATTAAGTTTTTAAAGATTTTAGAGAAAATTTTTTAAAAAATTTTATTTAATTTTCATCCAAAAAACCCCACATCTTTTTCAGATTCTACGACCTGCGCTCCGATGGGTTTGCTCCAAAAAACGAGACTCTTCAAAAATTCATAAACGTAAAAATCAAGTCTTCCTCCGATAAACGTGTTGCTCAACAATTCTACTGTGAACACGTACTGAAAGGTGTTTCAAATTTGGAAGGAACCACTCCAGTATGTCATACAATGTATCCGGAAAAAGAAGCAGCAAGGAAAATTGGACAAATGAGAACTATTATGATTGATGAAATGGGTACACAGTTTTGAGATGGAAAAAATGGAAAAAATTGGAAAATCTCGAAAACCGAAATTTTTTAATAAAAAATGGAGAGAATTGGATTTTTTAAGGAATTTTCAATATTTTTAATTTTCAAATATTTATTCTTGAAAAAAGTCAGAAAATCTCTAAAATTTGAATTTTTCAGAAATTTTTTAATGAAAAAATGGCAAAAATTTGGATTTTTAAAATATTTTTCAAAAAAAATAACGTCCGAAAATCTCCGAAATTCGGAATTTTCGAGAAAAAAACTAATTTTTCCGAAAAATTTGAATTCTCAATGATTTTTCAGTGAAAAATTGGAATAACTAAAAAAAAAAGTAATAGAAAATAGTAAAAAATTTGTCCGAAAATATCCACTATTTGGATTTTTTGAGAAATCAATAAATTTTCTCAAGTTTTAACTTTTTTCCGAATTAAAAGATTTTTTATTTCAAACAGCAACAAAAAATTCCACAAATCATTTTCTGAAAACTTTTTGCCATTTCTGTTATGGGATGATGCAAGTGAATTTTTCTACATTTCTCGACAATTTTTTTGCAATGCAAGTAAGCAGCGAAATGACGCGAAATTCGCAATTTTTTTACATTTTTTTACAATTTTTTTTACATTTCTCTACATGGGAAAAACACTAATTTTTCATCAAAACCACGTCTTTAGTTCACGACTTTACCTTCCTAGACGTTCACGTTTGCTAAAAGTAGTGTAAAATGGGAAAAATAAAATAATTTGACAATTTTAAAAGATAGATGCGTGGCCATTCAACGTGGTTTTGAATTCTAAAATTTAAAAAATGATCAAGTTTAATTTTTTCGCCAAAATAGTTTTTTTTCGGAAAAATTGAATTCTCGCCAAAACAATCTCGAAATTATTTGGGATTCGAGAGAAAATCTCCAATTTCAGCTAGCCACGTGGTGTTTTTGATTGGAAAAATAAGGATATATATATATTGTATTTGGACACAAATTTTCCGGGAAAACGGCATAGTCAATAAGCATAAACTACTAGGTATAGACGAGAAGCCAAACGATTTCTGATTTTTATTCAATAGAACGGGGAGACGGGGGGGGGGGGGGGGAGGCTGGGAGAAAAGGGCAAAAACTTGTGGGCATATGGTTTTTGGTGAGCCAAAGGGATATAAGACAAAAGGTGCACTGTCTGTAATAATGAGAAGAGCTAAGTTAGAAGAAAGTTGGAAATGAAGAAAATATGGGGAGTTTTTTTTTAATCTTGAATATATTTTTGAACATAAATATATGAATTTCAAGAATGTTTTACTTTTCGGAATTTTCCGACAAAAATTTGGGAATCTCGCCAAAATGTGGGATTTTAAATGTTGAGCTACTACTTCAAAATTTAAAAAAATCGGACTTCCACTAAAAAAAAATTTTTTTTTAATAATTTTAAATACCGCCAAAATTTTTTTTTTCCAAAAAATCAACAACCCGCCAAAATTTTTCAGAAAAAATCGAATTTACTGCCAGAATTCTTCTCAGAAAGTTTGAGTTCCCGGCAAAATTGTGTCCAAAAAATTTCAATTCCCTCCAAAATTTTTTTAAAAAGAAATTTGAATTCCCGCCAAAAGTTCTCTTTAAAAGTATGATTTCCCGCCAAAAATTTTTTAATAAGAAATTGAATTTCCCGGTAAATTTTAATTAAAAAATTTGAATTGCCGTCAAACATTAAAAAAAAACATTTTTCTGAAAAATTTGTGTTCCCGCCAAAATGATTTCTTAAAAATTCGAGTTATATTTCGAAGAATTTTTCAAAAAATTCATTAATGGGATGATGCAAGTGAATTTTTCTACATTTCTCGACAATTTTTTTGCAATGCAAGTAAGCAGCAAAATGACGCGAAATTCGCAATTTTTTTACATTTTTTTACATTTTTTTTTACATTTCTCTACATTTCTCGACATGGGCAAAAACACTCATTTTTCGTCAAAACCACGTCTTTAGTTCACGACTTTACCTTCCCAGACTTTCATGTTTGTTATTATCAAAATATATAAACTGTCATGTGAAACGTGGCTTATTTTTTATTTTGTTTTTTATTTAAGCTCCTCCCATTTCTGACCTTTCGTTGAAATTTTCATTTATTAGTTTATTTTAAAAAATGGGAGGAGCGTGAATAAAAAATAAAATAAAAAATAAGCCACGTTTCACATGACAGTTTATATATTTTGATAATAAAATCAGTGTAAAATGGGAACAATAAAATAATTTGACAATTTTAAAAGATAGATTCGTGGCCATTCAACGTGGTTTTGAATTCTAAAATTTAAAAATGATCAAGTTTGATTTTTCAAATTTGGCTGTTTTGCAACACCACGTTGAATGGCCACGCATCTATCTTTTAAAATTGTCAAATTATTTTATTTTTCCCATTTTACACTACTTTTAGCAAACGTGAACGTCTGGGAAGGTAAAGTCGTGAACTAAAGACGTGGTTTTGATGAAAAATGAGTGTTTTTTCCCATGTCGAGATGTAGAGAAATGTAAAAAATGTAAAAAAATTGCGAATTTCGCGTCATTTCGATGCTTACTTGCATTGCAAATAAATTGTTGAGAAATGTAGAAAAATTCTGCCTTCTTCCTATATTAAATCCGGAAAGTGCAAGGGTCGTCACTTTTTGCGCAAAAAGTGTAACAAAAAATTAAAAAAGTTGGGTGTGCACTTTCGTGTCTAACTTTGCTGTATCTGCACATTTTTCAATTTTCTTTTTTGTAGGAAATAGAGAATCGCTTTTTCTATCTTATTATCTAAATGGTTATTTGATTTGATTTTATCTTTTAAGAGAAATTCTTGATGAAACACGAAAAAATAACTTTTTTCGCGTGTCGTGTCGCTTTTTTTGCACACGTTTAGAGGTCATAGTATAAAATGTTCGAGATAAGGTAACTGTATATCTGGGATTGTTAAAAATTTTTAGTTTTTGTAATTTCATCAATTTTGAACTGAGTTATGATGATTTGAAAATCGGACTCGAAAAATCCCGGAATTTCGAAAATTGCGTTGAAAACATGTTTAACGTTCGTATTTTTCTTTTATTTTACATTACCAAATGTAAATTTTAACGTAGATTCCGTTTTTCTAAATAGTTTTCTCATTATCCAACCGGAAAGTTACGAAAAAAAGCATAAATTGACGATTTTTCAATGAAATTGTGCGCATTCCCCCTGGTGTTTTTGGTGTGCAAATTAGTGATTTTTGAGATTCTTTCGCCTATAAGTCGGTCAGTTTGGCACTTTTTGGGGTAAATTTTTCGAAAAACGTATTTTTCAGGAAATTTACTCTTCAAAAATATACTTTTTTTTTACAAAAAAGTCAAAAATAACTTCAGAAATCGCAAATTTCATGATTTTCTCAAAATAATGACGTTTTTGCTGGAAAAATAAAAAATTTTCCACTACCGAATGGGATTTTATGTTAAATTCGTAATTAGTACATAAATACCGAATGCAAACTGAAAGCACAGCTCTCTACAATCATTTTCAACGATTTTAGTTTATTTAATTTTTGACTTCGAAATTTCAATTTCCCTCTTTTCCTGGACCAGTTTTTCACTGAAATGTGAATGTTATGTCCTAAATCTTATTATTTTTGCTATGAGAAGCGAGACAAACTAAAATTTTTTGATCATGAGTTCCTCGAGCCCCGTTCCTGAAGTTGTGGGCTTCAGGCCATGCTCAGGAAGCTCAAAAGTTCATTCTTGACCAATTTTCAAAATTTTGAATGCTATAATGTTCTACTTTTGACGCTGATTTCAAATATATACTTTTCTTTTTCCAATTCCTATTATGAGCTGAGTTACGACGCGTCGAAGTTTGAAAAGTCTTTGCCCGGCCCCCTCCTCCCCCTCATCCGCCAGTGGTATTATTCAAGTCACCTGGGTACCCAACTCTTCCCAAAAATCAACATATTTTCTACTCGACACATCGTCACCCCACCATAAAACCCTCTAACATGTCGACTATAGCATAACATTCAGTACATCCAAACCAAAGTCTTAGCCTTATATTCGAGGGTATGTGGTGATTGTATAACCACATAATGACCTACTTACTCAAAAACCATTCTCCCAGGAGTGACGGTAAACAAATGTATGTAGTTGTTTTTGTTATTGGAAACAACTTGGCCAGTTTAGGGACTTCGAAAAATCGTTCTTGGACCATCCGAATCCGAATTTCAAGGAGATTTTGAATATCCCTAACAATCTATACTGGTACAGGAAGCAACGCAGGCCGTAGGCCTGCGGTGCGAGACCCAAAACATTGCCAATCGCACGTTCAAGGCGAAGCCGAGAACCCGCGCCAGCTAGCGGACTCGCCCCAACCCCACCTCTACTAGCGGGCCCCATAGGGCCCGCTAGTCACTTGCATCGTCTGAAAAATATCGTAGATTCCTAAAAAATCCAAATGTTCTCCATTTTTAGCAGACTTTTTTTTTTGATTTTTAAAGCAACATCTCCAAATTTTCAGGAACCTCATGGAATTCCTCCATCGGAAAAGCCGCCGACGACCTTGAAGCAGTGTTCTGCACCGCCCGTCAATACGTCCAAATTCGCTCCCGGCTGCTCCACAGAGTTCCGTCTTCCAACGATGAAAAAGCGGCTGTCGAGGATCCGCCGAAGCTAATTCAAAACGGAAAACCAATGATCAACGATAGTGCTCAAGTTCATGCTCGGCCGATTCTGAATATGGCTGCAAAGTTGCCAGAGCTGCCGGTAGAATATCCAAGTGTACCACGGGCTCAGCCGAATGAGAAGCTGGAATTTGTGGAGCCACCAGAGCTTGGAGCCGGAGCACAAGATCCCCGAGCAATTGAGATACTTGGGAGCCGGGATCATCCGGATCCATGGGATGAGGTGGAGCATCAAGAGGATCGGGAGGCTCAGGAGGATCAGGAAACAAAAAGAACGCTCGGGGGAGCTCCAGCAGAGGAAGAAGCCGCCGATTTTTCCCATCACAATGCGGTTCAGACCAATAATCTTCCGGTGATGAGATTCGATAAAGTTGAGGAGGAAGAGGTTGAGCAGATCTCATCGGCGATGGAAATGTCTACGGAAAATGCTGCGTCGAATTGGAATATTTATGGATTTTTGATGATTTTCTGTGTTTTTTATTGCTTGCTGGACTAGAATCGGACTAGAATTAGGCCCCCTATTGGATTTTGGAGATTTTGGAGAACTTTTTGGATTTTTGAGCATTTTGAATTTTGAAAAAATCCACACAAATGCCCAAAAATCTCATAGGAAAATTGAAAATTTTCCAAAAAAAAAATTCGTAAAAATTCCGAAATTCTTCCTAATTTCAATTTTCGTATAGAATTACTGAAATTCCAACAAAAATTTGAATTTTGGAAGATTTTTTAGGCCCGCTATTGGATTTTGGAGATTTTGGAGAACTTTTGGATTTTTGAAAAAATAATTTAATATTTGAAAAATTAAAATTTAAAAAATCCCCAAAAATTTTTGAAACTTTTTTCCAGAAAAATTACCAAAATTCTCATAGAAAATGAAGCATTTCAAGAAAAAATGTTTTTTACCGAATGTTTTTCCCAAAAATTCTCTTAAAATTCAAAGAGAATTTCTTTAATTTGAAACAATATTAAAAGTTTCCAAAATCCTAATTTTTAGCATATTCTCATCATCAAAAATCTCGAAAAAGAAGAGTTTTCTGAATTTTTTTGCCGAAAATTTCCATTAATTCTCATTTTCTTAAGAATTTAGGAGAGTTTTTGAACTTTTTTTCTGTAAAATTGAAATTCTAGCGAAAAAATTTTTGAAAACGTTTTTTTTTTTGAAAATTCTAAAATTTTGCAAGGAACAATTTTTTCGAAAAATCTGATATTTTTTGATTTTCCTGTGAATTTGGGACTTTTTTTTTGAAATTCCCAGACCTTTCAACTTTTAACGAATATTAAGATTTTCCCGATTTGTTGGGAAAAAACTGATTTTTTTAAAATTGAATTTTTAAAATTTTTTGGAATTTTTCTGCACATTTCTCGATTTTTTTGATTAAACAAATTTCTGGAAAAAAAATTCCGATTTTTTTTCTAGTTTTTCAAAAAAAAAAAGCCATTTTCCACCGTCTCCAAAGCCCTAGATTGCTCTCGAAAATGCCTCGAAATAGTCACAATTTTTATATCATTGACACCGTTGTAATATCATTTTTCTTTTCTTTTTTCCCCAAAAAAAAAAAGATCTCTCTGCACTTTTTTCCCCATTTTACAGTAATAACTTGTCCGTTTTTTACTCTATTTTTCTGTTTTTTCCACCCTTTTTCCCAAAATAATTGCCCCAATTTTACGGTTTTCATCACTTCAATGTTTTATTTTTTCCTTTGTACGCGCGCGCGCACGCTTTTGAAAGAATTGTTCCATTTTTAGTTTTATGCAGCACAAAAAATTATTTTTTGACTTGAATATGTTGAAAAATGCGCGAAAAATTACACTTTTGATCTTCAAAAATTTTAAAAACTGGAAAAAATTCAATTTTTCAGAGAAAAATTGAATTTTATCGCAAAAAAATGCGATGTGCTCCTTTAAGAAGTACGGTAGAAAAAATTGAATTTTATTTTTTAAAAAATTTTCGAGCTACCGTACGTACTTCTCTCCCCAAAAAATCTCATCCCCAAAAAAATATTTGAAATATTCCAGGTCTCGCCGCGATCAAAAATTTTTCGCAAAAAAATGCGGCGTGGGCCTTTAAGGAGTACTGTAGCCCGTGGTTTTGTGATTTTCCTTTTTCTTGCGGTTTACAGTACTCCTTAAAGGCGCACACACCTTTTCACGAAAATCCGGCCGCGGCGAGACCTAACACCGTAGTTTTTCGTCAAAAATCACATTTTTTCGATAAATATTTCGGAGAAAAATTTAATTTAATTTTTAAAAATCTGATGAATGGAACCTAAAAATTTTGCGATCTACCGTACTCCCCCGCTCTGAATACTAACGGGGGTACTGTAGCTGCCAAGTTTCGGTCGTTTCGAGACCTATTTTCCGGGCTTTTTCGCATCAGAAACAGCTGAAATAGCATCGAATGCAAAAATAGCAACAAAAACCAAAAAAAATATTTTAAAAATTCCAGGCCTCGCCGCGACCGAAAATTTTTCGCAAAAAAATGCGATGTGCGCCTTTAAGGAGTACTGTAATTTCAAATTTTCCTATTTTTGTGGTTTATCTAGGCTTTCAGGGAAAAATTCGAAATTACAGTACTCCTTAAAGACGCACACACTTTTTCACAAAAAACCCGGTCGCGGCGAGACCTTCCCCGTCAAAAATCGCTCTTTTTCAGGATGTAAATGTATTTTTACGCTGGAATTTAAATCACAAATCAATACAACAGTGTGTCGGTTTTTCGATTTTTTTGAAATAATCGAAAATTTTTGAATTTTCTTCATTTCAAAAGTAATTTTCATAATTTTTCTCATCAATATAAGCAAAATTAGATGAAAAATCATATTTAATCTTTTTTTTTGGAAAATCGAAAAGTTTTCGTTTTGTTTAAT
Source organism: Caenorhabditis elegans (assembly GCF_000002985.6). Taxonomy (NCBI): domain Eukaryota; kingdom Metazoa; phylum Nematoda; class Chromadorea; order Rhabditida; family Rhabditidae; genus Caenorhabditis; species Caenorhabditis elegans. Next base: position 14,255,488 of record NC_003280.10, on the reverse strand, counting down.
TTTTAAAAATTCGAAAAATCGAGAAAAATTTTTTTGAAAAATCTAAAAAACGACACATTCCTGTTTCACAACTTAAACATTAAAAAAAACCGAACAATAAAAAATAGGCCAAATAAATATGCAAATTCTCCGAAATCACATGAAATCATCGGACAAATTGCCGGGATCCACATCGTTTCGAGTGGTGGCTCCGGCATCCCAATCGACGTCTTCGTAGCCTTCTATCCGTTTTTTCTCGTTTTGAGCCAACATTTCCTTCTTCTCACGATCTTTTCGCTCTTGCTCCAATTTTTTGAGCTTCTGGCGTTCCTTGGCGTCACGGGCGTCGCGTTCTTCTCTGGAAAATGCCGGAATTTTGAAAAAAAAAAAGGAGAAATTTTAGGGTTTTTGAATGAATTTTTTAAAATTCAGTTTTTTTTTTAATATCTTGATGAAAATTTAAAAAATTGTCCCAAATTCATAGAAAAATGGGAAAATTCAAAAAAATTTAATTCAAAATACGGAAAAACTCTGGAATTTGCCTGAAAATTGATAATTTTATATTTTTTAATTTTATAACATAATTTTTTTCAGAAAAATTAAACGATTTTCATATCAAAACGTGCAAAAAAGGTGTTTTTTCTCAAAAAGGCGCAAATTTTCGCATTTTTTGGGAAAATTCAAAAAATAAGTGATTTTTCTATCCCAACTTTTAAATTTGCCTAAAAATTAATAAGTTCAGGCGGGTTTTTGACAAAAAGAAAGTTTTAATGAATTTTTAAAAATTCAAATTTTCTGACAATTCAGTTTTCTGATATTCAAATTTTTCAAAATAGGAATTAACAAAATTCTTGGGTTTTCCAAGTTTTTTTCAATATTTTTGGGAAAATTTAAGAAAATTGATTCATACAAAAGTGTGAAAATTTAAAAAATTTTTGAAATTTTTTTAAAGTCAAAATTCCTCCAAAATCATGCGAAAATAAGAAAATTTTCGAAATTTGCCTAAAAATTGATTTTTTTTAAAAAGTAAATTATATATTTGGCATAGTATTAATTGAAAAAAATTGGGGGGTTTCTGTCAAATTTTTACGATTTTTGCATCGAAAATACGGTATTCGGGGTCTCGACACGACAATTTTTGTTGAATGCAAGAAGGTGTGCGCCTTTAAAGAGTACTATAGTTTTTTTAATCGATTTTTGTAGTTTTCAATAAATAAATTCATTTTTATCCGAAAACCAGGAAAAATTAATGAAAATTTTGCAAAATGAAAATTTGAAATTACAGTACTCTTTAAAGGCGCATACCTTTTTGAATTTAACAAAAACTGTCGCGTGACCTGGTACCGTAGTTTTGACGCAAAAATAGCTAATTTCGCGAGAATTTCTGTATTTTTTCAAGGGAATTCAGATTTTCCTGAAAACAGTCGAAAAAATTCGAATTTTGAACCTAATTTTTTGCGAAAAAATTGATTTTCAATAATTTTGGGCAGTTTCGGCTGAAATTTTCAAATTTCCAGTCGTTTTTCCTCCAATTCCCGTACTTATAATCAATATCATCCTTGCGACGAGTCTTCTCCAATCGATTCACAATTTCGTTGATTTTCGTCGGCACAACCGTGTGCTTTACCTGCTTATGACTGTGAAATCCGACCTGAAAATTGGATTTTTACTCGATTTTCAGGGGAAATTTCCAGCCAAAAACCTGTCCGACAGCCATATCTCCCGTTTTTTTAAGATTTGACCACATTGTGTAGACAATTGCCACGTTGTTGAGCTTGCAGCCTTCGATTGAGTTTTGTTTGACGAGCTGGCAGCAGTCGATGAGCTGAAAATTGGGAATTTTTGAGTTTTTGGCCTGAAATCTTTTAATTTAGACTGAAAATTGGCAATTTTAGAGTTTTTTGGCTTAAAATTGGTCTATTTGAGCTGAAAATTGGAAATTTTTGTGCTTTTGGGTCAAAAATCGGTCAATTTGAGCGGAAAAACGAGAATTTCCGAGTTTTTTGGCTTCAAATCAGTCAGTTTGAGCTGAAAATTGGCAATTTTAGAGTTTTTTGGCTTAAAATTGGTCTATTTGAGTAAAAAATTTGGAATTTGCGAGTTTTGTGGCTTAAAATTGGTCAATTTGAGCTGAAAATCGAGAATTTCAGAGTTTTTGGGCCAAAAATCGGTCAATTTAAGCTGAAAATTGGCAATTTTTGTGCTTTTGGGCCAAAAATCAGTCAGTTTGAGCTGAAAAACGAGAATTTCCGAGTTTTTTGGCTTAAAATCTGAGAATATGAACTGAAAATCGAAAATTCTAAAGTTTTGGGCTAAAACCTATGAATGTAAGCTGAAAATTGGAATTTTCAGAGTTTTTGAGCTGAAAATTTGAGATTTTAGAGTTTGTGGGCCTAAAGTATATAAATTTGATCTAAGAATTTGGCACTTTCAGAGTTTTTGGGCCTGAAATCTATAAATTTAGGCTGAAAATCGAGAATTTCTGTGTTTTGGCGCTTAAAATCGGCTAATGTGAGCTGAAAATGTGGATTTTTGTGTTATTTGGCCAAAAATCTATAAATGTAAGCTTAAAGTTGGGAATTTTTGTGCTTTTGGCCCTAAAATCGGTCAATTTGATGTAAAATCGAGAGCTTCAGTGCTTCTGGGCTTGAAATCTATAAATTTAATCAGAAAATTGTGATTTTCGAGTTTTTTGGGCACAAAATCAGTCAATTTGGGGGTAGTTGGGCCGAAAATCTATAAATTGAAGATAAAAATTGGGTTTTGATAATTTTTATGCCTAAAATCGGTCAATTTGAGCTAAAAATCGCCAATTTCAGTGTTTTTGGGCCAAAAATCCATAAATTTTCAGATTTTGGCTTCTCGCACACACCAATGCTTCTGGAATCGAGTCGATCGTCATTCCACTGTGCAAACGGAGATAGACGTGAGCTGATGAGAGCTTGTCCACGTGAAACCACACGTCTTCCGGCCATCCGTACTGAAAATTTAATTTTTATTTATGAAATTCGAATTTTCTAGAGCTTTTATCGCCAAAACTTTAAATTTTTTCGAATTAACCTTGATCAAATCCTCATTTTCGACCTTATCCACACCCATGTAGATCATGGTTGGCGGGTTGGTGGTGTTCGACGAGAATTTGATGACCATTTTCTGGAAAATAAGGGGTTTAAGGGAATTTCGGCAGGAAAAAAGATATTTCAAGCAGTTTTAAAGTAAGAAAATGAAAAAAAAAACGCTAAATTTCCGCTGAAAATTGAAAAATTTAGGACGAAAAACGGAAATTTTCTGTGGAAATTCGAAAATTCCGCTAAAATTGTGATTTCCAGAATTTGACACTTCCTTTTTGGTCCACAAAATCCACAAAAATCGAAGAAAAACGATGAATTTTCGCTGAAAATAACGATTTTTATACATTTTTCGATTTTAAAACGAAAATCTGTGGAAATTTGGGAAAAAACCAAAATTTTCAGGAAAATTTGCATGTTTAGAATTAATTTTTTTGATATTTTTTGCGATTTTCAAGCGGAAAATGCTTGAAAAATGGCGAAAAACTTGGAATTTTCGCTGAAAACTGAAAAAACAAAAAAAAATAGTTGAAAACGAGAATCGCGCCAGCACGCACGAGAAACGCGCCAGCAACGGTTTTCGGAGGGAGTTTAAATTTAATTTTGCAAAAAATTGCAAAATTTGAATTTCCGCCAATTTTCAAGGAATTTTTACATTTTTTAGGACTAAAAACGTAGATTGTAATGTTTTTCAGGTTATTTCTACGAAAAAGCCTCTTAAATTCAGGCTTTTTCAGTCTTAAAGCCCGAATTTCTCTAATTTCCCACGTCATCAGCAGTGCTTCATTCGTATTCGATGTCTCTCCAGCTGTTGTCTGCCCCCTCTCACTCTCTCTCTCTCTAATGCCCGGTTGGCCCGTTGCCAAGCCACGCCCAAATCACGCGGCGCGAAACGAGAGAATTCAAATCGAGTGGCCGCACATTTGTGTTCAGTCGCGTGATCTCCCACGCCATCATTCGCGCACGCGCGCATTCAAAAAAAACCCTCATTTTTTTGTGCCAAATTACCATTTATTGAGTTGGTGGTGGTGGTGGTATGTGCGATTCGAAATCGCTCGAAAAGTACAACAGAATGGATAAAATTCAGGAGTTTTTGGGGGATTTACAAAAAAAAATGATGGAACAGATTGTTTTGTTGAGAGAGAGAGAGAGAGAGAGAGAGAGAGTGGAGGGCACATAATGTGTGGTGGTGGTGGTATTTTTTGGTGGACAATGTGTTCAAGCGATAGCTAACGAGAAATTATATTGAGATCTAAATAGGCTTCGACTTGAGAGCACACAAGGCCAGGGTGGAACAATAATGGAGAGAGTGGGTATGGATGGATAGATTGGAAGTTGAGTATCATTTGAATCAGAACACGGGGGCGACAAAGCCTATTGGGACTTCTTGTAGTTGGCGATATCGACTTCGTATCTCTTCTTATCGTCGGCGGCCTTCTTCTCCCATCTCTGAAAAATTTTCAAAATAAGATTTCAATTTCTAGGTAACTTTTCGAAGCTTTCTAACTTACAGATTTGTCGGTGAGTTTTCCCCATTCGACTCCGGCGGCCTTGGCGACATCGGCGACTCCCATACCTGGCTTCTTGATGCGCTCACGGTTCTCCTGCATCCAGAAGAAGAAGGCGGACATGGCGCGCTTCGGGGCGTTCGGGTCCTTGGCCTTTCCTCCCTTCTTGACTCGCTTCACTGGGGAAGCCTTCTTTCCGGCGGCAGCCTTAGCCATCGTTAGTTTTTGGTTGTAAGTTTCTGAAACGGTAAAAATATATATATAAGTATGTAGAAGAAATAAGAAGAAGTAGAAAAGGCAAAGAAGAAGAAGAAGTGGTAAGATAGAAGAAGAAGAAGAGGAAGACAACCATTGCGGATGGCTGCGAAGCAAGCGAATGAAGAGAGGGGCGGGACACACACACACAACACAGCACTAGGCCTCCTCTTGGTCGTCCTTCTTCACTGACTGAGTGTGTCTGTGTGTGTGTGTGTGTGTGTGCGAATGAGCGGGGAAGGCGATTGAGCGAGCGAGGAGAAATGTATGTATGTGTGTTGGTTGGCCAAAGCCAGCCAGCCGTCCTCAATGCGCGTATGTGTATGTGCGATAGAAATGAAACGGCCGGGGCTGCCTTGGCGTACACAACAACGCAGAGCCGCAACGCGCTGCGAATGCAAAGCGGTCGGAAAACGGCGACTGGGAGAAATGAAGGCTACACACACACACTGCTGCTGCTGCTGTCCGAGGCAATGAATGACTGCTTTGGGGTGAAGGCTGGAGGGAGATGCGAATGATGAGATGTGAGATGGAAAACGATGATCTTTGCAGAGTCATGGGACCAGGGGCCAGGGAACAGGGACCTTAAGGAACTGGACAAATGTCTTGTAGAGATTTCTAGACACTGGAAAAATTGAAAATTCACAAAAATCCACAAAAATAGACCAAAATCTACAGTAACCCCTAAAATTTTTATTTTTTAATTTTTTTAGTTCCAAAACCTAAAAAATTAGTCTAAAAGGTTTTCCACATCTAGAACACCTAGGTAAATATCGATCGAAAAAATAGGTTGACAAGTTGGGTCGAATGAAGAAACGAATCGTTTTTGATGTGTTGTGTTAGTAAGGGCGGCTGTGTGTTGGGCTGCTGTTGCTGCCGAAGAGAAACACACGAGGCGCCGCACGCATATTTTCGCGAATGATGGCGAGTGCTGAACACACCGAGGCGCGATCGATAGGCAAGTGGCAAACAACTCGTTTTCGTTCGCGTCTCTTTTCTTTCTACTGACTGACTGCCTACTGCTGCTGCACGAGATGCAATGGAAAGAAAGGGAAGAGTGTGGTGGTGGGTCTATTGGGACCTGCCAAGGAAGACGGGAATAAGGGTTTGGCTTGAGAAAGAAGACAAAATGAAGAAGGGATGAGGAGTAGTGCATGGAGCACTGATGAATGAATCAGAAGACGACTGGTGGAGCTCTTATATAGGACGGTTCGGTGAGAAGGTGGGTCGACGATCCGATGCGCGGTGTGGGCGTGTTCTGTACAGGGCCGAGCAACTGGTATTAGCGATATGGGCTGAAAATTTAGAGCTCTCAGAGAGCACATATAGCGGGGATAATGACGTGGCAAAACATGAAGACTAAGAGAGAGAGTGGCAATTTGCTCAATGCACTAATGCGAGAACGAATGGGATTTGGAAGGAAGAAAAAATCTTCTTGAAGCCAGAACATGCTAAGGAACTAACAAATATTTTGGAAAAAGCCTGATTCTGACCTGAGTGCCTGGAAAAATTGGAAACTGACATAAATCTATAACAAAAAAAACGCAAAATATTCTATCTTTATTATCAAAAATTGAACAAATTCATTGTTTTCTTTAATTACCGACACTTGGAAATAAACATTTGCGCTATGAATCACCTGGAAACCTATTTTCCACAGAAAATTCAAAATTTATCATACCGATCTTAAAAGCATAGAAATAAGCCGCTAAGAACCTAAAAAAATCACATTCTCACTGCAAATTTCACTACAAAGACCAATTTATTTCTTCTCCGACGATCTCAACACACACACACACACACACACACTAATCCGTTTAAAAATTGAACCGAGAATTAAGATCATTGTGATTTCAATTAGTAACTTTTGGAACTAAATTTTGAGAAATTGTGGGAAGATTCACTACAATCGGACGGCAATTTTCGTTCGAAATGAGCTAAAGTATTCGAAATTTTAACGATGAACCGCTTCACGAGCTGAATTTCGTATTTATTGTTTTAAAAATTCCAGTCTCAAGCCAATTTCTACAGATTTTTCGATAATCGCAACACACTAATACGGTGATTTACACAATGCTGTAATTAAGCACTAATACAACAATTTCCTTCATAATCATACTGTTATATTCAAGATCAGATCGGAACGCAGGTGTGATCGACATATGGACGGATACTTGGCTGCCTGCCAAGCCCAACGCACAGTAACAACAACAGCTGTTGTACGATAGACAAACTCTCAGGGTCCTCTCATAATGTTGACGTCATTAGACCAGAATACTGACCTCTTCTCCGTTGGAAACCCTCCCACGGTTGAATAAGAACAATGGTGTGTGGTGTAGCACCTGCACCACCACCATCAATCCACACAGTCGCCTTGCGAACAACGAAGCGAACGAAGGCCAGCAGGCCAGCAGTGTCGTTCTCTCCCCTTTTTCCTCGGCGAATGACGGCGGCGGGGTACAATGTGAGTACGTAGTCGATCGCGAATGAATGCCAGTGCCATTTGTGTCTTTTCCTTTCAAACGCATGACAACGACGGCGGTAAGATAAGAGAGAATGGTAGAAGAGTATAACAACTGTGGAGAAGAGAAAGGCAAAGCGATGCGAGTTGATTTTTCACATGGAACATTGAATGTTTCTGTTCAGAATGTGAATTTTGCATGTCTAAATATATAAAACTACTTTTTGTGGAAGCTGGAGCCGGATAATCGTCATATATAAGTCTTGAGATGGCTAGCAAGAATATTTGACTCAGCCAAAATGAGAAAAGCTCATTAGAACTTGGGATTTGAAGAATTTGGCCCCAAAGCCGAGTTTGATAGAAAATCCTGACGAAAATTTGCATGAAATGTCGAAAATTGAATGGAAAAAACTGTAGGAAAGCACAAAACTGGATTTTTAAATGAAAATTTGCTTGAAATGTCGAAAATTCGAGGAAAAACAGCGGAAAAGCACAAAACTCAGGAATTTAGAAGATATAAGCAATGGATTTGCACCGCAAATGAAGAAAATAGCGCAGAAAATTAGTTAACAACGAATTATTTTCGAAAATCGAAAAATCCCAAAGAAATTTGCCTGAAAAGCGACCAAAACTAGCACAAATTGATGAAATGAGCGTTTTAAAATTAAAATGAAGTAGTTTTGAAAAGAAAAACCCGAAAAAATCAGAAAAAACGCGCCACGGCGGGTGAAAAAGTGACTGAAATAGGCCAAGAAATTGCTTCGAAAAGTGCTACTACCGTATACCCCCGGAAGACGCATGCACAAAGTGTGGCGGGTCTCGCCGCGATTAACTAAAGGCGCATGAAGTGCCGCATGCTTTTTGATTATTTACATTTTAATTAAATTTTTTCTGCGAATTTACCGACTTTTTCGCGGAAAAATTGAGGGATTGTGGAATTTTTTAACTGTTTTTTCTTGAAAAATGCTAAAAATGGGGTTTTACCTGAATTTAAATAACTTTAAATCTAAATTTCAGAGTTTTTTGGTGCCGAAAGCAAAAAAAAAAACAGAATTATAAATTTTTAATATTTTTCCTGCCATCTTGTCAAAAAATTAGACAAGTTTAACATTTTTCTATTCAAACCTTAGTCTCTTGTTGATTTCAGGAAGTTTTCAGATTATTCAGCGGACGAATTAATTTTCAGGCGGAAAATCTTGATATTCCTTTCCAGAATCTCCCTAGCTTCCGTGGATTCTTGTGCAGATAAGGATTTAGCAATCAAAAAAATTAAATATCTGGAAAAATTCGCGGAACAGACTAAATTGGACAAAAAACGACATTTTTCAAAATTTAAATACATAAATACAAATTGCAAAAAGTTGCTGGAAAAAAAAATCGGCAAATTGTCGGAATTGAAATTTCCGGCAAAACGGCAAATTGCCGGAATTGAAATTTCCTGCAAATCGGCGAATTGCCGGAATAGAAATTTCCGGCAAAACGGTAAATTGCCGGAATTGAAATTTCCTGCAAATCGGCGAATTGCCGGAATAGAAATTTCCGGCAAAACGGCAAATTGCCGGAATTGAAATTTCTGCCAAATCGGCAAATTTCCAGAATTGAAATTTCCGGCAAATCTGCAAATTGTCGGAATTGAAAATTTCTGGCAAATAGCCAAAGTGTCGGAATTGAAATTTCCTGTAAATCGGCAAATTGCCGGAATTAAAAATTTCCTGCAAATCGGCAAATTGCCGGAATTAAAAATTTCCTGCAAATCGGCAAATTGTCGAAATTGAAATTTCCGGCAAATCGGCATATTGCCGGAATTTAAAATTTCCTGCAAATCGGCGAATTGCCGGAATAGAAATTTCCGGCAAAACGGCAAATTGCCAGAATTGAAATTTCCGGCAAATCTGCAAATTGTCGGAATTGAAAATTTCTGCCAAATAGCCAAAGTGTCGGAATTGAAATTTCCTGTAAATCGGCAAATTGCCGGAATTAAAAATTTCCTGCAAATCGGCTAATTGCCGGAATTGAAATTTCTGCCAAATCGGCAAATTTCCAGAATTGAAATTTCCGGCAAATCTGCAAATTGACGGAATAGAAATTTCTGCCAAATCGGCAAATTTCCAGAATTGAAATTTCCGGCAAATCTGCATATTGCCGGAATTAAAAATTTCCTGTAAATCGGCGAATTGCCGGAATAGAAATTTTCGCCAAATCGGCAAACCGGCAAATTGCCAATTTGCCGGGAAAATGGCAATTGCCGAAAATTGTGGTTTTGCACATTTTTTTGGAAGTTTCAGAATTTCAATTTTAACCGGCAGAATTGTACGCATCCTACAAATGTTCCTACATCTATTTTGAATATGTAGTAAGCAAATTTTACGAAAATATCTAACATATGTAAGTAAAGAAAACGGGAAAAAATTTCAACAAGGCACAGTTTTTAGTGTTTCCGTCTTATAAAAAATCCCTCTAAACATTTCCGGCAAATTAACGTTCGGCAAATCGGCAAACCGGCAATTTGCCGAAAATGAAAGTTTCCGGCAAATCGGCAAATCGAAAATGCATTTTCGGGCGACTTCCTGTCAAACTTTAAGCAGCGGTCTGCAAAAAAATTAATTTCCTTTTTTACTAAAAAAAAAACTGAAGATTCTCAGAATCTGCATTTGATTGTGTTTTCCAGCAGCCATCAACTATCCCATCCCGGTTTGATCTACAAAAAAAGCGGAAATTTTTCGCTCAATTCTGGCCTTTCTCATTGAATTTTCGCGCTCCATTGACAATCGCCTGACGGACAACGTGTGGAAAAGTCGTGTACTCCACACGGACAACAAAATTTAGTTTTACATCTAAAACGAGCCGCGACGCGACACGCAACGATCCGTAAATCTACACAAAATTTCTGCGACCCAAAATGGCCTAGTTCGGCAAACTCTGCCATTTCAATTTATGAGGGAAGCCAGAATTCCGTGAGCAGGTGCCATATTCTCCGCTCAAAGATTGTAAAATTATTAACAATTTAATTGTAAAATTTTCGAGATTTTCCTGACTTTCTCACGATTAAAATTTTCTATTACTTACAAAATTTTTCAATTTCTGCGATTTCCTACTGTAAATTTAAAGGCGCATACGCAAAATTCTCTTTTAGTTGCGGTGCGTGGCAGGACCATTCCTCAAACTCAGAGCATGCGCCTTTAAGGCGTTACTGTAGCCTAATTTTATCGATTTTAATTTTCTTTTCAGCTGAATTCTCGGAGATTCTTTAATAATTAAAGGTTTATTATGCATTTTTATAATAAATTTTGTTAAAATATATTTTTAGAAATATTAAATTATCGATTAAAATCCCCTCAACCACCAAAAAAAAAACCGCAAAAAGCGGAAGACAACTTCCGCGCGGAAAGCCGTCTAATCTTCGATCATTTTCCCATTTTTTCTCCCCTCTGCCACCCATATAACTCTCAAAAGACTGTGTGTGTGTGTGTGTGTGTGTGTGTGTCTAACGTCTCTCAAACACTTCTCCCAGTTAATGTCTGCGTCTCTCACGGGCTCAACTGATCCCTCGTCATTCCCTCGCCGTGTGGATTCTCTCTCTCACTCTCTCGTGCACTTCTTCAGTTTGGCACGTTTCACTGAATTTCTCTGCTTTCTTTTTTGCGTTTTTGTCACTTTTTTCACGTTTTTATATCGTTTTCCTTGAGGCGATTAAGCATTCTTTGAAAAATTTTTTTCAGCGATTTTCCGTAAATTTCCCCATAAATTTTCAGATTTTTCCCGCTAAAATTCCCTCGCACAGAGAATATTTTAAAATATTAATTTATGGGGAAAACTCTCTTTAATTTTCCCAATTTTTTCAAATTTTTTTTTTCTCGATTTTGCTTATTTTTGAGCAGTTTTTTAGAGCTTTTCTGTCATTTTTACCTCAAAATTAGTCATTTTCCTTCAAATTTTGAACGTTAGTTATGAGAAATACTATGAAAATTGTGAATTTTCCTGAAAAATTAGTCGGAAAAACTTAAAAAGACTAAATAAATTGTATTTTGAGCGATTTTTGAATTTTTTCCGGAAAAAAATCCAAAAAAGTGCATTTTTTAAAGGATTTATATTTTTTAGGTCCCGCCACGACTTTTACCCTAAACACAAGCGTTTTTTGCAATAATTTACAAAAAAAAATTAATAAATCCCCTCAATCTGGCCGGAAAATTCACATTTTGTCGAGATTTTTTGTGATTTTTTTCAACATTTCAGTTAAAAAAAAACATGTCAAAAAATATTAATTTTGGGTCCCGCCACGACTTTCTGTAGCCTCAGCAGCGTGCTCCAAATCGTGGCGGGACCCGAAATGTTCATGTTCCTTATTTTTAATTTTTAATCTCGATCTTTTTTTCCAGGTGATTTTGAACAATTTTAATAGGATTTTTTTTCTGATTTTCTGCAAATTTTTTCCACAGTTTCTTACATCAGATTTTTCCTGAAACTTCCTGCTACCGTAACCGCTTGGGTCCCACCACGAACTTCACAAGTCGGGGCAGGACCCATTCGAGACCTAATTTAGACCATCGCCAGTTTAAAACTCGCTTTTTTCTCCAAACAAAAAAAAAATTTTGCCGAATTTTTCGGATTTTGCAGATATTTTGTCCAGATGGCATCAGCGGCTACTACAACACACTTCCCATCATCCCGGATACCAAGCGAGCCGTGCGCATCATCTGGCCCCTTATTTCCAGATGATGTGCTCTTCACCACCGAAGCTTCTTCGGCTTCTTCCAGCTCATGCCACGTGGAGAACGACAGTAGGCCCTTGTCGCCTACCATGTTCACTGATGGACGGACGCCAGTTAATATTTCGGCAAAGTAAGGGATTTTCGATCCCGGAAAAAAACAAAATCCTGGAAAATTGACCTTTTTTTTGGGCATTTTAAGTATGAAATTCAGAATCAGCACACTCCCATTACCCTGTGTGCACCAATTTTCAGCTCATTTAGACAAAATTCCGTAGAATCTGGTGTTTGGTACGCAAACACCGCGGCGCTACGTACTATCGGGGGCTACAGTAACCCGGAATTTTTAGACATTGAGCTAGAGACCCCAAAATAGTGCTGCCCGGGGTGAAATTTTACGGGGAACTCGAATTTTGCAATGAAAAATTGAAAAGCATTTTTAATATGAAATTCAGAATCAGCATACTTTAATTGCCTTTTAACCCAATTTTCAGCTCATTTAGACAAAATTCCGTAGAATCTGGTGTTTGGTACGCAAACACCGCGGCGCTACAGTAACCCGGAAATTGCCAAAATTGAGCTAGAGACTCTAAAAAAGAGCAGCCAGGTGTGAAATTTTACGGAGAACTCGAATTTTGCAGTTAAAATTTGGAAAAATAGCCCGTGTACTCCCCGAAGAGAAGTGTAATTTTTTTCGAATTTTAGACTCCTTCATCGTTGATTTTTGGTCTTTTTTGCTTTTTCTTGCTGTATTGCAAATGTTGTTTGCTCATTTATTCTAAATTCATAATTTTTAGGTGAAAACCTATGTATTTACCGATTAAAAGTAGTTTTTTTAGTAAATTCATAAGTTTTCACCTAAAAACTATAAATTAGCATTTTATTTGTGCAATACATTGAAAATAAGCAAAAAAGTTCAAAATCAGCGATCGAAAATTACAAAACAAGTACAAACTTCTCCAAATGGACACATGGCCGAGCTTTACACTCTTTTAACTGCAAAATTCGAGTTCCCCGTGAAATTTCACCCCGGGCAACACTTTTTTGGAGTCTCTAGCTCAATTTTAAAAATTCCCGGGTTACTGTAGCCCCAGAAGTACGCAGCGCTTCGGTGTTTGCGTACCTGGCACCAGATTTGACGAAATTGCGTCTAAATGAGCTGAAAATTGGCTCGAAGGGCAATTAAAGTGTGCTGATTCTGAATTTCATATTAAAAATGTTGGAAATTTTGATGTTCAACCCGGAATTAAAAATTTTTAAAAACCTCCAGGTTTCACGATTTCCCCAAATTTTCAATGCTTTTTACTGCAAAATTCGAGTTCCCCGTAAAATTTCACCCCTGGTACTACTTTTTTGGAGCCTCTAGCTCAATTTTGAAAATTCCCGGGTTACTGTAGCGCCGATAGTACGCAGCGCTTCGGTGTTTGTGTACCTGGCGCCAGATTCTACGGAATTTTATCCAAATGAGCTGAAAATTAGTTCACAGGGCAATTAAAGTACGATGAATCTGAGTTTATATATTTAAAATGTCTGAAAATTTTTGAAAAATTTTGATTTTTGGAGGTTTTTGACCTTAAAATTTTTCGAAATTTTTTTGAAAATGTTAAGAAAAAATTTAATTTCAGACATCTAAAAGATCATCCACTCCACGAGCCAACCGGCACTTCAGAAGTGCTAACATTCTACCCAACAATGCGGGAATTCAAGAATTTTAGCCAATATATCAAGAAAATCGAGCAAAACGGAGGTCATCTGAAAGCCGGAATCGCAAAAATTGTGGCGCCCGAAGGTTGGACGCCACGGCCGACAAGGAAGGATTTTTCAGATGTTGATGACTATGAAATTACACAGTATGTGTGGAGGAGAAGAAGCTGAAAAACTGTGGAAAAATCGAGAAAAATTGAGAAAAATGACGTTAAAATCGTCGCGAGACCCGAAAAATTCTGCAAAAATCTCTTGGAATTTTACAGAAATTTTGGAAAGGAGATTGAAAAAATCGATTTAAAAAAAATTATCGATTTTTTCCAAATTTGTTTTTTTGGAAATTTTTAAAAGGAATGAATAGAAAATTTTCTAAAATTATTTTTAGAAAAAAAACAGGAAAAATCGGAATTTTTTTCTATTTTTTAATTTTCTCGATTTTCTTCAAAAAAATAAGAAAAGTTTAAATTTTTCTTAGAAAACTATGGAATAAATTAGAAATTTTCTCGATTTTTTTTTGGAAAAATCGGAATTCTTTCTCACAAAAGCAAAAAAATTATTGAAAAATCAGAAATTTTTATCGATTTTCCTTTAAAAAAATAGGGAAAATCAGAAATTTCCATCAATTTTTTAAAGAAAAATTTCAAAATGAAAAATATGGAAAAAAATTGGATTTTTTCAAATTTTATTTTTAGAAAAATCAATAGTCAATAATTTTCTAATTTTCATCGATTAAAAAAGTATAGGAAAAATCGGAAATTTTCGTCAAAATCTCAGCAAAAAAAAACTTTTACTATATTTTTTTTTGCAGGCCGGCCCGCGAAACAATCGAAGCCACCGAAAAGCCCGGAGCCTACTTCAAACGAAACGTCACGTGTCGACGAAAAATGCCAGTCCGCGAGTTCCGCACGCTAGCCAACTCTGCCCAATACCGTAACCCGCGGCCCGATCTAAAAGGCTCGGAAATCGAAAAGCACTACTTTGACAACATTCTCCACGGAGAACCGATCTACGGAGCCGACACCGAGGGAAGCTTCTACGATGCTCAAGTGGAAGAGTGGAATATGAATCGGCTGGGCACAATTTTAGAGGACACGAATTACGAGATTAAGGGTGTTAATACAGTATATCTATATTTTGGAATGTATAAAACCACTTTTCCCTGGCACGCCGAGGACATGGATTTATATTCCATTAATTTCCTTCATTTTGGAGCCCCGAAATATTGGTTTGCAATCAGCTCGGAGCATGCTGATCGATTCGAGCGGTTTATGAGCCAACAGTTTTCATATCAGAATGAGTATGCACCACAATGTAAGGCATTCCTAAGGCATAAGACCTACCTGGTGACGCCTGAGCTGTTGAGGCAGGCCGGGATACCGTATGCAACGATGGTTCAGAGGCCGAATGAGTTTATTATTACATTTCCTCGTGGCTATCATATGGGCTTTAATCTCGGCTATAACCTCGCAGAATCCACCAACTTCGCCTCTCAGAGATGGATTGACTATGGAAAGGATGCGGTGTTGTGTGATTGTAACAAGGATTCGGTGAAAATCGATATGACCCATTTTATGGCAAAATATCGGCCGGATGAGTACACGACTTGGTGGACATACTGGTACGGTGGCGGTCGGGAGCTCTGGATTCCGAAGAAGAAGAAGGAGGTGCCGAAGAAGCGGCGGCAGAGCCTTGCCGATGCATCGAAGATCGCAAAAAGAGCACGACTCGGAGCATCATCGACGGCGACGGATTCTGATGGATCGTCGGGATCATCGGGATCCGAGGAAGCGACGGAAGGATCGAGCTTCATGAGGGCTCTGCCTGCTGGATATACTGTACACAATTGGCAGCTGAGACCGGATTATGATGAGCTTTTGCGGAAGTATAAGAAGGAGACGAGTAAGGATTTGAATCTCTGAGAGCACCGAAGAAAAATCTTCCGGCAACTTGCCGATCTGACGAAAATTTTGAATTCCGGCAATTTGCCGATTTGCCATTTGCCGGAAATTTTGAATTCCAGCAATTTCCCGATTTGCTGGAAATTTTCAATTCAGGCAATTTGACGATTTGCCGGAAATTTTCAATTCCGGCAATTTGCCCATTTTTCGGAAATTTTTTAATCCGGCAATTTGCCGATTTGCCGGAAATTTTAAATTCCGGCAATTTGCCGATTTGCCGGAAATCTTAAATTCGGGCAAATTGCCGATTTGCTGGAAATTTTGAATTCCGGCAATTTGCCGATTTGCCGGAAAATTTCAATACCGACAACTTGCCGATTTGCCGGAAGTTTTCAATTCCGGCCATTTGCCGATTTGCCGGAAATTTTCAATTCCAGCAATTTGCCGATTTGCTGGAAATTTTCAATTCCGGCCATTTGCCGATTTGCCGGTAAATTTCAATTCCGGCAATTTGCTGATTTGCTGGAAATTTTCAATTCAGGCAATTTGACGATTTGCCGGAAATTTTGGATTCCGGCGATTTGCCGGAAATTTTGAATTCCGGCAATTTAACCGAATTGCCGGAAATTTTGAATTCCAGCAATTTGCCGATTTGCCTGAAATTTTCAATTCCGGCAACTTGCCGATTTGCCTGAAATTTTCAATTCCGGCAATTTGCCGATTTGCCGGAAAATTTCCATGCCGACAATTTGCCGATTTGCCTGAAATTTTCAATTCCGGCAACTTGCCGATTTGCAGGAAATTTTCGTTGGCGATTTTTGGATGTTTTTCAGAAAAAAATGCCCTTTTTTTTTAAATTTAAATTGAAAAATTTTTTTGGGAAATTGCAATTTTTTCCAAAAAAAAAAAAATAGATCTTCGATATAATTTTTTTTTGTTAAATTTAAGAGTAAATTCGTTAATTTAGGCACTTTTTTGCGGCGTAAACGACCAAAAAATGCCACAAAAAAGGTAATCAGACAGAAAATTTAATTTCAGCTGCCGCGAAAAAAAGAAGCTGGTGAAATTTCAGATTTTAGCAAATTTCAGCCTTTTTTTTCGAAATTAAAAAAATGTCTATTTTGGGCCTAATCTGGAAAAATACAAATTTCAGAACTTCTTCGCTCGGACACACGAATCGATTTCTACCAGGAACGAGAATTCAATCATGCTCGGCGAGCCGAATGGCCGCATTGCGCCGTCTGCCAGTACTTTCAGCCGCCTCACATGAACGCTATCAATCATACGGTGCCTAACTCGTAAGTTGCTGGAAAATTGAAAAAAAATGTTTTTTTTAAATAAAAATCTCGAATTTCCACGACTTTCCACAAATTTTTCAATATTTTTATTGCAAAATTCGAGTTCCTCGTAAAATTTCACACATACATGTACTTTTTCGGAGTCTCTAGCTCAATTTTGAAATTTTCTGGGTTACTGTAGCCCCGATAGTACGCGGTGCCGCGGTGTTTGCGTACCTGACACAGATTTTACACAATTTTGCCTAAATGAGCTGAAAATTAGTCCACATTGCAATTAAAGTGTGCTGATTCTGAATTTCATATTTAAAATTTTGGGAATTCTGATATTTCACCAGGAAATTGAAATTTTTGTGAAAAGCTCAGGTTTTCACGACTTTCCACAAATTTTTCATTATTTTTATTGCAAAATTCGAGTTCCTCGTAAAATTTCACACATACATGTACTTTTTTGGAGTCGCTAGCTCAATTTTCAAATTTTCCGGGTTACTGTAGCCCCGATAGTACGCAGCGCCACGGTGTTTGCGTACCAGACACCTGATTTCACGGAATTTTGTCTAAATGAGCTGAAAATTGGCGCGATGGGCAATTGAAGTACGCTGATTCTGAATTTCATATTAAAAATGCACCAAATTCAGAAATTTTCGAAATTTTCAACCCTGCAATTGAAAATTCTAACTAAAAACAAAGATTTTCAGCCTATTCTAGCTTAAAATTCGATGAAAAACTGCTGATTTTTTGGTGTAAAAAATTCAAAAAATCATTGAAAAATTGGTTTTCTCCTCAATTTCTCAATTTCTATCATTCCAGATCTCGCCGGCTCATCCCAAAATGGTGCTTCTCGAAAACCGACACCAAAAAGCACGAGGATCACCACGAGCCGCCACCACCGCTGGACCGTCTGCTCACTTGCTCCAACTGCCACGTCACCGTCCATTCTCATTGCTGCTCTGGCGGCGGCGGCGGCGGCGGCGACGACGATGACGTCACAAGCTCCGGAGAGCCCTGGCGCTGCCCACGATGCCGAAACCGAACCGACGTCGAGATCCGAACAACGTCCTGCCAGCTCTGCGAACTCCGCGGCGGAGCACTAATCCCGTGCCAAATCGGCACAGACTCGACGTGGGCTCACGTGGCGTGTGCTCTTTTCAATCGAAGAGCCATTTTTGATTGCCCAAACCGGCCTGGAGCATGCTTCGTCGAGCCATCGCCCCGACAGCAATCGGAGACCCCACGGATGCCCCCCCGGCGGCTCAGCGAAGAGTATCGCGCGGAGCTCGGCGATCTCTACGAGAATTCCCGTTGGGAATGTGTCGTCTGCCATCGAACAGACGAGGGTCTGGCTCCGTGTGTGCTCTGTATTGAGGAGCAGGCGACCACATCGCTTCCAACACTGGCTCATGTCACGTGTGCTCGCCGTGTTGGATTTGTGTGTGAAGTTCGTGACTATCCACGTGGCGTTGTGATGATCTGTCATAAGCACGAGCACTCGTATCTCGTGAATAAGACGACGCAGCAGCAGGCCTATACTAACGTGAAAGTCGGCGATTTTGTATTTGTGGAGGACGTGGTGGAGCCGCCGCAGAAATTGTTCACGAGAGGAGCCATCGTACGAGCTGATAAGAAGGAGACCGTTGTCGTTGACTTCCTTGATAATAGCTGTAGTCGTGATAATCACGTGGAGGATATCATCTCGTGTGAATGCCTGTTCTGTGAGAACGGAGATCATCAGTATGGGGCGAGAGTGAGTATATCTTGCAACAAAAAATTTGAAAAATTTGAACTTCCCACCATACATTTTACCATTAAAACGGTATTTTAACTGCAAAATTCGAGTTTTCCGTGAAATTTCACACCTGGCTGTACTTTTTTCGAGTCTGTAGGTCAATTTTGAAAATTTTCGGGTTACTGTAGCCCCGAAAGTACGCAGCGCAATGGTGTTTGCGTACCTGGCACCAAATCTGACGAAATTGCGTCTAAATTGGCTCATAATTAATTCACAGGGCAATAAAGGTACGCTGATTCTGAATTTTATATTAAAAATGCTGGGGAATATTGATTTTCCACCAGGAAATTGAAATTTTCAAAAAAAATCGTCAATTTCCTCAAATTTTCGATGATTTTTGCTGCAAAATTCGAGTTCCTCTTGAAATTTCACCCCTGGCTGTACTTTTTTGCAGTCTCTAGCTCAATTTTCACAATTCCGGGTTACTGTAGCCCCGAAAGTACGCAGCGCCTTGGTGTTTGCGTACCTGGCACCAGATTCTACGGAATTTCGTCTAAATGAGCTGAAAAATGAAGTACGGGGCTAAAAAATCATGCTGATTCTGATTTTCATATTAAAAATGTTGGAAAATTAATCGAAATGTGGAAAATTCCGATTTTTTAACGCCGAAAATACAATTTTTAGTGTTTAAAATCGAATTTTTCTCATTTTCAATACGAAATTCAGAATCAGCGTGATTTTATTGCCCTGTGAACCAATTTTCAGCTGATTTAAACAAAATGTCGTCAAATCTGGTGCCTGGTACGCAAACACCGCGGCGTTGCGTACTTTTGGCGCTACAGTAACCGAGAAAATTTCAAAATTGGGCTAAAGCCTCCAAAAAAGTACAGCCAGGGGTGAAATTTCACGGAGAACTCGAATTTTGGAGTTAAAGAGCTCGTGTAGTCCTCGAGGACAAGGTTTTCGATAAAATCCTCAATTTCGGGCAATTCTTTTCGGTATTTTAACACACAAATCGTCTTATTTATAGTTTTTCAGGCCAAAACCGAAAAAAAAACTATAAATTGTGCAGATTTTTACAAAAAAATTGTAAAAATGTATTAAAAATGGCTCATATTCAGGTTTTCCCGATAAAATCTGTTTAAAATTGCTAATAATCCGATTTTTTTTTTCGAAAATATTGTTTTTAAATAGCTAAAATTCAGCTGAATATTTCAGATTTTTCGGGAAAAATTCATTATAAACAGCCGAAATTCAGATTTTCCCCTTTAAAATCACGATTTTTCTAGGGAAAACTCAAGTCTTCTAGTCATTTTTAATGGGTTTTCCTGTTTTTTTAAATAAATTATAAATAAAGAAAAAGCCCGGAAATACTATAAAAAAGTCCTAAAAACCCCCAAAAAAATCAATAAATTCCCCAATTTGTTTTGCAGGTAAAAGTAGTGTGGGACGACAAGCAAGTCTACGACGCGTACTTCCGTGGAAAAGGACAGATGATCGAGTACACGGTCCGACTGGAAGATGGCCGAGAAGTCCGCCATCCACGGAACAGGCTGAAAACGAAGCGAGAACTGAACGCGTATCTCAAAAAATAGCTTTAATAAATAAATAAATATTCGATTTTTTAAAATTTACTATTAAATAGTCCCTGACAAAAAATTCTTGTCAAAATGTAATATATTCTCTCTTTCCCGCCCGTCTACCCTCAAATATGTGATCTCTGCGCCTCTTTTCCCCCCAGTTTTTTTTTGTACGAAAAGTCGAAGAATCTCTAATTATCCCTGTTTTTCTGTTTTTTTTCTGTATTTTTTTGTCATTTAAATATTTTTCGCTATTTTTCCCTATTATTTTGCAGAAACTTTTAAATGTTTTCCCCGAAATTGATCAATTTATCTAATAAACCTTTTTTTTTCCAAATGCCAACACACTAATCGCATTCTTATCAAATAATTCCGTCGAAAAATCAGAAAAATTGGCCAAAGATCACTTTATCCGATTTGTTGACTTCCTGTGAACACGTGTTGAGCTGACAGCTGCGTTGGGAGTGGGAAAATATTGAAAATAACCGGAAAACTCGTTCAAAATCCAGAAATTCTCTTTAAAAAACTGTTTTTTAATGAAAAAACCTTTCAAAATCCAGAAATTCTCTTTTCAAAGCTGTTTTTTAATGAAAAAACCTTTCAAAATCCAGAAATTCTCTTTAAAAAGCTATTTTTAATGAAAAAACAGTTCAAAATCCAGAAATTCTCTTTAAAAAGCTATTTTTTAATGAAAAAACCTTTCAAAATTCGAATTGGCGCCGGTGAATTGACACGGCAACTGCGTACTTTGCGGCCAATGCGCCACATTTGACGACAATTTTTCTTTATTTTTTTCATTGATTTTCGTTATTTTCTTGAGTTTTTGTCGGTTTTCGAGAGGAAAAATAAACTAATTTCTTTATTTTTTGTGGAAAATTCAAAAAATCGCATTAAAATATCTGTTTCTTCCAATTAAAACCCCAAAGATCACGGCTAATTCGATGACAAGGCCACCTTGATCGAAAAATATCGCTATAAACAAGAAAAAAACACGGGAAAACATCATTTTTCTCGCTTTTTCTCCCTCTTCCCTCCTCTCACCGCATACTTGCTCCCCCAAGCACTCATTTCGCCGCCACTCGAAGGAAAAACGATTTTCCATCTTACTTTTTGAAATAAAAATTCATTTTTTCAAGAAAAGAGTTCCGCCCGTGTTTTTGTTTTCTTTTTCTCCCTGCGTCTCTCCGCTGAGTGCAGATCTCTCGCACATAGTTTATCCCGAAAGAATACGTGGATCGATAGACGACGGGCGCCCCCATTTGTGGCTTCTCAGGCAATTGTCTCTCCAGTTTCACCGCGAGTTTTCCCGAATTTTCAGGTTTTCCATAATTTTTTCTGAATAAAAATTGATAAAATGCACTCATTTTTCTTATCAATTGTCACCGTTTTTATTTCACGTGTTTCAAAAAAAAAAGTTTTTATCGAAATTTTACATTTTTCCGTCTCATTTCAGAATCAATTCTCATTTGCTCTTGGGTTTCACAACCGTGCGGGAATCACGAAAAATGCTGAGCCGTCTTTCGCCTGCCAGGTAGGGAGGATTTTGCGTTGAAATTAGCTGAAATTCGAGAAATGTATTAAAAATGACTAAAAATTCAGATTTTCCCGGAAAAATCCATTTAAAACGGCTGAAATTCTGCTTTTCTCGGAAAAAATTTATGAAAAATGGGTGAAATTCAGATGGTCTCGGCAAAAATGCGTAAAATATCGATTTTTCTGCGAGAAATTGCAGAAATTGAAATTTTTACAGGTTTTCGTTGAAAAAGTCTACGAATTTTGACGAGTATTTAAAAAATTTGTAGATTTTTTCGATAAAAACCTATGAAAATTTCAATTTCTGCGATTTTTCTGCGATTTTGCCCAATTTTTCTTGGAAAATCTGAGTTTTAATCATTTTAAATTTATTTTTTCTAAAAAAATCTGAACTTCAGCCATTTTAAATGGTTTTCTCCGGGAAAATCTGCATTTCAGCCATTTTACTAGATTTTTTTCCGAAAAAGTCTGTATTTCTGGCATTTTGAATGAATTTTTGACATTTTTTATGGTTTTATTCCAGAAAAATCTGATTTTTAGCCGCAGTTGGTGGATTTTTCCGAAAAAATCTGAATTTCAGCCAATTTTTAATGGATTTTTTCCGGGAAAATCTAAAATTTCAACATTTTTAAAATGAATTTTCCGCCATTTTTTATGCATTTTTTCCTGGAAAATCTGATTTTAAGCCATTTGTAATCAATTTTTTTTCGGAAAAATCTGAGTTTTAGTCATTATAAATAGTTTTTTTTCTGGAAAAACAGATTTTTCGCTATTTTTAATGTATTTTTCCGGGAAAAAGTCTCAATTTGAGCCGTTTGAATGAGTTTTTCCAGGAGAAATCTGAATTTTCGCTATTTTCAATGGATTTTTTTTTGGAAAAAACTGAATTACAGCCGTTTTTAAGGGATTTTTTCCGAGAAAATCCGATTTTTAGCCATTTTTCATGAATTTTTTTCGGAGAAAATCTGAATTTCAGCCGTTTTTAATTGATTTTTCTGGGAAAGCTTGATTTTTAGCCATTTTTTATATTTAAAAAATTTGAGTTTCAGCCATTTCAAATACATTTTTTCCGTGAAAATCTACTGTTTTAGTCATTAAAAAAAATTTTTTCCAAAAAATCCGATTTTCAGCCTTTTAAATGGATTTTTCCGGGAAAATCTGAATATTTAGTCATTTTTTATGGATTTTTTTCCGGAAAATTTGAAATTTAGCCGTTTTAATGGCATTTTCCCAGAAAAATCTGAGTTTCAGCCATTTCGAATACATTTTTCCGTGAAAATCTACTTTTTAGCCATTTTAAATAGTTTTTTTTCTGGAAAATCTGAATTTTAACGATTTTAAATAAATTTTTTCCATGAAAATCTGAATTTTTAGCCATTATTTATGGATTTTTTTTTCCGAAAAATTTGAATTTCGGTCATTTTAAATGGGTTTCTCCGGGAAAATCTGAATTTTTGCCATTTTTTTCAATGAAAAACCAAAAATCCCCAAATTTCCAGCATCCGCCGTCTCTCCACATCAACACGATGCCTGAGCGACAAAAACGAGCCGGATCTCTCCGATCCCAAAACTCTGGCCCTTCACAAGCTCTACCGCCCGGAACGCACCACACCCCAGAAGCGAGGAATCGACCTGCTCAAGTCGCCCGGGCTCAATAAGGGAATGGCTTTTTCCCTCCACGAACGTCAATATCTCGGAGTTCACGGGCTTCTGCCACCCGCATTTATGACCGAAGAGCAACAAGCCTACCGTATCATCACAAAACTCCGCCAGCAACCTGACAACCTTGCCAAGTACATTCAATTGGACTCGTTGCAGGATCGTAACGAGAAGCTCTACTACCGAGTGCTCTGCGATAATGTGAAGGAGCTCATGCCAATTGTGTACACTCCTACCGTAGGACAAGCCTGTCAGCATTTCGGATTCATCTACCGTAACCCAAAGGGTCTCTACATTACTATTAATGATAATAGTATTAGTAAAATCCATCAGATTCTTGCAAATTGGCCGACAGAGAACGTCCGAGCAATTGTGATCACTGACGGAGAGCGGATCCTCGGCCTCGGCGACCTGGGAACCTATGGAATCGGAATTCCCGTTGGAAAACTTGCACTCTACGTTGCGCTCGCAGGGATTCGCCCGGAATGGTGTCTCCCGGTGATTCTCGACGTGGGAACTGATAACAGCGAGCTGCTCAACGATCCATTCTACACGGGGCTCCGTAGAAAGCGTGTTAGAGGTCCCGAATACGATACGCTCGTCGATAATTTTATGAAGGCGGCCACGAAGCGGTTCGGACGGGATACGCTGATTCAATTTGAAGATTTTGGAAATCAGAATGCGTATCGGTTGTTGGATCGGTATAAGGGAGAATATTGCATGTTTAATGATGATATTCAAGGTAGAATTTGGCAGGGGGGAAATTGAGGAAAAAAAGCGAAAAAATCGGAGAAAAAGGCTTTAAAATGCACATTTGAGAAAAAAAATTGCATTTTGGCCGAAATTTTTCAAAAAAAATCTGAATTTTCACTGTTTTCAAATATGAAATTCAGAATCAGCATACTTTTATTGCCCTGTGCGCCAATTTTCAGCTCATTTAGACGAAGAAATCTCGTAGAATCTGGTGTCTGGTACGCAAACACCGAAGCGCTGCGTACTTTCGGGGCTACAGTAACCCGGATATTTTCAAAATTGAGCTAGTAACTCGAAAAAAAAAGTACAGCCCGGGGTGAAGTTTCACGGGAAACTCGAATTTTGGAGTTTCAAAAAAATAGTGAAGCAAATTTGAGGGGATATATTCCTTTATAACTTTATATTTTAACTGCAAAATTCCGCCGTAAAAGTTTTCCGTAAAATTTCTTTACCCCTAGCCATGTAATTATTTTGGAGTCTCTAGCTCAATTTTGAAAATTTCCGGGTTACTGTAGCCTCAGAAGTACGCAGAGCTTCGGTGTTTGCGTACTTGGCACCGGATTCTACGATATTTCGTTTAAATGAGCTGAAAATTGTTAATTAAAGTATGCTGATTCTGAATTTCGGGTTGAAAATGTCGGAAAATTTCGGGAAATTTCGGATTTTTCTGGAAATTTCAATTTTTTAAAGAGAAATTTTGCTTCTTTTTTTTTTTGGGAAATTTTAATTTTTTGAAAATTTCGATTTTTTTGACCTTGAACTTGGAAATAAAAGTGAAAAATTGATTCTAAAAATAATAGTTTCCCAGGAAATTTGGATTTTTTCAATATAAAATAGGAAACAAAAAAAAAAGGTCTTTAAAAAATAGTTTTAAAAATTAAAAATTAAAAGTTCTTTTGTTTTCAGATTTCAGATTTGAAATTTTTGATTAAAAAAAAAAATTAAAAAATAGTTAGAAATAAATTTTGTAAAAAAAATTTTTTTGCAAATTTCCAGGTACCGCCGCTGTCGTCGTCGCCGGCCTGCTCGCCTCAACTCGTATCACCAAGAAGAAGCTCTCCCAGGAACGGATCGTCTTCCTCGGAGCCGGTGGAGCCGCCACCGGAGTCGCCGAAATGTGTGTCCGACAGATGATGGACGAGGGATTGTCGGAGGAAGAAGCTTGCGGTCGGATTTATATGGTTGATATTGAAGGACTCATCACGACGTCTCGTAGTAAATCTCTTGGCGAGAGACATGTGAAATTCGCTAAAGATCTTCCGGATACCAAGAATCTGCTGGAAGTTGTGAAGACTGTCAAGCCTGGAGCACTCATCGGAGCATCTACGGTGGCTGGAGCATTTACGGAGGATATTATTAAGGAAATGGCTCGGCTGAACCCGAGGCCAATCATTTTTGCACTGTCCAACCCTACAAGTAAAGCAGAATGCACTGCGGAGACGGCTTATCGCTGCACAAATGTACGGGATATGTAAATTTAGAGAAAAAACTGGAAAAATATGGAGAAAATCTGAATTTTTCAGATTTTTTGAGCTGAATTTACTGCATTTTTCATGGAAAAGTGAATTTTTAAATTCAAAAATTCGCCGTTTTTCAGATTTTTCCAATGAAAAGTTAGTTAAAAATTATTATTTTCCAGCTTTTTCATGGAAAAAAAATCAAAAATTTTTAAATCCAAATGTATAATTTTCCGGACTTTTTGTGTTAAAAATTAACCGTTTTTTTTTCAGATTTTCCATGAAAAAATGTTTTTTTTTTCAAATAAAAAACTTAAAAAATCTCAATTTTTACAATTTAGAGCCATTTTTCAATGAAAAACCTGAAAAATAGTAATTTTAAAGTCGCTTTTCAAAGAGAAATCTGGAAATCTGAAAATTTAAATTTTAAAATCTAAAATATATATCAATTTTTAGAATTTAGAGCGGTTTTAAATGAAAAATCTGGGAAAAAAGTAATTTTTAAATAGTAATAAAAATAATAACGAAAATTGGAAAAAAAAACTGGAAAAATATGGAGAAAATCTGCACTTTTTTAGTTGAGAAATGTAGAATTTGCCAATTTTCGCTTGATTTTTCATGGAAAAATTATTTTGAAATTCAAAAATTGACCGTTTTTTTTCAGATTTACCTTTTAAAAAGTGACTTTATAAATCAAAAATTAACCTTTTTTAATTGAAAATTAATATTTTCCACGGCAAAGAGAATATTTTAAATTTATTTTTCTTTAAAAAATCTGGAAAATGCCAATTTTAATTAAAAAAAAATCATTTTAAAATAATGTTTTAGTTTTTAATTTATTGAAGTCAATTTTATAATTTAAAGTTGCGTCGTTTTTTCAGATTTTTTACGGAAAAATGATTTTAAATTGAATTAAATTTTGTTTTTTAACAGAAAAATCTTTAAAAAGGTACAATTTCTTCCAATTGTAAGTTAATTTTTTCGAAGAAAATTGTGGAAAATGTCAATTTTAAAATTTATTCTTTTTAGATTTTTAGTTGAAAAAATGATTTTAGAATTTAATAAAAATTTATATTTTTCAGCTCTTTCGTGGAAAAATGATTTTAAATGGAATTAAAATTAATTTTCTATGGAAAAATTTGGAAAAATGTCAATTTTTAATCTTAAAAATCATTTTTCAATGAAAAATCTGAAAAATCAGTTATTTTTCCCTCCAAAAATACCCAATTTTTGCAGGGAGCCGTCCTCTTCGCCTCCGGATCCCCGTTCGAAAATGTCGAAATGAATGGAAAACTCTATAAGCCAGGACAGGGAAACAACGCCTACATCTTCCCGGGTGTTGCTCTCGGAGCCGTCCTCTTCCGTACCAAAAACATTCCGGACAAGCTGTTCCTTCTGGCCGCCCGTATGGTCGCCGAAGCCGTATCGGAGAAGTCGTTGAACACGTATTCACGTGTATATCCACGTCTGAAGGATATTCGAGAACTTTCGGTGAAAATTGCCGTAGAAGTTGGCGAGTATTGTTATCGACACGATTTGGCCACTTTGCACCCGAAACCCGATGATATGGTGCGGTTGTTTTTGAGTGGAAATTTGAAAAAAAAAAACGTCGGAAAATTTCGATTTTCCTGCAATTTTTAGACATTTTTTGCTGAAAAAAACATGAAAAACTGTTGAAAAATACCAAAAAAAAAAACTTTTCCCCGAAAAAAAGTGATTTTCCTCACTTTTTAATGCAAAAAATGGCCATGTGTCGATTTACGCGAATCGTGTACTCCTCGGAGAGAAAAGCAATTTTTTGAGTGGAAATTTGGAAAAAATCGGGAAAATTTCGATTTTCCTAGCATTTCAAGCTGAAAAAACATGAAAAATGGATGAAAAACATTTTTAAAAATGACAAAAAAAGACTTTTCCCCACCCGAAAAAATTGATTTTCCTCACTTTTTAATGCAAAAAATGGCCGTGTACCGATTTACGCGAGTCGTGTACTCCTCGAGGAAAAGAATAATTTTTCATGGAAAAAAGCATTTTTAGCTGAAAAACATGAAAAAATTTTGAAAAATACCTTCAAAAATGATTTTTAGACAATTTTATGCCTAAAATTGAAAAATTCTACTTATTTCTGACGATTTTTCCGAAAAAAACTGCTGAAAATATAATTTTTCACATTTTTTTTCGAATGCAAAAATATGACCGTGTGTCGATTTACGCGGTTCGTGTACTCCCCGAGGAGAATTTCCGAATTTACTATTCGAATTGCTCATTTTCATAGGTTTTTTTCCGGTGAAAGTACGATTTTTCTGGTTTCTAGTGCATTTTCAGCAGTAAATTCATTTATTTTCACTAAAAACTTTAAAAAATCAATAAATTAGGTGATTTAAATCGTTAAAAATCAAAAAATCAGCAAAAATGGACTACTTTTAGCCTAAAACGTGAATTTCCTTGCAAAAACAACGCAAACTTCTCCTCGGGGAGTACACACGAGCCGCAGATTAATCGACACTGCAAAATTCGAGTTCCTCGTAAAATTTCGCCCCTAGTCGTCTTTTTTTTGGAGTCTCTAGCTCAATTTTGAAAATTTCCGGGTTACTGTAGCCTCAGAAGTACGCAGAGCTTCGGTGTTTGCGTACTTGGCACCGGATTCTACGATATTTCGTTTAAATGAGCTGAAAATTGTTAATTAAAGTATGCTGATTCTGAATTTCGGGTTGAAAATGTCGGGAAATTTCGGGAAATTTCGGATTTTTCTGGAAATTTCAATTTTTTAAAGAGAAATTTTGCTTCTTTTTTTTTTTGGGAAATTTTAATTTTTTGAAAATTTCGATTTTTTTGACCTTGAACTTGGAAATAAAAGTGAAAAATTGATTCTAAAAATAATAGTTTCCCCTAAAAATTGTCAAAAATCTTAAAATTTTTCAAATATTTTGGAATTTTTTGAGAAATTTCAATTTTTAACCCGAAATTTCCGAAAAAAATCTCAAAAAAAAGGAAAATGAGAAGTTAAAAAACGCAATTTTCCCCTAAAAAATTGTCAAAAATTTTGGGATTTTTTGAGAATTTTTAATTAATTTTTAACTAGCAATTTCTCAAAAAATTTGTTAAAAAATTTCGTAAAATTGGTTAAAAGTTTGTGCTTTTTTTTCAGTTTTAAATTTATAAAAAATTTGAATTTTTCCAGGAAATGTTCATTCGCCAGAACCTGTACAGTGTTGAGTATGATGAGCTGATCAATAAGACTTACGAATGGCCAGCCAAGGATTCGAAACACGGTTTCCCGGTTCCAGTGTTGAGAAGAACCTCGATGGACGAGGAATAATCTTTTATTTTATCGTTTTTTTTCCCAATTTTTTTCGCATTTTTCTCTAGTCTCTCTCTCCATCTCTCTTTCCCGCGTAAATACACCCTATTTTACCTTTTTACCCCTAAAAATTCATTTTTTTTTCACAAAGTTCTTAATGTCTACGTGTATAGCATAATCCTATGGATTTTTAGATTATACAAAAATTTAATTATATAAATTTACATGTAAATTTAGCTTGTTAGGGCATTTTTCCAGTTTTTTTTTGTTCCTGTTGGATTTCCAGATTTTTGCCGCTTTTTTTGGTCACTCCGTTTTCCAGCAATTTTTCAGATTTTTTGCCACCAGAATGAGCCAAGACGATGGAGCAGCGGAGGCGGAGGCGACGGTCCGAGTTCCGATGAACATTGCACTTGTCAAGTATTGGGGAAAACGAGATGATCTACTCATTCTGCCGCTCAATGATTCGATTTCACTGACCGTGGATCGGCTGACGGCGGAGACGACAATTCGGATGGTTCCTGGAGTTGGGAAGCATACGGTAGCGCGGAATTTTGGAGCGGGAAATTTTTTTTGTTGAAAAATCTGGTTTCCATGAAAAATATCGAAAAATTTGAGAAAAAATGACTTTTTTCCCTCAAAAAATGCCATAAATATTACCCAAAAAAGCGAAGTTTGCTATTTTTGCGCAAAAAATACGGTACCCCGAGTCTCGAAACGACCGAATTTTTGTTAAATGCAAAATGCAAAGATGTGATGCGCCTTTAAAGATACTGTAGTTTCAGAATTTTTTAAAATTGATTTTTCATAGTTTTCCGCTAGGGAAAATCAATAAATTCTGATTTGAAACTACAGTACTCTTTAAAGGCACACATCTTTTGTTTTTAACAAAAAAATTTTTGTCGTGGCGAGACCCGGTAATGTATTTTTGGCGCGAAAATCGTAATTTTCGCGTCTCGGTAATATTTTTAAAAAGTGAAAAAGACAAAAATCGTAGTTTTTCATGAATTTGAATATTAAAAAACCATTTTTTTTAATAAAAAAAAAAATTAAAATTCGATTTTTTTTTGAAACAAACCTTAAAAAATTCAAAATTTAATATTTTCTTTAAAAAGCAAAATTTTTAAATTTTGTATTATACTGAAATTCTTTTTTTAAAAATTTTTTCCCGAAATTTAAAATTTTTAATTCAGGTTTCGCGGAAAATCACGCAATAATTTTTCCTAAAATTGCAAAAAAAAATCAAAAAATAAAAAATTTCAGCTTGAAAATAATTTTGTCGAAAATATATTTTTCAAAAACAAACCCTTATTTTAAAGAATTATAGATCAAGAGTCATTGGAAAATCAGAATTTCAGAGTTTTTTCTGTGACTTTCATTATTTTAAGTTTGAAAATATCGAAAATATTGTAAAAATCAAATATTCTAATAGAAAAAGTTATTTTTTAAAAAAACTCAAATTAATTTAAATTCCTGAAAAAAATTGAAATTATCCCAATTTTTTACATTTTTATTCGAGAACCCAAAGCATAATATTTTTCTCGGAATTTTAGAAAAAAGTCTAAAAATTAAAATTTTTACAAAATTAATTTTTTTGAAAAATGTGAAAAAATTTAAAGGTGGTGTAGTCGAATTTTTTAGTGCTTTGTTAGACTCAAAATTGTCTGAAAACACCGAATTTCATAATGAAACTTTTTGAAATCTTTTCAGAAAAAAGTTATGACGGCTCAAAAAATAGCTTAAAGTTAGTTAAAATCGGAAATTGTCTGGAAACTTACTTTTTTGAAATCGCCGTAAAATTTGAAGTATACAAGTTGATTACCTTGCGTTTTAAACTTGGTTAAGGTATTTAAAAATCGATGGACGGCGATGGATTTTCAATTTATTTGAGCCAAAACTCGCCGTCCATCGACTTTAAAATACCTTAATGAAGTTTAAAACGCGAGATAATCAACTTGTACACTTCAAATTTTACGGTGATTTCAAAAAAAAACTGTGTCCAGCCGCTGACAAGTCAAGTTTCCGATTTTAACTAACTTTAAGCCATTTTTTGAGCCGTCATAACTTTTTTCTGAAAAGATTTCAAGAAGTTTCATTATGAAATTCGGTGTTTTCAGACAATTTTGAGTCTAACAAAGCACTAAAAAAATTCGACTACACCACCTTTAAATGTTTTCACATTTTTCAAAAAAATTAATTTTGTAAAAATTTTAATTTTTAGACTTTTTTCTAAAATTCCGAGAAAAATATTATGCTTTGGGTTCTCGAATAAAAATGTAAAAAATTGGGATAATTTCAATTTTTTTCAGGAATTTAAATTAATTTGAGTTTTTTTTTTAAACAACTTTTTCTATTAGAATATTTGATTTTTCCAATATTTTCGATATTTTCAAATTTAAAATAATGAAAATCACAGAAAAAACTCTGAAATTCCAGATTTTCCACTGACTCTTGATCTATAATTCTTTAAAATAAGGGTTTGTTTTTGAAAAATATATTTTCGACATTTCGGAAGTAAAATTATTAAATTATTTTCAAGCTGAAATTTTTTATTTTTTGAATTTTTTTTGCAATTTTAGGAAAAATTATTGCGTGATTTTCCGCGGAACCTGAATTAAAAATTTTAAATTTTTCACTGATTTCTCAAAATAGCCACAAAAAACTCTTCAGAAAATTCCTAAATTCTCCATTTTCCAGGTAGAAATAAATGGAAAATCAGTGGAACTGAGCTCCAACAAACGATACCAAACAGTCTTCGATGAGGCTCTCCGACTTCAGAGGAAACGAAAAGAAGCAGAAGCATCATCGGCGGATTCAAATGGAAATGATCCTCCGCCGATCTTCTACCATTTCCACGTCACCTCGACTACGAATTTTCCGGTTGCAGCTGGGCTGGCATCCTCGGCCGCCGGATTTGCTGCAATTGCATTGGCAATTCAACGGATTCTACGACTAGATGATTCTCAAGCGAATCGGCTCGCAAGAATTGGATCAGGAAGTGCCTGCCGGAGCATGTATGGAGGATTGGTGCATTGGAGGAAAGGGGAGATGGATGATGGATCGGATTGTTTGGCTGTGGTACGGGAAGTCGAGAAAATTCAGTGGAAATTGGAATTTTTGGAGCAAAAAATCGAGATTTTGGCACTTTTTTTACTCTACAATGACAAAAAAAGCTCTAAAAATCACACTGCAACTTTTTCCTCACGAGGGACGAGGAAAAGTGGTTTCTAGGCCATGGCCGAGGGGCCGACAAATTTCAGCGGTCATTAATCTTGCTTTGTTTTCCGCCTGTTTTCTTTTGTTTTTCACAGATTTTTCCCGTTTTTTCTTATTAAAACTGATAAATAAATACTTTTTGCAGATGCTAAAACATTTTCCAAGTAAAAAAATTATGTATTCAGTGGGCAAGCAGCGGTGAAAGTGGTCAATGCAATATGATGGATTACGGGAATACAAAACCTAAACTTTTTCTGAAACATGATACATGTGCTGCTTAAATGCTGAGACTACCTGATTTTCATAACGAGACCGCTGAAAAAGTTTTGAGGTTTTTAAAATTCAACTTTTTGTGCGAAAATCTCGACTTTTTCACCAAAAAAGTTGAATTTTGGAAACCTCAAAACTTTTTCAGCGGTCTCGTTATGAAAATCAGGTAGTCTCAGCATTTAAGCAGCATATGTATCATGTTTCAGAAAAAGTTTAGGTTTTGTATTCCCGTAATCCATAATTTTACATTGCCCACTTTCACCGCTGCTTGCCCACTGAATACACTTTTTTTTACTTGGAAATTGTTTTAGCATCTGCAAAATTATTTATTTATCAGTTTTATTAAGAAAAAACGAAAAAAATCGATGAAAAACGAAAGAAAACAAGCGGAAAACAATACAAGATAAATGGCCGCTGAAACTTGTCGGCCCCTCGGCCATGGCCTAGAAACCACTTTTCCTCGTCCCTCGTGAGGAAAAAGTTGCAGTGATCAGGATTTTTTTCCGTTTTTTTTATTTCAGAAATTTTTTTACAAAAACTTTTTTTTTTTTGATTTTCCGTAAAATCAAAAATTGGAAAATTTCCACATTTTTAGTCATTTTCTGAGAAAAAAAAAAGAAAAATTGTTCACTTTTTCAGAATTTTTCGTCTGAAAACTCAATTTAAGTGAAAAAGGTCATATATTAGAAAATAAAAACCGAGCACAAAGCGGAAACAATCAAAAATTTGAAAATTTTCCCAAAAATGAGAAAAAACCAAAACAGAGCAGACGAAGAGTTATACAAATACTCGAAAATTGAAAAAAAATCAATTCCAGCCGCCAAATTAAATCGGTGGCCGAGGCTTTTTCAATGGTTTTGATTTTTTTAAGGGAACTTATTACAGGAACACTAAATTCTGAGAATGCGTATTAGGCAACATATTCGACGCGCAAAATATCTCGTGGCGAAAACTACAGTAACTCTCTAAATGACTGTCGATTTACGGGCTCGATTTTCGAAACGAATTTCTGTTCGAAAGCCCGTAAATCGACACAAGCTCTACAGTAGTCATTTAAAGAGTTACTGTAGTTTTCGCTACGAGATATTTTGAGCGTCAAATATGTTGTGCAATACGCATTCTTAGAGTTCAGTGTACTCGTATTAAGTTTCCTTTAAAAAATCAACCATTGGAAAAACTTCGGCCACCGATTTAATTTGGCGGCCAGAAATGGTTTTTTTAATTAATTTTCGAAAAATTTTATAACTCTTCATCACCTCTGGTTTTAAAAAATAATAATTTTTCTGAAAAATGTAGAGATTATAACTGAATTAATGAATTTTCAGATAATAAAACCCTGGAAAAGTGAAAAAAGTTTCGATTTTTTTCTCAAAAAATAACTAAAAATTTGAAAAATTTGTATATTTCGATTTTACGGAAAATTAAAAATAAATCAATTAAAAAAATTAAATTTAAAAAAATAAAAACTATATTTCCAGAGAACAGAAGCCGCCGCCAACTGGGAAGATCTCTACTGCATAATTCTAGTCTTCGACGATGGCCGCAAAAAAGTGGGCTCCAGTGAAGGAATGCGAAGATCACGAGAAACATCTCAACTTCTCAAGCATCGCATTGAATCGATAGTTCCTCAACGAATCCAACAAATCCAGGAAGCGTATACTTCACGGAATTTCGAGCAGCTCGCACGCGTCATCATGGCCGATAGCAATCAATTCCACGCGGTTTGCATGGATTCTACGCCGCCAATTCGGTATTTGAATGAAGCATCGTGGCAGTTAATCGACACAGTTGAAGAGTTTAATATTGGAGGAATTCGAGCTGCTTATACATTTGACGCCGGTCCGAATGCGTGTGTTATTGTGCAAAAGTAGGTGGTGGAAAAAATTGATTTTTGAGGAAAAATATTAAAAACAAATATTTTTTTTTCAGAGAAAATGCGTCTCAATTCCTGAAAGCTGTGCTCCAAACTATCCAAGTCCCTTCAGAAGATCTACAAGTCATTGGAAAAGAGCTCGCCGAGCAATTTGACGTCCCAGCGGAGCCGACGACGAAATGCTCCAAATTAATTATGAGCCCAATGGGTGGCGGGCCTCAGGAATAGGAATCTTTTATAATTATTGTTGTTCTTGTTGAATTTTTATTGTTTTTTAAATATAGATAGAATATATGAATTAATTTGATATTTAATATTTGTTGATAAATATACAAAAAAAAATATAAAAAACAATTCTGAAAAAAATAAATAAAAACTCTACGAATTTTCAGAGATCGGAGCGGCTCAACAACTGGAGCAATTTCGAAAATATAATGTTCGTAATTATTTCTAAGTTTGTGTTGTCTCAGAGCCATGTCTGAAAAAACAGATTTTTTTTCGAAAATTTTAAAAAGTTCGTAGAAATTGGATTTTTGACAAATCTATGCTCTCTTTTTTTGTTTGAAATTTAGTTCAGTGACATACAATTTCAAAAATATAATGTTCGTAATTATTTATAAGTTTGTGTTGTCTCAGAGCCATGTCTGAAAATTTTAAAAAGCTCGGAGAAAAAAATTTTTTTGTTTGAAATTAATTCGATTTTGAACATTTCTACTATCTTTTTTTTAAAACATGTATTTCAGTGAATAGAAGACTCAAAATTATAATGCTCGTAATTATTTATAAGTGTGTGTTGTCTCAGAATCAATTCTAAAAAACAGATTTTTTTCGAAAGTTTAAGTTATATCCGCGGAAAAAATTCAATTTAGGACATTTCTATTATCTTCATTAAAATGGATAATATTAAAATGAGGGGAAATAATACACAAGTACCAAAATTGAGAACATATAAAATCAGGTATTTATTGCCATTATTGCACGCCATATTTGACGCGCAAAATATCTCGTAGCGAAAACTACGGTAGCGTCGATTTACGGGATCGAATGGATTAAAATAATTTTTTTATCGATAGAATATTGATAATTGAATAATTTTAAATTTGATTAACTAAATTTTAATTCAGAAAACTGTTGAATTTTTCGATTTTCAAAATTTTCTAAATTGCGCTACAGTAATCATTTAAAGAGTTACTGTAATTTTCGCTACGAGATATTTTGCGCGTCAAATATGTTGTGCAATACGCATTCTTCAAATTTTGTGTTCCCGTAATAGATTTTTTGGCGTTCACAATTGATTATTACGTATCCATGATTTGATGAGAACGCCAGCTCTCTCTTCTCCACACGCTCTCTCACCATAGGCGTTTTGCATAGGCGTTAGACAGCGTGCGAGAAAAAGAGACGCAGGTGCTTTTTGCGCGTAAAATATGGCGATTTTTCTCACTCGCATATGGATACGTGATACACGAACTTAAAATAAGTTTTACTTCTCTTGGAAGAGTTAATGGCCATGGTGATCGTGGCTGGGTGGTGGTGGGTAGTTGGTATTCATTTGGTGCCGGATTCTGGAAATATGCATATTTTTTAATATACCTTTTTTGCGCCCTATTGCATTGGAAGCCGGTAACCATTTTATAAGAGTTTAACAATTGTGAATTTTTGCCATAAATTGCCCATTTTTGCCACTTTTTAATAGTTTTTGATGGGTTAAACCTAGTTTTTCTGAATTCAGCATATATGAATTACCCGTTTTTAACAAATTTAGACAACTTTTCATTTTTGTCCAATTTTTCAGCCATCTAATTAATGACTGTCCTTTTTTTTCGGCACAAAAAATTATTTTTCTAAAAATGTTTAAAACTACTATATTTTTAAAAAAGACAACTTTTTAGGGTTCTGAAATCAATTTTGAGTCATCTAGCTACAAAATGAATTATTTTAGAGAAGTTTCAAAATTGTGATTTTTTGCCACTTTTTTGCCATTTTTGCCACTTTTTAATAGTTTTTGACGGGTTTCATCTAGTTTTTCTGATTTATACATATATGAATTACCCGTTTCTAACAAATTTAGACAACTTTTTATTTTTGCCCAATTGTTTTTTCAGCCATCAAATGACTGTCCTTTTTTTTGGCCAAAAAATAATTTTTTGGAAACCACTAGAAATAGAAAAAGGGTCATTTTTTAGGGTTCTGCCATCAATTTTGAGTCGTCTCACGTGAGCTAGCATTAAAAACGTTCAAATTACTAGTTCTAGATTTCATTCATTCTTCTTTTGTGAGAGATGGACAAAGGAACACAGGAATTCTTCCAGATGGGAAGAATCTTAGCTGAGGAGCCCGACTTACTGCATCCTGTTGCACTGAGCTACACGAGAATACCACTTTTATGAGTCGTGATCCGGATTGACGTGGTTTTAGGTAAATTGTGCAATTTTCCGGCTCTGAAAATCGCCGAAAATTCGATTTTCTGAATTTTAATGGATTTTATACCAAAAAATTTTTTGTTTTATCTGAGTTTTCTTTCCTTCAAATTTTCCATATTTTATGGAACTTTTTTTTAAAGAAAAATTTAGTTTCCTGATTTTCGAGACTGTTCGTGAATTTTCAGCGATTTTCATCACTTACTTATGGAAAATTAGAAATTTTTGGCTAAATTAGTGTGGAAAATTGATTTTAACAAAATGTTTGCAAGAAATATCTAAAAATAACTGCAAATTTTAGATTTTTTTGTTTTATCTTCCGTTACTCTTATTATTTTTCAAAAATAAAATTAAAGTAAAAACAAAAAAATGTCTACAGTACTCCTTAAAGGCGCATTGCCCAACATTAATACTGGGTCTCGAGGGGAAAAGTTTGAAGTCGATTTTTACACATTTTCCTAAGGCTTCTGATGATGAAAAATGCGAATAATTTGCGAATTTTAATAAAAATATACTGGAAATGGATTCACTGGAAAACATATGAAAAATTCTTAAAAATCGACTTTATGTTTTCCCCTCGAGACCCACTGATAACGTTGGGTTATGCGCCTTTAATGTGTACTGTAGAACATTTAAGTTTTATTTTTTTGTTTTTTCTTTAATTTTATGTATTCATAAAGCTCACTTTCCTTTCAAATGTATTGTTTTTCAGATAACAAAATCAAAATTAACGCATTAAAATTATTAATTTAGTGCCAATCAACAATGCGCCATCATCATCGAGGTTTGAAATTCAAAAAAACCGCGTAAAATCCAAAAAAATCAATATTCTACAGAGAAAACAGTCGGAATCCGAAGGAATCGTCTTCTAGCATCCATGATCTTCAAATAAATGCGGAAACCAACGATTTGTGAACAAGGAAAAGCTGATTACAATGTCAGCGCCGCCATCACTCAGAAAAATCGATTTTTCAGCGGAAATGTACGGACCACTTATTATAAACATTGTGTAATATGTAAAAATAACGTAAAAATTATTAAATAAGGTCGAAATGATAGCAAAAAAACTTGTTTTTGATCGTAAAATTCACTTTTTCCAAAAAATTGTCAAATATTGCTCGAAAAACGTCGGAAAAATCTCAAAAAAATTGAAAAATTGCAGAGAAACTCCAAAATCGACGGGAATTCGGCGTAGATTGGCACTGAACGTTTCAATTGGCAGTGATTTGGGACATAATGTGAGTATCGGAAAATAGAACAAAAAAAATCTAAAATGTGCAGTTATCTTTGAATATTTTTTAAAAGAAACTTGTTAGAATCAATTTTCCTCACTAATTCATCCAAAACTTTATAATTTTCCACAATTTTCGGTCGGAAACCATCACAATTCTCAAAAATCAATAAAAAAAAATGTATTTAAAAAAAAATTCAGAGAAATTTCAGAGAAGTTTCAGAATTTTTTCCGAATTTTTTTCTGAACTTTTTCTGATTTTTTTCTGAAATTTTTTCTGAAATTTTTCTGAATTTTCAAAAAAATTGAAAAATCAGAAAAATTGGAAAAAAAAGAATTAAAAATAAAAACTCGATATTTCTAATTTTTAATTCAAAACTTTACCATTTTTCAGAGATCGGAGCGGCTACAACTGATGAATTCAATGGAAAATCGATTAAGAAGAAATTAGAAAAAAAAAAGAAAAAAAAAAAATTTTATTTCTCTTTTTAACTGAAAAAAGCAAATTTTGAAAAGAAAAATACAAAAATTGTCATGATAAAACATGCATAAAAGAATAATAATCAAGAATCAAAAGGATCACAATTTTTCCCATTCATTTTTTCGAAATATTATTTTTCGTGTCTTTTTCTGACTGGTTTTCTCAAAAAATTTGAATCTTCCCCTCAAAAAATACAATTTTTTTGAGAAACCGAGTAAATTGCGACAACAAGACAGAAAAAGATTTAAAAAAAAATATTTTCAAAAAATTAATGGGAAATTTTAAGACAAAATTTCTTGAAAAAATTGGAAAAAGGACGTCGAAGGTTGATTATGCGTCCGCGAATAGGAGTCCGTTGGGCCAGTGTACATCGATTCCGGTTGCATCTCTACACTGGCTTAAGGCACGCTCGACGTACTGAAATGATTATTTTAAATTATTGAATTCAGATTCTCACAAACATAACGCGTATCTTCGGTTGTTCGTCGGATCAAGAAGTCGGCGAGACGGGAGACGAATCGATGCGAAGGCCACTTCCGCGGATTGGGAACATCGAAGGTGGCCTCTCCGAAGTCGATGATCGTCAGCTTCTTTTCGTACGACTTGACCTTGACGGCTCCTCCATCCGGCTTGTACTCCAGGTACTCGTCGTCGGTGTCGGTGAGGAGCACGTTCCGACAATGGGCGTCGTTGTGATACAACTTCAAGCTTGTCTCTCCGATCAACATCGTCATCACGAACTGCTTCATGATTCCGATGGATTGCTGGGCCGTCAACGAATCAGGTGGTTGGCTGGCCACCGGTCTCCCTCCTCTTGACAGAATCACAACCAGCATGTGATTTGTCC
Organism: Caenorhabditis elegans; assembly: GCF_000002985.6. Taxonomy (NCBI): domain Eukaryota; kingdom Metazoa; phylum Nematoda; class Chromadorea; order Rhabditida; family Rhabditidae; genus Caenorhabditis; species Caenorhabditis elegans. Next base: position 14,216,270 of record NC_003280.10, on the reverse strand, counting down.
GCCAGTTTTCTCGCAGCTGGTTTTTGACGTCTTGTGGCATTCCAGTTACCACAGCCGCCATCTCAAACTTCACAAGATTGGGCGTTTGATGGGCCACATCACCGAGACGATTCAGAGCAGCCACTTCCTGGAAGGCTTTCTTGTTTCGGTGGGACGGGTGCAAAGGAATAATCTTCGCCACCCTCTCCAGTCCCTTCCAGGTGCAGTTGAAAGCATCTCCAGCAATTCCTCCTCCCAGCTTCTGCTCCAACTCGATTTTCATCGCTGGCCACTGGACCACTTTCTTCTTGGTCGTCATCTCGGGAAGATAGCCGAACTGCTCGAAGTCTTTTTCCAGTGCTGTAAAAAATGGAGTTATAGAGGTAGAAATATTCTAGGATTACTGTAGGGTTACTGTAGTTAGAGAAAACTGATTTTTTGGGTTTCGAAGAGAAAGTTAGTGTTCTGGGGGTACTGTACTTTTAACGGATTCGTTATTAACTTAAAACTTTAATTTTTGAATTTTTGAAGTTTAAATTTAGTGGTGAAAATAAAAAATACCTTTCGCTCTCCGCGCCCGTTCGCTGGCTCTCTGCCGTTCATTCTTATTCAATCGTTTGCCGACGGCACCCTCACGAGGACGGGCGGATCCTGTCAGAATGACTCCACCTGCACCGGCTCTGTCGGATCCGAGCACGTATCGATCCTTCGATTTCACATGAATAACGCCCTGGTTCTGCAAACTCCACATGGCGGAAGCGAGGCACTGCTTCTCGTAAGCTTTGTTCACTCCGGCTCGTCTATCCAACCATTTCCCTTTCACGTATTTCCGGATCTCATAACGTGTGACACCCCGAGGGTTCATCTGTTTCTTCAATGATTCAAGGATCATCGCTTGAAACGCTGGGATTCTAGTCTGTAAATTGTTTAATTGATTTCAAAAATATAATCACATTTTGATCGGCTCCCACCACGAAAATTCTATTGCTACAGTAACCCATTTTCGTGGCAAGACCCTAAATTTCCAAAGTTAGTGGAACATAGTCATGATTATACGTATTTCAAAGCTCTCAATGAGCTGAATTCAGATTTTTTAGTAACTTTTTTGAAAATTTCATCACTTTTCGTGGCGGGACCCAAATTAATTCGAAAGTTCAAATTTTCGGATTTAATTTAAATTTTCGGATTAAATTTTTTTGGCATTAAATTTAAATTTTCAAATTGAATTTGAATAAACTTTTGAAAATGCAAAAATCGGCTCCCACCACGAAAATTCTATTGCTACAGTAACCCATTTTCGTGGCAAGACCCTATATTTCCAAAGTTAGTGGAACATAGTCATGATTATACGTATTTCAAAGCTCTCAATGAGCTGAATTCAGATTTTTTAGTAACTTTTTTCAAAATTTCGTCACTTTTCGTGGCGGGACCAAAATTAATTCGAAACTTCAAATTTTCGCATTAAATTTTTTTGGCATCACTGCCAAAATTTAGCAATCGATCCTTAAACGGCGTTTTTCGGCAGAGAAGGACGGGCATGTGAGCTTTTTTGCTGATTCTTTCTGCATTTAGCATTCGAAATATTCATCTATGTCCCATTTTTAAAGCTTTGAATAAAAGTTGAACCTCGTCGTACGCTTGTAAACTCCGCCGGCCTCTGCGGAAGAAAAAAGTTCAAGGATCGATTGATAAATTTCGAGAGTAAAATTTAATTTTCGAGTTGAATCAGTCAAATTTAATAAATTCAGAAAACTCACCATTCCGACGCAAACGCAAGAGATGAAGTAGAAAAGCACCGAAAACTGGAGTCCGATAGATAGATACTCTTTATGGAAAGAGGAATACAGTGTGTTTGTTTTTCCAAGTCTACAACAAGGAGGCATTTTTTTGCGAAATAATCTTGCCGCGAAAAAATTTTGTGATCTACATTTGACCTAGACAAATTTGTAGCTATGTATGTTGTTTCGTACATACGAATGCCCTTTTCCTATTGATTTATTGTTTCAGGATCCACAGAAGAAGTGGAAGACGATTTCGATTTCTATACTGATCAGTATAAGATTATATAAATCATTTACTATAAAAATATCCAAAAAATATATTATCATTTATTATATATAAATCACATTTTCCATCTGTAAACTCTAGCAGCAGATAGCGATTCAGGCGGCGATGGATCACTCAACCCTGTCTATCTTATGTCTTCCGAGTCTTTTCAGTGTGTCACCGAGAGTATTACGGTAGTGGTTACTGTAGTGGTACGCTAAGGAACTGTAGAAGTACGGTTGGGTTACTGTAGTCTAAGATTCTTCGGTTTTTCGGACAAGTGCTGGTGCCAGGGAAATTTCTGTAATTTTTCCGTGTCAAATTGGAATTTTAAGTTTATTTTCGTGTTTTTCCGCATTTTTTATTGCCCAATATCGCGTGTTAAATGCACATTCATGCGCCCGTGCCGCTGTAAACTATTTAGAAATATAACTTGAGTTTATTTCACAGCCGATTTTCATGGAAACATCAAATAAAAATTGCGAGAAAAAATGAATTTAAAGCCAGCGGGACCGAAAAAAAAAGCGGACTCAAAATTACAATGCTCGTAATTATTTATGAGTGTGTGTTGTCTCAGAATCAATTCTAAAAAACAGATTTTTTTTTCGAAAATTTCAAGAAGTTAATAGAGATTTTCTGCGAGTAATATCCGCGGAAAAATTTGGTTTTGGACATGTTGTGCGCAGAATATCATTCTCTACCTGGTAGTATGTGAAATAATTTTTTGCCTCAGCCGGATCTTTTGTTCTAGACCCAAGTTGCAGAAGTTTACTAAGAAGTTGCAAAAGCTTGCTATGAAGTTGCAACGTTTTACCGAGAGTGAAGTCGATTTTTTATTGCTTTAAAGATAATTTTCTGGTATACCCAAAATTGGACTGTAATTTCAAAAAAAAAATTAGTTTTCAGCCGCTGCGACATCAACAAGTCGACCAAATTTTAACAAATTTTATGTCATTTTTTGAACCGCCATAACTCTTTTTGGAAAAGTTTGCAAGAAGTTCCATAATGAAATTTAGAGTTTTCAGACAATTTTAAATTTAATGGAGCGAAAAAAAATTGGTACATATGTATTGAGAGTGGGTTTCCTACTTTAAAAACACAGACGTTTTAAATGAAATTAATTTAAATACGCTTTTATTGAAACTATATTACAACTATTAAAATTAAGTACAAAAAACTTAAGAAACACCTCAAATTGTCTACAGAATTCGAAATTCGATCCGATTGATTCGCGAAGTAAACCGTTTTTCCACTGTTCTTCACGGGTTTCGACCTTCTCCGAATCACGGGATGTATGGGTGGATTACAATTATTTTCAGAGCACAAACAGTATGTCGCAGTGACTGAATAAATTGGAGATGTTCTGAAAAGTTTATGAACCTTTGAAAAAAAAACTGGAACTTCCAGGCATACCTAATCGATATAGTCTTTGTTGTACAAGCTTCTTCCCCATCCACATCGTCAGGAATGATTCCTGTCGAGCAGCCATATGAAGTTCCTGATCAGAACTAAATTCAGAGAGGATATGAAAAATTGAGCTTACCAAAATCCGAATCTATCACAGAGCTGGAAACATTTAATGAAAAACACGGACCCGGGCAGTCTTGTGATTTGAATTCATTCTTCTCACAATCAATCACACGTCCAGCATAGGTTGGCTGAATTTCTCGAGGATTCTCGAAAAATGAGCCATAGTGCTGAAATTTAGAATTTACGTTTTGAAAAATTTTCTAGTTCTATCTATTAACATACATGTATGTAGCCAAATCACATGTCCTGCCAATTTTTCTGCCAAAGTTAAACAGAAAATTGTCAAAGTCTGACAGAAAATTGCCAAAGTTTGGCAGAAAATTGCCAAAGTTTGGCAGAGAAGTACCAAAATCTTGCGGAAAATTGTCAAAGTTGAACAGAAAATTGTCAAAGTTAAACAGAAAATTGTCAAAGTTGAACAGAAATTGTCAAAGTTGAACAGAAAATTGCCAAAGTTAAACAGAAAATTGCCAAAGTTAAACAGAAAATTGTCAAAGTCTGACAGAAAATTGCCAAAATTTGGCAGAAAATTTCCGAAGTTAGGAAGATAATTGCCAAATTTTTGGCAAGAGATTACCAAAATATATATGATAAGATTGGCTAGCATCTATTCATATTTCTCTAAATAGGAACACAAATTGAAAAAAGGATAAAAATGTACGCACCCATGTGTACTCTCAATTAACCACTCATATATGAAATATGAATTCTATTCGGAATCATATTTCATATTATTATTTCCTTTTTAAAAGGGTAATATAAATGAACTACTTGAAATTCTACGTACTAAGGGCCTGTTGAAAAAAAAACATGAAAAGTATATATAGTGGAAGCTCAGTAATTTATAATATTGAATTTTGTATAATTAGATTCTGTTAGAATTGCAATTGAAAGTGGAGTAAAAGTTGAAAATGAGATGCTAATTTATATTTAAAAAGGATGAATTGTTTGAAAAAACGCATACCGGAAGACTAATTTTCCATATAAATTAGTAATTAATTTCATTTTTTTAATTAAATTTTTTTTAAACAGTTGGCTAGAAACTCTTCTAAAAGTTCCTTTATTAAACTGAACTTTTTATTTTCAAGATTTGATATATGTAGATTTTAAGTATTGCAGAAAGTTGCCAACTTTTTGCCAAGAAATTACTAAAGTTAAAGCCTGTTCCAATTAAAAAATCAACTTACATTTTCAATATTCGGTGACGAGCAAACAAAACAGCTAGCAGATACCATTCCAACTATCATCAAAAACCCAAATAAAATGCCAAAACTCATCCCATTTTTGTGAAGCTGAAAAAAAATGTATCGAAATATGGGGGGACAAAAGACAAAAGGAATGCACGGCGGCTCTCCTTCTGATGTGAGAGAGCAATTTGAGGCTCATTCGACAAAAAGACTAAATGAAATTTCGTGAGCGACGGCATGGCGGCTCTCAAGAGCCTGGTTTTTTGCCTCTCCTTGCACGCAAGTGGGGGAGAGTGTGGAATTCTAAATTCTAAATTTTAAATTCTAAATTCTGAATTGGAATTCAAATTCAAATTCGTCCATCTGGAACGTGAGAGTATTTTTCTATGAAGAAAAAAGAGCACAAAAAGAGCAAAAAAGAAGAGGGAGCATTGAATTTCTCCGGATGAGGCTTCTCATTTTTGACCGCTTCACACACACCCTTTTTGTTGCCTTTTTATCTGTTTTGCAAATCGCGGAAAATGTGTGTGTGTGTGTGTGTGTGCTCTTGCTCTTGATTTTTAATGAATTTCGTATGTTTTTGCACAACGGGGTGTGTGAAGTAATGTTGTATAATTTATTCAATTAATTTTTGGCATTTCAAAAAGAAAAATTCACCTGGAAGTGTATGTCAAAATTAATTTAAAAATTTTTCGAATTTACAGATAAAAATTCCATTTATCGAAAATTTGGAAAAAAATTAGCTAGCATCATTTTGCAAAAATAGGAGTTTTTTATATGAAACTAAAATTTTTAAAAATTTAGAATTTCATTTTCTAAATTTTATTTTGTTTTAGAATTTCCACATTTCCGAAAACTTGACATTTTTGAGTACTAGGAGTTTTTTTCAAATTAAAAAAATATTTAAAATTAGGAAAAATTATATTCCAAAACCTTTAAAAATCCCAAAAATTTCGGGATTTTTTAAAAAATTTAAGAAAAATTCGAAAAAAATTCGGATTTCTTTTTCCAAAATATTACTATTTTTAAAAATATGTAGAAACTTCGTTTCAAAATATTTCAATTTTTTAAAAGCCCAAAATTTATTTTTTTACTGAAAATTTTCAAAAATTTTCCAAAATTCAATAGACTAGCCCGAAAAAAATTTAATTTTCAATAATAAAAATTTTGTCTCAAGAAATTCAAAATCTCCAATATTCTAAAAATTAGAGCTTTTCAAAATTTGTAATTTTGTTTAAAAAACCATTATTTGAGTTATTTCAATTTTTTGAAACCAAATTCCTGAAACTCAAACAATTAATTGTTAAAAAAAATATATTACAAATTCATTTATTACAAAATTGAAAAATTACATTAAAATTCATTAAAAAACATACCAAAAAAGAAAAATACTAAATGCAAACCTAGATAATTGGCTAATGATATGTGTAATTCAAATACTGAAGATAGAAATTGGAATGCTGAAAGAGACGAAGGCTAGGAAAGGATATAAAGAAAACAGAGATCCACTACTCCCTGAGAAGATATCGAAAAATGCTGGAATTGTGAAAAAATGCGATAATTTGAAAGAAAAGAGAAAGAATTTTTGTAAGTGAGCACACATGTAATTCACGGAATTTTCAAAAAAAAAAGTTTAAAAAAAGTTAGAAAAAGTTGAAAACTAGTTGAAAGGCTGATAGTAATATTAAATATATTGTGTATTGTGTGAGAGTTGAAGATGATGTTGTGGCGAGTTCTTCCTCTGAAAATCGATATTTAATTAATTATGGAGCAGGGGTGTGCGGCAAATTTGCCGAACTTGCCGAGCTTGGAAAATTGGCCGAACTTACCGAGCCCGGCAATTTTTGAAATTTTCCGCACACATCAAAAATTTGACAATACAATTTTGGCCAAAACTATTAATTTTGTCCTTAAAAATATAGTAATTTTTTTGCCGAGCACGGCCAACTCGGCAAACTAGGCAAATTTGCCGTGCTGAGCTGAGCAAACTCCAAAAATAAGACAATTTTTTGAATTTCCAGGAGCTCCAAAATTACTGAATTCTTAACACACAAATTCATCAAATTTAAAATAATTCAATATCATCTTATTTTAGTATATTTTTTTTGAACAATCAATAGTTTCGGTCAAACTTTTTAAAACCAAATTTGTAGTGTGTGCGGCAAATTTAAAAATTTTTTGCTGAGCTCGGAAAATGGCAATTTCGGAAAATTTGCCGGGCTTGGCAAATGGAAATTTGCCGAGTTCAAAAAACGGCAAATTAGGCAAACTTTCCGGGCTAGGCAAACGGCAACTTCGGCAAAATGGCCAAGCTCGGCAAACGGCAAATTTGGCAAATTTGCCGGGTTTGGCAATCGGCAAATTTCTGCAAATTTGCCGCACTCCCCTGGTTCCTACAAAACGAGCACATAACAGCACTTACTGTAAGCTGAATACTCCATGTCCTTTGCATTCCTCCACAAATCGCATTCAACTTTCTTGATTTCTTGAATCATTCTGAACGACCCAGTCTTGATGTTCATCCACGTCGTGTGATCGGTTCCGTCGTACCGATCCCATTTGATCTTTTGTGTTGTTCCTACTGCTCGCTTCCGAAGAGAGGGTACACTGAAATGAGACCTAATTTCCCACGAAAAAAAAACAATTCTCACCCTGTATTGGCAAATGTGGTCCAGAAATCGATGACTTTCTCGGAAACATCCATCTCCTCTTTTGTGTAGCCAGCAGTTGTGTTATGAAGAGGTACTCCGAAAACATACTCGATTTCATATCCATGCATTACTCCCGTCCATTTTGGCCAGGGATTTGCACTGAAAACAGTTAAGTTTAGGCGTATGGTAGAGGTCCAAAATCTGATTGACAGGAGTCGGAAGCCTAAGCCTAAGCCTAACCCTGAGCATATGCCTAAGCCTAAGCCGAAGCCTAAGCCTAAGCCTAACCCTGAGCATATGCCTAAGCCTAAGCCGAAGCCTAAGCCTAAGCCTAAACCTAAGCATAAGCCTAAGCCTAAGCTAAAGCCTAAACCTAAGCCTAAGCCTAAGACTGAGGTTAAGCCTTGGACAAAGCATAAGACTAAGCCTAAGCCTAAGCCGAAGTCAAACCTAAGCATAAGCCTAAGCCTAAGCCTTAGACTAAACCTAAACCTAAGCCTATACCTAAGCCTAAGCATAAGCCTAAGCTTGAGCGTGGCCTAAGCGAATCTTTGCCAAACTCTTGTAGAATGCCGGCCAGTCTTGCGAACTTCTGAACTATGATATCTTTTAGGCCAAACTTGAGCAAGAAGTTAAAATAAGCATATTTCACGAAAATTCAACTTTTGGGCCGACTTCAGTGTTTCTAGTCTTACCTGGATGGCTGATCAAAATAGTAGACAAAAACATTCGATTGATTCCCGGCCATTTTCGGATAGTTGTGCGCAAACCATATACTGTCACACGTGAAGAAGTAGTCACCGACCATCTGGTTCACCTGTTCCGTATAGAAATCGGTTTTCTTCTTCGGGTCCGTACACTTTGGATCCGAGTACACATACTTGGCAGCTGTTCGGACTAATTCCGGCTGAACTGCGAACGCAGTGTCCACACATTCATGGAATTCATCTCGATCCAAGCCTGGCTTCACTGATTGCTTGTCGAAAAACTTTGCGAGATTATAAATATTCCAGAAGTTTCCCTCGTCGTGATTGATTCCGAACATTAGATTCACATCTGTCGAGTAGGTTCCCTCCCGTAATGCAATAAATCCGTCGAGATGTTTGAAAAAGTTCTGATCCTTGGATACGATTGCGAATGGGAACTCGAGGAAGTTGAGGCCAACGTTCCAAATGTTATCAATGAGCAGCTGAGCCGGAGTATTCCGAAGACATGCAGTTTGATCAGTGATCTTTGTCTGATTGCAGCCGACAAGATCGGCTAGTGCTGTTGATTTTTGTTTTGCTCGTTTCGGAGAATCCATTGACCACTTGTTGTCGAGGGATCCTGATTGGAGAATTCCGTTTTGGAATAATCTTAAATATGAGGTTTTGAGTTTAGTGAGACGCAGTTTTTGTGAAGTACAGTATTCTGTAGAATATTCTTTCTAAAACTAGGTGAAAACTAGGTGATCTAAAGCTAGGAGGCAATGATCGGCAAAAAGCTGACAAAGCTAGCAATTTTTTAAAGAAAAAATCCGAGAATTTCTCAAATTGGATACTCAAGCCTAACAGCCATGCCAATATTTTGTTTCTTTAGTTGAAAACCAGTTAAACCTACCCCTTCGACGCCGGTGCAATTAAGTGAGCTACAATCGAAGCTGCTCCAGCCGATTCTCCAACCAACGATATCCTCGCCGGATTTCCTCCAAACGAGAAAATATGATCCCTTATCCAATAAAGTGCGAGTTGTTGATCAAGCATTCCCATATTTCCAGGAACATCTTCATGATCTAGAAACAGGTATCCAAATGGTCCAACTCGATAGTTGATGTTCACTACTATCACATTTCCACGTGTTGCTAGTTCTTTTCCGTCGTAAAGTAACAGTGATGGGGATCCATACCAGAAGCCACCACCAAACAGCCATACAAGTACAGTAAGATTGCTGAAATCCCGGAAAAAAATTGTTGCATCTAAAGTAAAGAAAGAAAAAATAATACGTACTAAGCATCCGCCGGAGCCCAAATATTCACATAGAGACAGTCCTCACTGACGGGAGTATTTGCATTCCACATTTCACTACCCCAGAATGTTGGATCATAGGAATCTCGTCCCTGAAAACATGCCGGCGATAGAGTGTTCGCTGATATCGTTCCATTCCAAGGTCGTGCTGGAGTGGGCTTTTTGAAGCGGTGCTCATTGATGGGTGGCTCGGCGAATGGTACTCTGAAATGAAAATATGGTTGTTTAAAGGATATGCAAAGACGGTATTTTGCAGGTTTTCAAAAGTTCGAGAGCTTAGGCTTAGGCTTAGACTCAGGCTTAGGCTTAGGCTCAGGCTTAGGCTAAGGCGTAGGCATAGGCTTAGGCTTAGGCTCATGCTTAGGTTTAGGCTTAGGCGTAGGTTCAGATTTAGGTTTAGGCTTAGGCTTAGGCATAGGCTTAGGCTCATTCTTAGGTTTAGGCTTAGTCTTAGGTTCAGATTTCGGCTTAGGCTTAGGCTTTTAGGATTAGGATTAGGATTAGAATTAGGATTGGGCTTAGGCTTAGGCGTAGGCTTAGGCTTAGGCTCAGGAAGCTTTTTTTCAAACTTTTGATCGAATTTTCTGTTTTTTTTTTGTTTTTGGAGCAATTCTACGAGCCTTGAAATTTGCTTCGAAAAATGCACTGAAATAATTTTTTTTTTGTTCAGTCGCCTAAGTTTTTTACAATTTGGATATTCAAAACAGTATTGACCGGCAATTTAAATTTAAATTTGAAATGTGAAATTTTTGACTACTGAATTTGCCGAATTCAAACTTTCAAAAATGTGCATTTCCAGTATCGATAGAGCTCAAATATTTGGCAAGTGGCAAGCGAGAATATTCAAAAAAATAATAATGACTATTTTCTTTTGGAATTTTTGAATTTTCTTGATGCTATTGCCATTCTAGAATTACTTTCATTTCATTTTTCTTGTAAATATTCAAAAAAAGAAAAGCTCACCCCAAAAACGACCGAACTCTTTTATTTCCATGATCGGACTCTGTTCCTCGGACTGTTCCAAGCTTCGTTTGCACTTCTACAACACTTGCTTTTGGCTCGTCCTAGAAGAAATAATGGAATGCTGTTAGTAAAGGTTCTATCATCTTGCAAATTAGTACCTGCTGTGCTGTGGAGACACGGAGGAATGTCGTTGTCGACAGTAAGAGTAGCAAGACACGACGACGACGCATCCGCCCTCTGTCGCGTGTAGATCACCGTTCGTTTCGTTGTAAGACCCTCAAACACGACACGTTAGAGAGAGAGTGAAATGAGCAAAGAGAGAGGTTAGAGAAAAATACGAATTTTAAGATAAAAGTCAGAGATGCAGGAGATCAGAGAGAAATAGAGAAAATCGTGCTTTCAGAGCAAACTTGAAGGGACTTGAAGGAGAAGGGCATGCTAGAAATTTACTGAATTTTGAGAATTTGGCATTTATTTTGATAAAATGAAAAGAGATCAAAAAAGAAACAAGCCCGCAAATTGAACTGAAACTGGGGGGGGGGGGGGAGTTTTCGGACTAGTAGATCAGGGGTGGAAAGAAATGATTTCAGAAAATTTGGAAAATGAATAATGGAATATAGAGTAGTAGCCAATAGGAATATGTTGTCAAGGAGCTTGATGAGTATTCTTGTGTCACTGAAAATATAATTAGTTAGACCTAAATATTTTGAGACTATTTTAGACAATATTAAAATTACAGTATGCCGTGTACTCTGTATCCTTGACTCTTCTCCAAAACTGGCATTCCACTTGCTTTTTCGGTTTTATCGGTCGAATATTTGAGCCACTGCGGAGCTGCATCCAACTGCAATTCTTAAATTTGATAAAAAATAAATTTTGAAAGCAAACGAACCGATAATGATTCTGCTCGTTGAACTCTGGCCAATGTTCGCTATTTTTTAGAACACGCAGCTTTGGAGTTCTGGAAAAAAAAATGAAAATTCGCCATTTCCGTCGCCAATTTCCTTTCTATTGTCTGTCGTCTCTCACCACACCCTTACTATTTCCCATTGTGCACTTACCCATTTTTGGCAAAACTCGCCCAAAACTGCATAATTTTTCGAGAGAATATCTGTTCTCTTCGCTTATAATTCTTTGAATAACTTAACGGAATTCCGAAAACATATTCGATTTCGTATCCATGCATTGCGCCAGTCCATTTTGGCCAAGGGTTTGCGCTGGAAAGAAATTAAAATTTTTGGGGAATAATTTTAAAGGAGCAGAGAATCAAACACATTTTTTGGATTAAATGACAGAAAATAGACCCTAATGACCGAATACAACTGTTAAAAATGTTTTTAAAATTTCTTAATTTTTTAAATGATTTTTTTAAAATTTTGCAAAAATCGACAAAACGGCAGAATTAAATTTGAGTTCCCGCGCAAATGAGTGACGTCATTTTCTACACTTTTGCATTTTCTGGCTAAATTTACAGGTTTTTCTTGATTTTTTCGTCTAATTTTTCAAGCAATTTTTCAAGAAAAGTATATATATATATACAGAAATATTAAATTGTCACTTTTTAGGCCAATTTCTTTCGGAAAAAAAACTTGAAAGTTGAAAAACAGTGGCTTAAATCAAATATAAAAGAAAAAATCAAGAAAAAACGGGCAAATTTAGCCAGAAATGCAAACATGTTTAAAAAAAATGACGTCACTCATTTACGCGGTAATTCAAATTTAATTCGGTACGTTGTGTCAGAGTGTCTCATTTCGGCTTGATCTACGTAGATCTACAAAAAATGCGGGAGAAGAGACGCAGAGTTCTCAACTGATTTTGCATGGTTACGAACGTGCTGACGTCACATTTTTTTGGGAAAAAATTCGCGCATTTTTTGTAGATCAAGCCGTATGAGGAGAGCCTGACACCACTTGTTTCGGCGGTTTGTTTGATATTTGAAAAATTTATAAAATCATCAAAACATTTTAAAGGTTATATTCGGGTCTATTTTCTGGCATTTAAGCCAAAAATCAAAAAAAAATTTGGCTCTATTACCTCGAAGACTGTGTAAAATGATACACAAAAACTTTCCCGGGTTTCCTCTGTGGCGAACTCGATTTTACTCTCGGAATTGAACGAAACTGAAAAATACAAGGAATAAAAGAATAAATCTTCAAAGGCAGAAAATATAAAAATTGAGGCAATTAGGCGGGAGTACCTGATCAGCTAGCCACAATGAATCACACGAGAAAAAGTAATCTCCGACGATTTGGTTCATTTGGCCCGCATAGAATCGAGTCTTTCTTCCGTGATCTGTGCAATTCGGATCCGAATAAATGTACTTGGCTGCTGAACGAATGATGTCGGGTTGAATTGAGAATGTTCGATCTATGAGAAAATCGAACTCCGTTCTGAAATTTAAGAAAAAGTGAGAAAAAAGCACAGGAGTGATTATATTTCGATCTGAAAAAACCTATAATTAAATGAAAATTGCAATAGTTGGGTTTTGGCGAACAGAGGTGACATCATGCGAAATCTGATATCATAGGCTTCTTGAATCTAAGTTTTGACGATGAATTGCACCTGCTCGGTAGGCCTATTGTACCTACTTAAATTTCTATAGGGCATAAAAGCCAGGGGTGTTCGGCAAATTTGCCGAATTCGCCCAAAAATTCCGATATAATTTTTTCAAAATTTTCCGAGTTTGTTAAGCACGGCAAGTTTGCCAAATTTGCCGAATTTGTCGTTTGCCGAGCTCGGCAAAATTGACGAATTTACAGAGAACGGCAAGTTTCAAAAAAGTAGATTTGCCGAATTTGCCGAGATAATTTTTTTCAAAATTTTCCGAGTTTATTTAGAACGGCAAATTTGCCGAATTTGCCGAATTCGCCCTTTGCCTAGTTCGACGAGTTTGTCGAAAATTTCGAAAAAGTAGATTTGCCGAATTCGCCATGCTCGGCAAATTTTGAGATTTGTTTCTAAATAGTTCTTAGAGCTTCAGCCCATTATGTATATGCTTGAACAAAAAAAATCGGGGAAACTCTTTCTCCATCTCTCCAAAAATTCCCACACAATCAACGTCATTTTCCTTAATTCTCACATTCTTTGACTTTCAACGTAAGGCGATTCTCTTTTGAATTGAAAAGTGTCGATTTTCAATTGCAAAATAGAAAATTCACTCATTTTTTGATTTGAGTAGTAAAGCTTCCATGGTAGGCAAACGTATATTTTAAAGTACATTTGTGCCTACTTGCCTGCCTGCCTGTTTCCTCACTTCAGGAATCCTCAAGAAGACAGGAATAGCATAGAAGCCTGGCTTTTTGAAAAATTTTCGTTCGTAAAAAATTATATATTTTGACTAGAATTTCTGTGGAAAGACAGGAGGCATTTCTGAAATTCAAAAAAAATTAGTTTCCAGCTTTTGCAACACTGACAAAATTTTCAAATTTCAAACTTCAACGAATTTTCGGTCATTTTTTGAGCGCCCATAACTTTATTTTGAGACGTTTTCAAGAAGTTTCATTATAAAATTCGGCGTTTTCAGGCAATTTTGACTCTAATAAAGCGATAAAAAAATTTTGACCATATCACTTTATAGAAGAATAACAAGTTAAAAAGTAGCTTATCATTTTCGAAATTTTCAGTAATTTTTTTTTTAATTACCGATTTGGGCATCTTTTTCAAACTTTAACTAGGTGCCAAAATACGAAAAATTCGGTGTTTTCAGGCAATTTTGACTCTAATAAAGGAATAAAAAAATTCGACTACTACACCGCCTTTAAAGAAAACTACAAAAATGAGAGAAAATCCACAAAAATAACAAACCTGTTCAACTCTGGAGGGTCGGCCTTGTCGAAAAACTGTGGTAGCTGGTAGATATTCCAATAGTTGCCTGCAAGTGAAAGATCCTTCTCGAGACTGTTTCTGACACATTGTTTCTGACACCCTCACAATTGGAGCCAACAACTCCACCCCCTTCTCCTCCCCCTTGAATGCCCTCTTCTCCCCTCCTCCCCCATCACACGAACCTTCATCCTTGTTCATCCCAATCATCAGGTTCACATCTCTATTGAAATCGCCTTCACGCAACGCCGCATGCGCGTCTAGATGGCCAAAGAAGTGCTTGTCACTGAAAGGAAAAGCATCGTGAAAATTGAGAATTTGGGTGATGGAATATTCCAGGAGAACACACGCACCGCGAGACAATGACAAACGGAAATTCGAGATAAGTCAGAGAGATGTTCCAAGTGCTCAGGCTCAATTGTTCCGGAGACACTAGACGGAGGCATGCCATTGAGGTGTCCACCTGGAAGTTTGAGAATTACGTACCTATAGCTTCATGCGGAAATATGTTACCTAAAGCCGCTTTTGTGCCTGCCTACGTGCCTACCTACATGCCTGCTACCTACTTACTGGAATATGTTCGCAAAGTAGACTGGATTTTCCGTGCAAACCACATTTTTTTCAAAAAAAACCCTTTAGAAAGTTCCTGCATGTTCCAAAATTTGGCAACCTTTTGTTGAGCTTATTATGTGGTTATAAATTTACGAAAGTTCAGATTCTGCACGCTTTTTGAGTAATGGGTTTTGAACTAGAAAATTAAAAAAAAAAAAAAAAACTTTTTCCGATTGACAATTATTTGATAAAAGTTAGCTTAGGTTTAAGTTTATGCTTAGGCTTAGGCCTAGGCGAAGACTTATGTTTAGGCTTAGGCTTAGGCTTATGCTTAAGGTTAGGCTTAGGCTTAGTTTTAGAAAACAAAACATACCGTAGTCTTATTGCACCCGACAAGTTCCAAAAGTTTCTCCGACTTCTGTTTTGCCCGAAATGGAGAATTAATCGCCCAGGTGTTCTCGAGACTTCCGGATTGAAGAATGGCATTTTTGAATAATCTAGAACATGGATGAATCTATGAGAGTACATGGTAATAGATGATACCCTCGGGAGCCTGGTGCAATCAGATGAGCGACGATCGAGGCGGCTCCAGCTGACTGACCGAAGACGGCCACCTAGAAGAAAAAAGTGGTGAAAGGAGCAAAGGGAAATAAATTCCCGAAGAGTCGAACCTTGTCCGGATTTCCGCCAAATGACACAATATTTTGACGAACCCAATGAAGCGCCAATTGCTGGAAAAAAAACGAAAAAGTCGTCTCGGGAGACCTAATCAAAAGGGTTCGTTCCATCTCTTCTGACCAAAATTCCAGAAGAGATAGAAAGAAAAGAAAAGGGAATATGGAGGGGGGGGGGAGAAAGTGAGTTAGGCGATGTGAAAAATTACTCTCTAAAGGAGCACAGGCGGGAGTAAGGGGGGAGGGAGGAGCAGCAAAAAAAGAGCAAGTTTCTCTGTGTGGACAAATGTTTCGCATGTCGATGTGCACTTTCGTGAATATGCGTGTGTATGTGTGTGTGTGAGGGTGTGAATATTTGTGTGGTGAGAGTGAGAAAAAGCATAATAATAGGACCCTTTTGAAAAAGAAAGAGCAAAAGGGGTGGAAAGAGAGGGGTCACCTGGTCCAGGAGGCCCATGTTTCCGGGAGCATCTGGGTGGCCCAGGTAGAGAAATCCGAACGGGCCGAGACGGTAGTTGATGTTCACGACAATCACGTTTTGGGTGGAGGTTAAGGCCTGGAAAATGTTGACGGCATAGCTGATGTGTCAGAAATTTGTATCTAATCTTGTATTATTACTGTGAGAAAATTTCCGGGGGCAAATTTTCCAAGTGCGAAATTTCGAAAATGTGGACTTGCTGAATTTGCCGAGCTCGTCAAAATTTGAATCCACATGAGCATTACAATTAGACAAAAATCGAACCAGTTTCATTAATTTTGGCACTTTTTGAGATCGAAAAATTATTGAGATTTACCGACCACGGCAAATTTGCAGATTTTGCCGAATTTGCCGAGTTCGGAAAATTTTAAAATTTGCCGCTTACCGTATTTTTTTCCCTATTAGACTTGCAATGTCCTTGCCCCACTTTGACAGCCTATAAGTCGGTTCCCTTCGGTTTTATCAAAAAATTGTCAACTGGCAAAATATGTGCAAAGTATTTTTCTACAAGTTTATAGTAACGCACTTTTTCATATAATCAAAGGCAGCCGAGATATAAGCCGTCAAAGTAGAGTAGTAAGAGTGCAAGTCTAATCTTGAAAATATAGTTTATGTTATAACCTTTGCAAAATGTGAGCAAATTTTCTAGAATTTTGGCAAGCTTTGAACATGCTTCCTGAAGAACTCGGCTATTAAATTTGTCAGGGAGTGGTCAAAAGTTTGGCAAGAATTCATAGTTAACATGGTTTGACCAAAATCGGGGTCTAATTGTAAGTAAATTCTGAACAAGATTTAGCAAGAAGCTAGCACCTTGTGGTGTCAGGCTGCCCCCTTACGGTTTGATCTACAAAAAATGAGGAATTGTTTTGCCCAAAAAATGTGACGTCAGCAAATTCTTAACCATGCGAAAACAGTTTCTTCTCCCGCATTTTTTGTCGATCTACGTAGATAAAGCCGAACGTCTGACACCACGTGCAGCGCCAAATACCGAAATTTTTACTTATTAAATTTTACATAATTTTTGGATTCAAATTAATTTGAAAGCTCACTTTCCCGTCGTAGATACTCAATGACGGGCTTCCAGAGTAGAAGCCCCCTCCAAAAAACCACACCATCACTGTGAGATTGCTGAAAGCTTTTTTACTACAACACTTTTTCCTATTCAAATCCACTTACTAAGCATCCGCGGGAGCCCAAATATTCAGGTATAAACAGTCCTCACTAATTTGAGTATTCGCGTTCCACATTTCACTTCCCCAGAAGCTCGTGTTATAATTGTCCCTTGTCTGAAAACAGGCGTTCGCCGGTTTTGTCGCATCGTAGAGTCCTCTCCATTGTTTCTTTTCCCGAGGTTTTCGAAAACGAAAATCTTCGACTGCAGGCTCCGCGAATGGGACACTGAAAAATTGGAATGCTCGAGCAAAAAATTTGTCTGAAAAAAGAAAAAATTACCCAAAAAAAGTTCGAATTTTCTTTGACAAAAAGAAGAACTCAGTGCCCTTGATGTCCCCAAGCTTTGTCTCAAGAACCACCGGATGAACCGCCTGCACTGAATCGATCTGGAAGTTCTGATTTTAAAAGTGCCTGCCTCATGCCTACCTACGCATGTCTACCACCTATTTTCTGCATTCTGTATGTAAACTTCGGCTTTTGGTTTTTGCATATTTTGGAAAAACTAGGAAAAAACTTTTAGATGAACTTCGGAAGTAGGTAGGCAGAAGGCAGGCTGGGGAAGGCACAAGGCATGTAGGCAAAAAAATCTAGGGTTCCCAAAGCAAGCAGGGTAATTTTCAGAGCCTGCCTGCATGCCTACCTACGTGCCTAACAGAAGCTTAATTTCAGCATAGGCACCTGATGGGTGTAGGTAGCCTTTTTCAGAATAGGCACCTGATCGGTGTAGGTAGAAAAGACTTTTAGGTAAACTTTGGGAGTAGGCATATGGTAGGCACAAGGCAGGTAGGCATAAAACTTTTTGAAAAAATTACTCTATACTTTCTAAGGTAGGTAGGCGATTTTTCAGACTTATTTTAAAAAAGTGCCTGCCTAACCACGTTCCGGCCAACTTCGGCATAGGCACATGGTAGGTATAGGTCGCCTTGTAAGTAGGTGGTTGTTTTTTTTTTAATTTTTAGGCATTTTCTCAAGCTTAGATCTTAAACAAAACCCACAAAAACAGTAATAAAAATGAAAAACGCGAAGAACGCAAGTTTTGGTTTCATCGGCGATCCGAGACGTCGTCTTCTTTTTGTTTTTTGTTTATCTTGTGAGGGCAGACACCACCACCCCGGGGGTCGTTGGTGACAGCGGGCTGGCTCGGCGAGCGGAGAAGGGGACCACACACTAAAAAATACAAACAAAATAAAAAGAGATTAGAAATTCGTAGAAGGAGGGGGGGGGGGGAGGAAGAATAAAAGGAATGTCAGCA
The DNA here is from genome assembly GCF_000002985.6 of Caenorhabditis elegans. Taxonomy (NCBI): domain Eukaryota; kingdom Metazoa; phylum Nematoda; class Chromadorea; order Rhabditida; family Rhabditidae; genus Caenorhabditis; species Caenorhabditis elegans. Next base: position 14,197,960 of record NC_003280.10, on the reverse strand, counting down.
GGAGAGAGGAAGACAAAAAAAAGAAAGGAATAACGAATTTCAAATTGAAAACGACATAAACATTCCGAATTTTTGAATTGGTTTTTTTGTTTTAGTTTTGGCTCTAAGCTAAAAACAAATGTATTTCTAGGGAAATTAGAATATCTGCCTGTTGAGTAAGGCGTAGGTCGCCTAGGCATTCAGATAGGCCGGCAAGAGTTTTGAAATCGCGCGGAAATAAAGAAGTCGACCAATCAGCGATTAGCAATGGTCGTGGCCTGCGTCGCTGATTGGCCGGAGGTTGGATACGGCTTTTAGGCCACTTTAGGCAATAATTTTTTTTTCTCTTTTTTTTGAAGTACAAAAAGAAAAAGAGTAATTTTTCTAGAAATCAAGCCACAAAAAAAATTGAAAAATATCTGGCTGACTGCCAAAAAGTTAACTTGCAACAGGTGTACACAATGACAAGAGAGAGATAAAGAGCAAAGAAGAGGGGATACAATGAGGTTGTCTTGTCGCATCATTATGTTGATCTTCTTGTTTTCTTTTTCTCTCGACAAAGTTTATCCAAGACGTGAGATTTAGTACAAATAGACACACATTTCGATGTCGACGCATCACCACCCCACCCCGACAATTGATTGATGTACTGATTGGAGAAGTGATAAAGAGGCTTGTGGAGCACAACAAATGAAACATTTGCAGAAATGGAGGTGGCCAACTGTAGGCCCGAAAATGCCTGGCCTACGCCTACCCAGTAGGTGAGTCTAGGAAAATGTCGGGCGCTGCAGACCAGTCAGTCTTTTAGTCAGTCTTGCAGGCGAGCATGCAGGCACATTTTCTGCAGCATATATCGACAATTTTTAAAAACTACGCAAGATTCCATGGGAGACAGGAGGCATGCCTGACGCCTGCCTACTTGCCTCACACCGGCCTCGGGGCTCGCGGTTCACTGTACGAGGTAGGCAAATATGCAGGGAAGATTTAATTTATAAGGGATGACAAAAATCTGAGACTTTGCTTTTTTAGACCCAAAATGACCCAAAACTACCGAATTTCGTAATGGGACGTTTTGAAAATTTCTTTAAAAAAAAAGCTATGGCTGTTCAAAGTTCTGGAAAAATGGCTCATTTTCAGCTAAATTCCAAATTTTTGCAAACTTTTCGGTGTTACAGCGCCTGGAACTTGATTATTATTTCTTTCACGGCGGCCGACAATTCCCGAGTTTGGTCACTAACTGTATGTATATAATTTTATGATGAGTTGCTAAACTCGGAAATTGACTGCCGCTGTGAAAACCTACCCCTCGGAAAATTTTCAACTTTCAAAATACCGGCCCTAGTGATAATTAATAAAAATCAAGTTCCAGCGTCGCTGTGACAAGGAGAAGTTTTTGCAAAAAAATTGATTTTAGTTGAAAATGGGTCTTTTTTCCAGAACTTTGAACAGCCATAACTTTTTTTTGAGAAATTTTCAAAATTTTTCATTACAAAATTCGGTAGTTTTGGGTCATTTTGGGCCTAAAAAGGTAGTCTTAAATTTCAGTACTCCACCTTTAAGCTGTAGAAAAGAGGAAATGGAGAGGTTATTTTTAATTGCTGAAAAAATTTTGAAACTTCACTCTAGACTTCTCGAACAAAATTTAAAATAAGCTAATACTTGGCAGTACTCCTTTTTTCTCATTCCTATTGTTGTATTACTATGTGTATGTTTAATTTTTATAAAAGAGTCAGCTGACTTACTGACTTGTCACACAACAAAGTGCATACCATTAGACAAAATTGGTATTAATCAATTCACATTCAATTCAGAGATGACACCTACTTAATTTCGAAAATGGACTATACGAGTAGTACAGTTATTATGTTATAAATTCCGATTGGAGTCAATTAGGGAAATGGAGCAAGGAGAGCTGAAGATAATGGAACAGAAAATAGCAAGAGCAAAAGTAGGGGGACCTTGGGAAAGCGTCACAAAAAAAAGAGAAAGAGAATGTGCAAAAATGCACAAATCAAATATTCCAGAGAGCAGAAGGAAGAGATCCGTATTCAAGAGACTTCAACAAAAATCATCCTTTTCTGGAAAACCGAAAAAAAAAACAAAAGACGGTGTCCGGTGAGGCGTTGGATGAAATTTGTTGCAAGGAAAAGGAAAAAGAGCACAACTTTTTGGTACGAGGAGCTCCCCAAAAGTGTATCTGTTTGGATGGCCATTGCACAAAAATCTTAAGAGACTGGGGTGGGAGAGTGAATGGGATTAGAGCAGACGCAGAGAAAATTGAACGGTAAATACTCGTTACTTGTGTGTGTGTGAAGTACTGTTGCCGCCACCGCCACCGCCACAAGTAACCTAGATGTTACTTTTATCAGTTGAAAGTAGGATTTTGAGGTTTGTAGGTTGGTTGGAACATGTAGTGTGTGAGTTTGTAAACTTTTTCTGGAATACATAAAGCACCCGACATCTCGCGAGTTTTTTGTTGAAGTGTTTTTTCAAAACGCCTCAAAAATTTTGTTGCTGAAGCTTTTTTCAATGGGAAAGGTCTTGTTTTTGAATTATGAGTATTTTTGGAAAAGTCGTCAAAAATGTACTCGCGAGGTGTCGGGCGCTGTATCTTAATAGACAATGCCCCAGCAATACTACGTCAGTTGAACATTTTTTAATAGCATGTCTAGTTGCTTTCTTAAAATTGAAAAATTTGCAAAACTATGGAAAAACTAGAAGGGGATATTTTTGGACAGTAATGTACTGGCAAATTTCCAGTTTGCCGAACTGCTGGAAATTTTTATTTTCGGTAAATTGCCGGTTTGCCGAATTGGCGGAATTTTTCAATTCCGGCAATTTGCCGAAAATTTTCGGCAAAATCGACAAATCCGCAATTTGTCGATTTGCCGATTTGCTGAAAATGTTTAATTCCGGCATTTTTCTGGTTTTCCTATTTGCCGGAAATTTCAATACCATCAATTTGCCTATTCGCCTATTTGCCGGAAATTTTCAATTCCGGCAATTTGCCGATTTGCCGATTTGCCGGAAATTTCTATTCCGCCAATTTGCCTTCGCGAAAAAAGAGAGCACATCTCTAAACTCTCAATTTTCAAAGCTCAATTTTCAATCTACAGTAGTATAGTCGTTGAACGGGGAAGTATGGGGAACTGATTGAGAACCGAATGCGGTTTGATTTGATTTTCCGCCGAAAGGTTTCAACATCTACTGAATCGAATTTGAAGGAATGCGACAGCAGACGGAGCACGTTGATTTTTTTGCCCGGGAAAAAGTGCAGGTTTAACAAGTTTTTTTTTGGGTTGAGGAATATTCAATGAGCAAGGAAGGCAGAGAAGTCATACGGGTTTTTGGAATTATTTATTCAAATGACTTGGATTAAATGAAAAGGGAAGATGATAGAAACAATTTTCAAAGGGTTTTTATCCCAACAACCTAATATGAAGTAAATGTCAAAAAAGCTCAATTTACCAAATTAATTTTTCTTCGTTATTTGATAAAAACATGGTTTATCAAATTTTTAGAAATTTTTCCCGTAAATAATTTTTCTGAATCTCTAGAATTGACCAGAAAATCGATAATTTGAAAATTGTTCAGGCATTTTTTTTGGCAGACAAATGATCTGAAAATTTGAAAAATCAAGTTTCAAATCATTGATCGAGAAAGTAATGCTTTTAGCATATTGGAAAATTGTTTTTTTTTATTAGAAAAATGATGTTACATTTTTTAAGTTTTTTGTCAATTTAAGCAAAAATTGTTAGGCTCAGATGCAATTTTTTGCGGATTTTTTGGGCCGACTACTGAATGTCTTATTTTTGCTGGTTTTATTTTTCATATTTTTTCTGGATTTTAAGGAATTTCTGGAAATTTATCAATTTTTTTCCGAGCGTAAGCCTATGCCTAAGCCTGAGTCTGAGCCTAAGCGAAAGCCTAAACCTAAGACGAAGACTAAGAATACGCCTAAGTCTAAGCCTAAGCTTACGCCTAGGCCAAAGACTAAGCCTAAGTCTAAGCCTAAACCTAAGAAATATGTTAAGATTTAAGTTTTTAAATATAAATTAATATGTTTTTTATCAAAAAATATGAAAAATCAATTAAAATTCCGCATCAACGTAAATTTGAAATTACAGGACTTTTCGCGTAAATTCGTATCGTGGCGAGACCGGGTGCAGTATTTTTTTCACAATTTTCCATATTTGTATTTACCTAAACCTGGCCCTAAAAGACACAGTAATCCAATGTGAAACTATTGACAAACAGTCCTCATGGAAAATATCAAAATGTTTGTACAAAAGATATCAATTATACATATGCAAACCTAACAAATAGGGTTATAAGCGGACCCTGTCAATTCAATTTGTTTTGTTGTCACTTGAGAAGTATGTCCTTTTACCCTTAGACACTCACTTTGATCGTGTGGGGGGGGGGGGGAGCACACTTGAAATGCAATCAAAATTGAGCCCACCCGTACAAGAGGAATATGAATTTATAGAAAATCCATTGAAGGGAGGTTAAAAAGAGTGGGAGAGAATTGAAATCGGTGTGGGAAAACTATTCACATACACATACACACACAAAAACTGAAGAGCAAATGGAAAGAAGAAGATGATGATGAGAAGACGGGGGTCAGTTATTATTTATTTGGATTATTCAGACGAAGAGAATCCAAAGGACGTGAGATGGGGGAAAAATGAATAATTTGATGAATTGCCGCGTCGAGCAATGTGTGAATTCTCAATGTGTCTGTTTGTTTTCTTCTGGAAATTTGGAAATTCGAGAGGATTCGGAAGCGGTTTTTTTTCTATTTTTCTCTCATCTTCCCGCTTTGAGAAAGGAATTTCTATTGAAGAATTAAGAGATGATGGTGGTTCGGCAACTGCCGGTTTTGGAAATTTTTGGCAATTCCGGCAATTGCCGGTTTTCAATATTTCCAGCAATCGGCAATTCTGGGAATTGCCGGTTTTTAATCTTTCCTGCACTCGGCAATTCCGGCAATTGCCGGTTTTCAATATGCCCGGCAATCAGCAATTTCGGTAATTGCCGGTTTTGGAATTTTTTGGCAATTGCGACAATTGCCGGTTTTCAATATTTTCGGCAATTGCCGGTTTTGGTAATAATCGGCACTCGGCAATTCCGGCAATTGCCGGTTTTGGAAATTTTTGGCGATTCCGGCAATTCCGGCAATTGCCGGTTTTGGTAATAATCGGCAATCGGCAATTCCGGCAATTGCCGGTTTTGGAAATTTTTGGCAATTCCGGCAATTGCCGGTTTTCAATATTTCCGGCAGTCAGCAATTTCGGTAATTGCCAAGATCAGCCAAATAGCCTAAATTTCAGCGATTGCCGGTTTTTAATATTTCCGGCAATAGGCAATTTCGGCAATTGCCGGTTTTCAATATTTCGGGCAATCGGCAATTTTGGCAATTGCCAGTTTTGGTAATATTCGGCAATCGGCAATTCTAGCAATTGCCGGTTTTCAATCTTCCCGGCAATCGGCAATTTTGGCAATTGCCAGTTTTGGTAATATTCGGCAATCGGCAATTCCAGCAATTGCCGGTTTTCAATCTTCCCGGCACTCGGCAAGTTTGGCAACTGCCGAAGTTCCCTTAATCGCCAAACTATGGTACTGAAGAACGGCCAAAAAAAATTTGCCGAAAATGTACCAAAGATCCCTATTATTGAACCAAAAATTGATTTTTTAATGTACATAGAAAAAGGAATATGACCTCAGAAAGTTCCTGAAAGTTTCCATTTGCTAAAAAAAACGGCAACTTTCAGGCACTATTTGAGGTCTTTTTCAAGCTTTTCAACAAAAATAAATGTAATTTTTAGGTAAAACAACTCGTTTTCTACATTTCTATATTAATTTAAAACCAAAAAAATTTGATCATCAAGTTGAAATAAGCCAGTTTTGTGCATTTACCGGAAAAATGCCGCATTTCCCTGGTTTCAGCTTTCCTAGAATCTAGGACCTAGATACAGCAGGGGTGTACTGCAAACTCAAATATTAGTGCACTTCAGCTATAACATTACATGCTCAGATTTAAAAAAATGTGCTCTCAAACACCGACAATTCCACGAGGAGCTCTAGTCAATTAGATATGCAGTCTACAAAGGGCCAGACGAGGAAATGTGTTAATTGGAAGACCACCCAACCGACAAATGTTATAGATGGAGAAAAATGAAAAATTTTCGGAAAACGGACTCTCTCCCTGTCATTCATGTCATCGGAATTAGGTGTTGTCATGCGAGACGTGTGCTCTTTTTTAGTAGTGCAACAAATTGAGCACAGGCAGGAGCAGCGGCGAATGAATAAAAAAACACACAGAAGAAATAAAGCTGCTAGAGCCGAAGGGGGCGAAGACGAGAAAGGACTAGTGTGAGAAAAACGGACGGACCACTACTGATGGCTTTTAGTGCTCGAAGACGAAGACGGGCGTCCCATTTGCATCCACCCACCAACAGGGAAGGTGTCAAGATGTGTGTATGTGGACTTGTTGATTTGTTTTTGCTGAATGGGGAGGAAATTATATATTCGGAACGTTGTACAGGGTTAAATTGAAAATTCTTGCAAATTCTTGTAAGCTTTTTCAGACTAATACTTAGTGCGTTGAAATGGTTTTTTTCATCCGAACGCTCCAGGGTTTTTGCAACAAAAAAAATGTACATTGTACTACAACTCTATTTATAATTAGGCCGGTTCATAGCCATTTTCGTGTTTTTTTTTTGAAGAGAGAAATTTCTTGTACCTATCGAAGTTTTGTTGTGACCGCAATTTCTGATAACATTAAAAATATTTGTTTTCTAAAGTTCACAAAACCGGCAATTGCCGGAATTGCCGGTTTCCAAAAATTCACAAAAACGGTATTTGCCAAAATTGCCGGTTCTCAACAAGTCACAAAAAAAATCGCCGGAATTGCCGGAAATACAAATTTTATACTTTTTGTATATACTTTTTGTAGATTCATTTTGTATAAAACCGGTAATCGCCGGAATTGTGCCGGAAATTCACAAAACCGGCAATTGCCGGAATTGCCGATTCTCGAAAATTTACAAAACCGGCAATTGCCGGAATCGCCGGAAATACAAATTTGATACTTTTTGTATATAATTTTTGTATATTCTTTTTGTATAAAACCGGCGATTTCCGGAATTGCCGATTGCCGAAAATTCACAAAACCGGCAATTGCCGGAATTGCCGATTCCCGAAAATTTACAAAACCGGCAACTGCCGGCATTACCGGAAATATAAATTTGATATTTTTTCGTATATACTTTTTGTATATTCTTTTTGTATAAAACCGGAAATTTCCGGAATTGCCGATTGCCGAAAATTCACAAAACCGGCGATTGCCAAAACTGCCGGTTCCCAAAAAGTCACAAAAAAAAATCGCCGGAATTGCCGGAAATACAAATCTGATACTTTTTGTATATACTTTTTGTATATTCATTTTGTATAAAACCGGTAATCGCCGGAATTGTGCCGGAAATTCACAAAACGGGCAATTGCCGGAATTGCCGATTCTCGAAAATTTACAAAACCGGCAACTGCTGGAATTGCCGGAAATACAAATTTGATACTTTTTGTATATATTTTTTGTATAAACCGGCAATTTCCGGAATTGCCGAATACCGGAAATCAGAATTGCGGGAAATATAAATTTTATTCTTAAAGAAAAAAATTTTAGAGGCTAAGCATGCATTTTAATGAGCAATTTTTTCTTCCCAAGCTCCAAATGTTTTGAAAAAAACAAAAAATTTATTTTTTTTTCAGAAAATGTTGGAAATAGGCCCTTCCCGAAATCACCAAAAACTAGTTCAAAAACTCAAAAAATCGAATTTAATTTTTTCAACTGAATCGATTTCAGAAAATATTTGTACATACTTTTTAACATCACGCTCTGCATTTTCACGCGGTTCTGGCTTCCCTCATAAATTGAACTGGAAGAGTTTAGGCCGAACTAGGCCATTTTGGCTCGGCCATATCTGGGATAGATTTACGGCGCATTGCGTGTCGCGTCGCGGCTCGGGAAACTATTTTCTTTGAAAACTCTTTTTCGTGTTGCTAAAATTTTCTGTTCTAAATACACAAAAAATACAACGTCTCATATAGGAACATATTATTTTTATTACGTGTCATATTACGTATCAAATGAGACATGAGCGGGATGATGAGCAAAGTGGAGAAACTTGTACATGACGAAAATAAATACGGTTTTTGATGGGGCATGGGGCTGGGGATCTCGTGAAAGTTAAACTTTTGAGTTTTCATGGATTATGCTGGGCTGATATTTTGATTTTTTTTGGGAATTAATAGAGTTCAACAAGATTTTGATCAATGGAAGATGGATTTGCTGGCTAGGAATTTTTCCCGACGGGCACGTTTTTCCTCTTCCTGTCGCTTCTTTTCCTCCTTTTCCTCCTTCATTTCTTCCTCGAATCGAGACAGTTTCGTTTGTTCTTCAATCTGCAAAACGTAAACATTTTATTTGTGTGGTAAACGATTTTTGTGGTTCTTTGATTTCCATTAAAAGCGCAAAGTATTTCTATGAACTTGCAAAATATCTACAGTTTTTATTTTTTTTAATCTTCTGAATATTGGTGCCAAAATATTTTAAGGGTAGTTCCAATTTGTTTAAAGGTGGAATAGAGTTTCTTTTAAAAAAATTTTGGCTTAAATGACATAAAATAGACCTTAATGATACAATTGTAAATTTTTCATGATTTATCAAATTTTAAACCAAAGAAACGGTCGAATTAAATTTAAATTCCCGCGCAAATGAGTGACGTTATTTTCGATATTTTCGCTTTTACCGGCTAAAATTACAGGTTTTTTCTCGATTTTTTCTTCTATATTTGGCTTAAATTTCAAAATTTCTAATTAAAAAAAAAAGATATTTTCAATTTTGCAAAAATGAAAGAAACGGTCGAATTAAAATTGAATTTCCAGTGGCGTTATTTCCGATATTTTCGCGTTTTCTGGCTAAATTTACAGGTTTTTTCTTGATTTTTTCTTTTATATTTAAAAAAAACTTAAAACACCGTTTGTCAATTTTTCAAAAAATTTCCAAAAAAAAATACATAAAGAAATTTTGAATTGCCGCTTTTTAGATCAATTTTTTTCGGGTTAACCAGTTTTCTTCAAAAAGTTCGAAAATTGAAAAACAGTGTTAAATTCAGCCAGAAAACGCAAAAATTTAGAAAGTGACATCACTCATTTGCGCGGGAATTCAAATTTAATTTGGTCGTTTTTTTGATTTTTGAAAATTTTAAAAAGCAAAAAAAAAACTTTAGAAGCATTTCTTAAAAATTAAAAAAAAAAATTTTTTTCAGACAGTTGTATTCGGTCATTATAGTTCATTTTCGGTCACATAAACCACCTCCACCTTTTTTCTTTTTGATAATTTTTTAGTTTTTATTTAAAAAATTTTTAATATGAAAATTGTCAACTGGCAAAAAATATTTGCAAAATGCTTTCTACATTTCGGTATTGGAACATTTTTTGGTAAAACTTAAGACAACGGAGATATAAGTCGTCAAAGTAGGGAAATACGCTATTTCAAAACGGTTGAAATTCGTTATCAGTAAATAAAATTAAAATTAAAGTTAACTGGATGATAAATTGTTTCAAAGAATAAATTTTCTCAAAAAATTTGCTACAGAACAATTCACAAAAACGATGATCTGCATACCTTTGCTTGGAAAAAGTTTGCTGCCCCGAGTACACCTTCCTTGGAGACATCAACACTTTCTGCGAGCGTCTTGAACACTTCCGAGCACGACAATTCTCCACTGGCCGCCAATCTGAAGATCAGGAAAAACTCTCGCTGCGAAATTTTGCCGTCTTGATCTTCATCAACCTGGAATTTCAATTTTCCAAATAATACAAAAATCATTAAAAATGTATATTACCTTCTTAATCAACTCCTTCAACGCAATATGAGTCTGCGCTTCTCCGAGCTTTTCCATCATTCGTTTAAGCTCATTGAAATCGATATAACTATCCTGATCCTCATCGTATTTCTTGAAAATGCCACTGAAGTACTGAATCTGCTTGCGTGAGAACTCGCTGAACTCGGCGTACAGTGAGATCTTCTTGTTCATCTTCAACGGAACATTCTCGCCTGAACGTTTATCATTCAGAAAGTCAAAAGAGCAGTTTTGAAAATATTTGCTTACCAAACTTGGAAAAATTTTCGTCAAACATGTTGCTGAAATTTCGAAAGATATACTGACACGAACTAAGAAATTGTTGTGGTAAGCAGCGAAAAGAGAGAGAGAGAGAAGTGGGAATGGTGTAAATGACCTTGCGATGACTAATGTTTTTTGGCGGGAACACACGAGATTTGAATAGTTTTTAAAAAAATAAACACGAGATTTTTCGATAAATTTACTCATTTTCAGTTAATCGATATTAAGAATAAGAGGGATCTATTTGAGATTATGAATTAAAAATTATTTTTTAATCCACAAAAAAATTAAATAAATTTACTCATTTCTAGATCCAAAAAAATTCAGTTGTCATTAGAAGAATTTTTAAAAAACACGTGTTCGGCTTGATCTACGTAGCTCCACAAAAAATTCGGGAGAAGATACGCAGAGTTTTCAACTGATTTCGCAAGGTTAAGAACGTGCTGACGTCACTTTTTTTTGGTTAAAAAATTCCCGCATTTTTTGTAGATCAAACCGTAATGGGACAGCCTGGCACCACATGAAAAAAAACAGTAATTTCTAGTTAACTTTGACCGCAAACGAAATTGATTTTGGATCACAATGTGAGCAGTCAGCCGAAGAAACATGGCACGCATAATAACTGTGCACCTGTCATTATTTTATGACGTCATCAGGTCCCCCTATTTTATGACGTCATTGGGTCACTATAGGAAATGAGCAGTGACAGGAGGAGGTACAGGAGGGTAATGTTTGCATCCCGGTAGAGAGGAAATCTCAGCTAAAAATGGACATGGTAGAAAAGTTCAAATTAAAGATGTAGTAGAGCCAATTTTTTTTTGCTTTAAATGATAGAAAATAGACCCTATTGACCGAATATAACTGTAAAAAAATTAAGAACAATTTTATAAATTTTTAGGATTTTCTCAATTTTTCAAAAATCATAGAAACAGCTGAATTAACTTTGAATTCCCGCGCAAATGAGTGACGTCATTTTTTATATTTTCTATATTTGATTTAAAACACCGCTTGCCAACTTCTCAATTCATTTTCTGAAAAAAAATATTAATGATATAATAAATTGCCGTTTTTAGGACAATTTTTTAATTTCCGCCAGTTTTTTCGGGTTATCAGGAAAACAGTGATTTAAATCAAATATGGAAAAAAATCAAGAAAAACGGGTAAATTTAGCCAGAAAACATTTAGATTTTACTCCTCCTTTAAGAATTTTTTTCAAAATTAATGCTCATTGAAATCAGTATCGCTACGAGAAAAAATATAACTGCATTTTTGATTTTTTTTGGCAAAAAACATAGAAATCTAAGAATTAATTCCAATTTGCCGGAAATTTTAAATTCCGGCAATTTACCGGTTTGCCGATTTGCCGGTTTTTTTTAATTCTGAAAAGAGAAAGAAAACGAATACTATTGGAATTTTCACAACAAAACATGTTCTATAAGAAGAATGCCAAATTTCAAACATCAAAAAAAAACCACTAAAACCGCGCATGATCTTCTCAACCATGTGAATGATTCAATTTCCGTTTCTCACACTGTTTTTTTTCCATGCAACCAAATCGAAATGAATCAGAGTATGACTAATGCTGGTGTGGAATATGCGTAGAACGTATAAGAAACTTGGAGACGAAATGAAAGAAGAGTAATGTCAATTTGACGGTGATCAACAGGCGGAGAGAGAGTGTGCGGTGTGAAGAGACGCAGGTAGTATCCTATATTGTTTATGATGCGGGGAACGGAAACCGCCAAAATTGTCGGCATATCAAGTGGTGTTCTTAATTTCAAGTTGAAGAATCTACACACGATTTTTCCGGCAAATCGGCAAATTGTCGGAATTGACAATTTCCGACAAATCGGCAAATCGACAAATTGCCGGAATTGAAAATTTTCGGCAAATCGGCAAATCGACAAATTGCCGGAATTGAAAATTTTCGACAAATCGCCAATTCGGCAAATTGTCGGAATTGAAAATTTCCGGCAAATCGGCAAATTGTCGGAATTGAAAATTTCCGGCAAATCGGCAAATTGTCGGAATTGAAAATTTCCGGCAAATCGGCAAATTGTCGGAATTGAAAATTTCCGGCAAATCGACAAATCGGCAAATTGTCGGAATCGAAAATTTCCGGCAAATCGGCAAACCGGCAATTTGCTGGAGTTGAAAATTTCCGGCAAATCGGCAAATTGCTGGAATTGAAAATGTCCGGCAAATCGGCAAATTGCCGGAATTGGAATTTCCGGTAAACCGGCAATTTGCCGGAATTGAAATTTTCCGACAAATCGACAAATCGGCAAATTGCCGGAATTGCAAATTTCCGGTAAACCGGCAAATTGTCGGAATTGAAAAATTCCGGCAAATCGGCAAATTGCCGTAATCGACAACTTCCGGCAAATTGTCGGAATTGAAAATTTCCGGCAAATTGGCAAATTTTCGGAATTGAAAATTTTTGGCAAACCGACAAATTGCCGGATCCGGTATAAAAAAATATTTTTAAAAATTATTCGAAAAGTTTGAATTTTTTCTGAATTTTTTTGGTTTTTTTCTAATGTTTCCAAAATAACCTCAATTTTTGTGAACATTGAGCAAAATTTTATTAAAATTATAAAAATTCTAAAAATAATTTCCAGAACCTATGTATGTAGGTGTCAAGTATGTAAACTTAATGAATTTTGGAAAAAGCTAGTGAGTTTTTTTTTATTTCCAAAAAAAAACCATAGTCAATTCAAAACAAAATGGGCAATGTCCGAGATGACCGAGCCGAAAAAAAAAACGCGACTGATATGTTGACATTTCATTAGACACTTTACGCCCGCGATATATTTTTTTGCGGTCTCGGGAAGTTTTGGAGGCAAAGTAAATAGGAAATTTGCATATACACTTGATCTGAATCGACGGGTAGAGACGGCCACTGATCAATTGCGGATTTTGGGGAAGCTGATAGCATCGAGCAAATTGGCAATTTTTTTTGGGATTTTTTTTAAATGGAAACACTTAAAACTGTGCCTTTTTGAAATTTTTTTGGAAAAAAATATGGGCAATTTGCCGGTTTGTCGATTTGCTGGGAATTTTCTATTCCGACAATTTGTCGGTTTGCCGATTTGCCCGAAACTTTCAATTCTGGCAAATTGCCGGTTTGCCGGAAATTTTAAATTCTGGCTATCTCCGGATTCGCCAAATTGCCGGAAACTTTCACTTCCGGCAACTTGCCGATTTGGCATAAATTTTCAATTTCTGCAATTGACCAGAAATTTTCAATTCCGGCAATTTGCCGATTTGCCAAAAATGTTCAATTCCGACAATTTGCCGATTTGCCATAAATTTTCAATTTCTGCAACTTGCCAGAAATTTTCAATTCCGGCAATTTGCCGATTTGCCAATTTTCCGGAAATTTTCAAATTTTCAATAGGAAGGTATTAGAATTTCTACTAGATAAATATATTTTTTAAAATATAGAAGACTGTTCTAGTTTACAATCAGCAACTTTCCTGTTTGATATATTTTTCCAAATTCTCAACAACTAACCTTCATTAATTTTATTCCTTCTATCCAATGCATCATTAAGCTCGGCTTCATCAACGGGAGCTGGAGCCGTCTCAACCGGTTTTGTGTCTTCTGTCTTCATTTCTTCCGGCTTCTCGATAGACAAATTAGGATCACAAAGCAATCCCAACGGACTGACCGTTACGGATGGTTTCTGAAATGAACAGAAAATGATGATGAATTGTTTGCAAAAAATAATTGTCGAAGAAAAAAGATTGAAACATGCCTTGGGAACTGCCGGAGATTGTGGTCGGCTGCCGTGAGAGACAGAGGTAGGCGATGAGGGGCGGATGCTGCTGGAAACGTCTAGAATTGTACGGCTAATGGAGATATGAGTCATCTAGTAGGTGGTGTGATTTTTGTATGATTTCATGTTCAAAAACAAGTATTTTATGATAATTGTGAGGTCTCGAGAGAAATCAAATGTGATGAAATTTTGAAAACCGCTCAAAACACGTGGTGTCAAACTGTGCCATTTTGGTGTGATCTACAAAAAATACGGGAATTTCTTGCAGAGAAAAATGTGACGTCAGAACGCTCTTAACCATTTGAAATCTGTTGAGAAGTCTGCGTCTAAATTCCCGCATTTTTGGTAGATCACACCGAAATGGGACACTTTGACACCGCGTTTCAAAACACTTACCAATCCTCTTGATGAATCATCTCCAGAAGTTGTGGAGTTGGGATTGGACCTGCTCGGCGAATAGCCAGTGGTGTTTCTGGTTTTGGTGGCGGTGGTGGTGGAAGTGATGAGTCTCTGATTGGTGTTGGAGCTGATGGACGATCATCTGAAGCTTCTTGGGCTTCTAGGGCTTTAACTTCTAGGCCTTCTAGGGCCTTAATGCTTGATTCATTTAAAGATTCAGTTGCTTTTGGTAGTGGTGTAGGAGAAGCTTCAACTTTAGATTCTGTCACAGGATCCTCTGGAGTTACTTCAAGCGTTTCCAATGAAGACTCTCGAAGAGGGGGCAATGGTGGAGGTGGCGACATTGAATTGTTGAAGATCACAGAATCAGAAAATGATTCAATCAACTCATCCATATTCACATCTTCTGAAGGTCCTGGACTAGGGATCGGAGGTGGAACACTTGTTGGACGAGGTGATGGTGGAGACTGAACCTCTTGAGGGATGGTCGGAAGGGGAATGTTCGGCGGTGGTGGTGGAGGAATTGAGAGAACCGGAGGAGGTACAGGGCTTCGTGAGATTCTCATAATTTCGGCTTCAAGTTCTTCGAATGAAGCGGTCTCTTCGGATTCCTTCCGACGACGTTCCTCTTCTTCAATTGATTCGTCGGACCGGACACTTGTGATTCGAGCGGGAGGAGTTGGAGGAAGTTGTGGTGGGGAAGTTGGTGGCGGAGGTGGCTGGAAATGAAGAGATTTAGAAATTGTGGCATAATATTGAAATTTATACAGTCCGGAAATTTTGTCGGTTTGCTGGAAATTTTCAATTCCGGCAATTTGCTGGATTGCCAGTCTGCCGGAAATGTTCAATTCCGGCAGGTTGCCTATTTGCCAGAAGTTTCAATTCCGGCACTTTACCGATTTGCCGGAAATTTTCAATTCCGGCACTTTGTCGGTTTGCCAATTTGCCGTTTGCCAGATATCAATTTGCCGGAAGGTTTTAGACGTATTTTTTAAAGACGGAAACCCTTCAAACTGTCCCTTGTTGAAATTTTTTCCCGTTTTCTTTAGATATTTTCATAGAATTTGCCTACTTTTCAAAATTTATGTAGGAACATTCATAGGATGCGTACAATTTTGCCAATTAAAATTGAAATTCTGAAATTTCCAAAAAAAAAAAAAATCAAATTCAATTTTTAAACAATTTATTTTTTTTTAATATTCAATTTTTGTTTCATAATTTCAAAATTTTTTAAAAAATATTCGGATAATATTGCACGCTTTTTTAAAATTCAGTTCTTATTCCAAAATTTCAGATTTTAATTTTCCTGACAATGAGAAAAAAAAAAAATAAATAATTTATTCAAAATTAAACACTTCCATTTGTTGAATATTCAATCTCTTCAGAAACTTGATTTATTTTTTATTTTTTGGAAACTGAAGTAAATTTTTCTCCTTTTTTAAAGAAAAAAAAACAAATTTCCAATTATTCTAATAAGTCGTTTATTGCTTGATGAGACTAAAAATTGTCTGAAAACACCAAATTTCATAATGAAACTTCTTGAATGTTTCTTTTAAAAAAGTTATGGCGGCTCAAAACATGTATACCCAAAATTAGATTTGGTCAAATTTCAAATTTTAACTAATTTTAGGTCATTTTTTGAGCCGTCATAACTTTTTTTTGAGAAGTTTTCAAGAAGTTTCATTATGAAATTCGGTGTTTTCAGACAATTTTTAGTCTAATAAATCAATTTTTTCAACGATTCATAACTTAAAATATTGGGAAAAAGATTTAAAACTAATTTTCAAATTTAATTCTCCAAGTTCAACGTATTATACTTATGATAAAATCATTTGCAAGTACATAGAAAAGAAAATTCAGCTAAAATGAAACCCTATAAAGCTTCTAACCCAAAACATATTCAATGCATAGCAAAATTGGTCTCATTTGTTATTCAATCTGTCGCTTTCTTCTTCTTTCTCACTTGCACACCTCCAAACAAAAACTTACACTACTCATAATCTGATCGAGTACGTCTACTTGCTTCTGAACGAGAGATTCCATTTCCTCTGTGTATTTCTTCATTCTCTGTGCCGCCAGTCGTTTTTCCAGCTCATTACCATCTTCATTCTCCCGAACGAATTGTTGTCTTCTCGGTGAGGCACTTCTCGGGAATGCACCTTTTGTTATCACCATTACCGGCGTTTTTGGAACCGGCGCGCTTTGTTGTTGAAGCTCATTTTCCAGACGTTCTTGCTCTAGTAATTCCAGAATTGATCTCTTTGGAGGAGGACTACGTGGATCGATTGTGGTATGCTCATGTTGTTGGTTGCGCTCAGTTTTGATTTCCAAAGGTGTTGTTGTAGTTGAGTTGCTATTATTATTGTTGTTGTTGTTATTATTTTCTTCTTTTTTCTCCAACGCTTTGAATATCAAGTCATCTATTGAAGTGTCGACAGATGGAATGTATGGATTCTCAACAATCTGAAATTGAGAAATTTAATTTGAATTAACAATTTTGGTGGGCGGTGATTGACGCTCGGCAAATCTTTTTTGTCGACAAATTTGACAAATCGGCAATTCGCCGGTTTGCCGATTTGCCGAAAATTTTCAATTTCGGAAACTTGCCGGAAAATTTTGTTTTTGCGAATTGCCAATTTGCCGGAAATTTACTATTCCGGCAATTTGCCAATTTGCCGTTTGCCGGATATCAATTTTCCGGAAGTTTTTAGAGGGACTTCTTGTTATACGGCGGAAACACCTTCAACTGTGCCTTTTTGAAAAAAATTATCCCGTTTTCTTTAGATATTTTCATATAATTTGCTTACTTTTCAAAATAAATGTAGGAACATTCGAAGGATGTGCACAATTTTGCCGATAAAAATTGAACCTCTGAAACTTCCAAAAAAAAAGTGCAAAACCACAATTTGCCGAAAATTTTCGGCAAGATTCGGTTTTCCGGCAAATCGGCAATTTGCCGGTTCACCGAATCGTCGGAAATTTTCAATTCCGGCAGTTTGCCAATTTGTCGCAAATTTTTTTAAAATTCCGGCAATTTTCAGATTTGCCAACATGCCGGAAAAAATCGTTTGCCGCCCACTCTTGATATGATCTACAAAAAAATGCGGTGTGCACACTCTTAACCATGCGAAATCAGTTGAGAAATCTACGTCTAGACGCTTCTAAATTCCCGCAATTATCGTAGATCAAACGTGTTATTTTAAAGATTTTTCTCTAGGAATTTTAAAGACACAAACCTTCTGTGGTATTACTGGAGCCGGCGGGGGTGCTTGGTGCGGATTTGTTTCAGGTTCTTGGTCAGTTCCATCCAAACGTTTTTTCAGCTTTTCAGCTAATTCAGGACTCGCCATTTTTTGCTGAAAAATATGAAACTTTGTGAAAAAATTACATAAAATGATAGTCGAGTAAAAAAAGCTCAAAAAGTTCAAAAGTTTAAACTTTTTAGTCTCAAAAATAGGTTTTCAAATTCAAGCTATTTGACAATTTACTATGAACAATTTTTCTTGTCCACGCAATAAACAAATGGCAATTTATGTACATAGATGTTCAACTCGTCATAAGGAAGACAACCTGTTTTGTTGGTGGCTATGGCAAATTAGTCACTTTTTCTTTTTGGAGAAAAAAACAAGGTATACATATCCAGTAACTTTTGTTTCTTTTTTCTATTTTCCCTTTCCAAAAAAGCAAACAATGAGGATCGAATTTTACTTTTAAATGGATTCGAATATTTGTTGTTCAGAATGACTTTATTATCTTCATTATATCAAGCCAAATATGAGGAATATGAGGAAACTTGATAATATATATTTGACCTTTTTTTGAGAGATTTTCAGATTGTCTCTCATGCTGTTTTTTCGGCAAATTCGGCAAATCGGCAACTTGCCGGTTCACCAATTTGCCGGAAATTTTAATTAATTTTGCCGACTAGATTTGGAACAAATATTTACACAAATTGAAATTGAATTGTTTTTTTCAGCAAAAAAATATATTTAGAAGTTGAACCTATATGGATCTAGAATCAAAAAATGTTATTTCAGAAGGGTTCTGATGAAGAAAACATAGACGAAAAGTCATTATTTTCTTTCAAAAAAAAAAACGAATTTTTTGGATATTTTAAATACTATGTAAAGTGAAAAGAAAAAAGTTATTCTCTACTTAAAAGTGTAGTACCACCAGTGAGGAATGTGTTTCAAACTACTCATATTATGTCGAAATGACCGAATATCAAAATAAAACTTTTCAAAAAAAAAAGAAGGTCAAAAATTCTGTCAAAAAATGAAAATTACTCAGTTTTGGCTACTCATAATTTTGAAAGTCGACCAAACACATTTTTTTTTCTACATTTTTTACACTTTAATTTAATTTTAATTACTTGTATTAAAACATTGTGGAGGTCGAAACATGCGACATTGCTTTGGATTTCCTCAAACGCTCATATTTTTCAAAACTTTGACCGGAAATTTCGAAAAATCTAAAATTTGTTAGAATTTTTTATTATGATATTCGGTCGTTTTAGATCGTTATAAGTGTGAAACAAAAAATTGTTTCAAATTAAAAAAAAAGAGAAATAAATGAGATAAATGGCGGAAAAAGACATTTCATAGTGGCACAATGTCCACATGATATCTCTTTTTCTCCCTCCCAACCGACTAACCGGCAATCAGTTTTCAAGGAAAAGCCGTCCCGGGAGCCCATGTTTACTCAATAATTGTGAGGCGGCACAAAATGACGAAGAAATTAATATTGAACAGAGAGCTCGAAACACCTGAACCCGAAAAAAAATGGGTGTAACACATAAAGTGACTCAAATCAACTGAGGAGGGACCATCATGTCAGCTGCTCTTCAGGCGAGCAGATGCTCTTTTGAAAACAATATGATGAGTCAGCCAATAAATGACTCTCTATCAGATGATTAAGATTGATTTCGGGACGTTTAGGTTATTTTAGTCTTGGGGAAACGGATACTGGAAGCCTGAAAACCAAATTGTGTGTAATTTTGCAAATCTTCAAAATTTCAGGGCATGACAATTTCAATTAGCAAAACGAAAAAAATTTAACGTAACAAGAGAGTTAGAAGGAAAACTTATGAGCATATATATTTTTTGAGTTATTTTTTGAATTAAAACGTCTAAAAAAATTTTTGAAAAAAAATTGAGCGGCTCAAATATGTTAGCTGAAAAGAAGAACTATTGCGAAATATGTAGATTCATTCAAATTTTAAGAAGCACATTCTTTCGTAACACTTTATTATAACAAAAATATTTATTTATTAGAAAGATTTTGAAATAAATATGATTTTTATTTAAGTGGAAACGTAATTTTTTTTTAAAACTTTAAATGTGAAAAATAATTTTTATAGCATTTTTTATAAGGTGGAATACCGAAATTTTGCTAAATTTGACTTTGCTGTTTTAGACCCAAAATGACCAAAAACTACCGAATTTCGTAAAGAGACATTTTGAAAAATTCTCAAAAAAAAGTTATGGTGGTTCAAAGTTTTGGAAAAAAAGGGTATTTTCGGTTAAAATCACATTTTTTTAAAAATAAATATTGTGGTCTTTTATTAGGCGGTTATACATTGATTTAAGTACTTTTATGGTCAGTGGGGCGCAATTAAAAATACTATTAGTAACAAGTGGTGATTCTACGAAATTCTACAACATTGTCAAATTGCACCATGTTTTAGTTATATTATTTTTTCAAAGCTTATGTTAGTGTGAATACTGAAAAAAAGTATTTGATCAAACTGAAATTAGATTTTTAAACAATTAAGGAAACGCTCAAAATCGAGGGATAATCGGAAGAAAAATTGAATTAACTGCCAACTTTCAGACAATTTCTGAGATTTTCTTTAAATTTTTCTATTAAAAACAAAGTTGTGTACAGGTAATTTGATTATTTTTTTATATTTTGACACCTAGTTAAAATGAACATTATTGAAAAAAAACACATGTTCAAAACGGTAATTTTTATTTTTAAAAATTACTGAAAATAATAAGCTACTTTTTTTTGGTGGGGTAGCTGAGTTTTTAAAAATTGCTTTATTAGACTCAAAATCGTTTGGAAAACCCGAATTTCATAATGAAAATTCATGAAAACGTCCCAAAAAATGACCTAAAATTAGTTTAAATTTGAAATTTGGCATACTTATCAATTTGAACTCACCGTCTAATTTTGGGTATTCAAGTAAATTATCTTGAATTTTCAACTTGATTTAGGTATTTTAAAGTCGATGGACGAAGAGGTTTGGTGAACATTTTTTAAATTTTAACTAATTTTGGGTCATCTTTTGAACCGCCATAACTTTTTTTTGAGAAGGTTTCAAGAAATTTCATTATAAAATTTGGTTTTTTCAGGCAATTTCGGCTAATATAAAATACAGTATCTACATATATGAAATCCTAGATACCAAAAATCCATTTAGAAAAGAAGTCAGTAAACCTGTGAAGAATGTGAGGAAGAATGACTAATCCTCAAAAAGATAATCCCGAGAACAAAAGAGAGTGAAAAAGAAGAAAGGCCGTTCACTTCTGGGCACTTGAAACTCCTTTTCCTCCAAAACGGTAACCATCAACTTGATGAGCGAACAAATAGAGAAAAGGAAGAAGAAAATGCACAAAAGAGTTGCTACACGGAAATTCCTGTAATGTTTCTGTACATATGACACGTTTTGCAAAAGCCCCACTGGTCACTTATTCCTGCCCGGGGGGATGTTTTCAGTGTGATGTTACACACCAATCCTTGCGTCTCTTTGGGATACGTGTTCTCTCGTTCATCTCGGGAGCCAGGAGCACGGGACGGATGGACGGAGCAAAAGTGGACGACCGAGACCGACGGCAATTACTTTTTTGCGACCCCCTTTCTCTCGTCACCCGAAGAAACCAGCACTTGAATGAAACAGCTTGGAAAAATGACTTGTGGGGTGGGATATTGAAAAGTAGTTGGGCAAATTTGGAAACCGGCAAATTTCCGGTTTGCCGGACAAACGGCAATTTCTGAAAATTTTCGGCAAATTGTGGTTTTGCATATGTTTTTTTTTCCTAGCTTTCAGTATTTTAATTTCAAAATTGTTAGCATCACATACCGTATATCTTCTATTAATATGGCCTCACTATTAGACTTGCACTCCCTATTAGTATAGCCCCTCGGAGACCTTCCGAAACTTAGTATTGCACTCCCTATTAGTCTTGCACTCTCTAATAATCTTGCGTTAACTTTTTTGTATTGCAAACCCGTCTCGCTAATGTCAGGATTTCAACAACATTTTTTGCCTATTTTGCAACAGTTTTCACATCATTTCTACGAGATTGAAGTTTTTGAACTTATATGAAAATCAAATTTTCTAAATTTTTACATATGTTATGAGCTTTTTCAGGAAAAAACTAGTAAGCTCAAAGTGAGAAAATGTTTTGAAAATTAGTATTGCACTCCCTAATAGTCTTGCACTCCCTATTAGTATTGCAAGCGGGAAGACCATCGAAAAATAGTATTGCAGCCATATTAATAGAAGAAATACGGTATTTCTGGGCGGCAAACAATTTTTCCGGCATATCGGCAAATCGGCAAATTGCCGGAATTGAACATTACCGGCGAATAGGTAAATTGCCGGAATTGTAAATTTCCGTCAAATCGGCAAATCCGTGAATTGCCGGAATTGAAGATTTCCTGCAAATCGGCAAATCTGCGAATTGCCGGAATTGAAAATTTCCAAATTGCCGATTTTCCGGAAATACGGCAATTGTCGAAATCGGCAAATTGCCGGAATTGAAATTTCTGGCAAATCGGCAAGTTGGCAAATTGCCGGAATTGAAACTTCC
Source organism: Caenorhabditis elegans (assembly GCF_000002985.6). NCBI lineage: Eukaryota > Metazoa > Nematoda > Chromadorea > Rhabditida > Rhabditidae > Caenorhabditis > Caenorhabditis elegans. The sequence goes on along the minus strand of NC_003280.10, from coordinate 14,175,797 downwards.
GGCAAATTGCAGGAATTGGAATTTCCGGCAAATGGACAAATTGTCGAAACTGAAGATTCCCGGCAAATCCGCGAATTGCCGGAATTGAAAATTTCCGGCAAATTGATAAATTGTCGAAATTGAAAATTTCCAAATTGCCGATTTGCCGGAAATACGGCCCTTACCGAAAAATTTCGGCAAATTGTGGGTTTGCACTTTTTTTTTTTGAAATTTCATAATTTCAATTTCAATCGGCAAAATTTTACGCATCCTATTTTGAAAAGTAAGCAAGTTCTATGAAAATATCCAAGGAAAACGGGAAAAAATGTTCGAAAAAGCACAGGTTTTTTCTTACTAAAAAATCCCTCTAGACATTTCCGGCAAATCGGCAAACCGGCAAATACACAGATCCGCCTAGGACAAGAAGACAAGATTCAAGTCCACGTGGAATTTCTAGTCAAATATTTAAATTTTAAAAAAACACAATTTTATTCTAACTTTTCAAATTTCTAATTGCTTTCACGTGAACAAACCTTTTAGAAGAAAAATAACTTTTTTTCTCTCCACGTGGATCTTGTGTTAATCTATCCATAAAATCAATATTTGAATTATTTTGCGTTTTGTGCAAAGCAACGAGTTATAAGATGGCCCTTGGAAGCATTGGAAGAAGAAGCATTCGCAATGAAATGGGTAAGATTTTGAATTTTTTGCCGGATTAATTCCACATTTTTCTAAAATTTCAATTTTACAGTTAACGCAGCAGGAGACAATCCCAGTTTCCGTGGTCGCAAAGTTGTCAAGCCAGCATACGAGGAAAGTCTTCTGAACGTGGAAATGGCGGAGAGACAGACTGCAGTTGGTGGTGGTGGTGGTGCGGGTTCACACGAGACACGCTACTTTGGAGGTCTCATTGGGAACAAGGAGATTTTTGTGATGACCATGATTTCGGTCGCCTTGTATTTGATCGAGGGAGAGCATGCACAGGTTAGAGATTTTCCCAACGATGCTCCTCGGAAGTTGCACAAGCGGGCTCTGGCTGCAAAAAGAGGAAAATCTCTATATTTTCTAGGCCACGAGACGAATAAAATCCAGCCGAAGGCTTCCGTGTAGGCGCCGAACCGCCTGGCGCCCGCCTTCCTCACGTCGTGAGCAAAATTCAATCTTTTCTCAAAAATGGTACCAGGCTATCCCATTTCGGTGTGATCTACAAAAAATGCGGGAATTTTGTTCCCAGAAAAACGTGACGGCATCATGCTCTTAATCACACAGAAATCTTCGTCGGAGTTCCCGCACTTCTTGTAGATCACACAGACACTCTGACACCACATGAGGCACGGGGTTCTGGCCTTCCTCATTGCATTTTCGCGCTCCATTGACAATCGCCTGCCGGACCAAGCGTGGAAAAATCGTGTATTCCACACGGACAAAAACATTTAGTTCTACAACTGAAAGCGAGCCGCGACGCGACACGCAATGCGCCGTAATTCTACCGAGTCAAAAGAGCACGTGGAGTCAGAATATCTAATCTCGCTTTGATCTTCAAAAAATGCGGGAGTTTTCATGCTCTGATTTCGCATGGTTAAGAGCGTGATGACGTCACAATTTTCTAGAACAATATTCCCGCATTTTTCGTAGATCAAACCGCAATGAGACATCCTGACACCACCTGGCGCCTGCTTCCCATGAAAGCCCGAATATCCAAAATTCAGGTTGTGTGCACGGCGTTGACTTCTGTGCCTCCAGCAATCTTCTCGTATAAAGTGTTGATGAATCCGAAGAGTTCGAAAGAAGGATATGTAAGTTCGATGAATAAATTATTAAAGCTCAATATTTTTAATCCGACATTTTCAGCACTCCATCCTATTCTACTGGACACTTTACGGTATCCTTGCTGTGATTGATCAATTCATCGGATCCCCGCAAGGATACAATCTCATCAAGGGTGGACTTCTCGGAGCAGTCTTCATCCATGCGTTCCGCTCGAATCCGGATGCAATTCCACCTTCATGGAAGCTATTTGTCAATCAGGCGACTGTCGAAATGCTCACTTCAGTGTATACTCGTTACGATTCTCAAGGATTCTACCAGCAAACTGAATCGTCTGGATTTGAGCCAAGATCGCCCACAATCACCCATTTCTCGGATGTTGAGTCTGAATATATGGTTGATATGGAGCAAGAGCCGCTGGATGTGAGCACTGCCGTCAGCTTCCTCCCTTCATTGGCAATGCAAACCACTCAAAATGTGTCTCCAGACTATGTCTACAACACTGCAGCACCAAAGACTGAACCACTTGAGGAAGAATCTGTTGAACCATGCTCCACAATTCGAATCAACCATCAGAAGAAAAACTTTGAAACAATGTCAGCAATGACTGTGACTTGTGGTGGAGCCGCGGATCTTGTTACAGTTCCATCGGATAGAATCACGTTTAGTGCAGAGCTCCGCGAGTTGACAATTCAAGTGACGAATATCTCCCAGCTTCATGTCATGTTTGCTCTGAAGGTAAGAGTATTGTATTTAATAGGGCATGAGGCAGGCATGAGGCAGGCATACCAGCCTACACTTTTCCATTTCCAGACCAACGCGGACACTCATCTCATTGCTGCTCCAACCACCGGAATTATTTTGAGCGGACAAAGCATGGGTATTCGTGTCGGTGTCACTGACAACTTCTTCAAAACTTGTGCCGATCCTGGAAAATCTATTGATAAAGTGAGCCAATTTCAACTTTTTTTATAGAAAATTCAATATTTTTTTCAGCTCGCCATTGACTACGCCTCGATCCCTCAACAATTGTCATCTTCAGTTTCCAAGTTTTCTCCACAATTCTTCCAATCGCAAAACCGTCGTCGCCATGCAATTCGTGTCTTCTATCAATAAGCATCCACAAAGATCTCTTATTTTTTTCACTTTTCCGCGTTCACGAATTCCTTCCCAATGTTTTGTTCTCTTTTGTGGCATCAATAAACTGGAGATTTCTTTTTTAAAGTTTTATTATTTATTTTGGTTGTAATGCACAGCGCCCTAGAAATGTATTTACGTGTAAAATCCTTGCAGTCTTTTTCATTCAAGCACGTTTGCATTTCATTCATTTTTCAACGTAAACGATTTACGGGCTCGATTATTGAAATGAATTTATTTTCGAATCGTGACAGAGATATTCCATTTTCCTTCGTTGGCTTAATTTCAATATTGTATCTATAAATAATTTTTTTTTAAAGCTACAGTAGTAATTTAAAGAATTACTTTAGTTTTCGCTACGAGATATTCTGCGCGTCAAATATGTTGAGCAGTACGCATTTTCAGCATTTTGTGAATAAAGTTGCCTTCGAGTATTTTATTTCTGTAACCATTAGCTATTATTTTTAAGCAGACACACTACACGGAACTTATTCAGAAACCAGATGTGTGTTCTGAAATCAGTATTACGGGGACAATAAATCATGAGAATGCGTACTTGGAGCATTTTATTTGATTATTTTTCAGGCTCTTCGTCGTCGGAACTCAGAATATCACAGTTTTACGCATTTTCAGTTAATTTTTATTGATCATTCTTCATTTGTCTTGTTTATTTCTTCCATTTTCCGAGGATAAAACATAGAAAATGAAGAAAATCAGTCAAATAATGAGAATAAATTTAAAAAAAAAATAAGTAAATAAATAAATAAAAATAATGCAAGCACGCTCCACCGAACAAACCCAATTGGCGGAAATTCAAAAATAATTAGGTGAAAACTGTTATTTTTCCAATTTTCAAAAAATCATATAAAATCTAGAAATTTTTTTTGAATTTTTTAATCATGATATTTGGTCATTGTGGCCCCATAGGCGTGTTTTAAAGTAATTTCCCCACTGAGCGTAGTCCACCTTTAAAGTAAAAAACGTGATGAAATTTGCCCGAAAAATTTTAAATCCCACCAAATTTTTTCTCAGAAATTTGTCATCTGACGACCCTTTCTGCTCAGGTAATATTTACCTGAAATTCTTTAAAAATTTCAAACTGCACGAAAACACTTCAAAAAACCGACTTAAACCCCCCGAAAACCTTTAAAATCCCAGTTTTCTCAAAATAAACAAGTTGTATCATCTTTGTTTGATTACGGCATGACACCAGTACTAATCGGAAAAGTACACAATGTTAAGCTCTATGAAACATTAACAGAAATCAACAGCTAGTCGATTTTCATCATCGAAAAACTCCTAATTTCCCCGAGTGTTCCCACCCAACTTCTCATGACAAGCTTGGTGTGCAACTTGACACCTCTCGCTTAAGTGGATCCCCCACACAGTGCGAAACATTGCGATAGTTATTACATGTATTCGTGAGAAAAATGACCTTGAAAATCGCATTTTTCACACTAATATTGCTTGTTTCTATCGAAAGAGTGTATTCCAGCGACGAGGAGTACCGTCTGCTAAAGGATTTGCGTGAGGGGTGAGTTTTTGTAGTGAAAATCCGTTAAAAAATGTTTAATGGAAAATCACTTCAAATCTGGTGGAAACCTATCAAAAATGAGTAACTTTCAAAAAGATTAAACTTGAAAATTGAACGCTTGCAAATTCGCTGCATTGCACTATTGAGCAACTTTGTGGTTTTGATAATAAACATTGAAACATTTTCAAGTTTAAAATGCAACGCTCTGTGGCACAGAACTACGCTCTGTGGCACAGAAAAGATTTTCTTTGGTTACTTAAGGCGTACGAGCCTTCCTAGTTTCTGTACTTTTTTGCAGGCGTAGAGGCCACCTTGTAAGCAGGCGTAGGCAGGTAAACAAACAAATTTTGCAGGTATGACCCAGTAGAACGGCCTGTTGCGGATCACCGCAAGCCTGTAAATGTGAAACTTCGCCTGATCCTCCAACAACTGGTAGACGTCGACGAAAGAAATCAAGTGATCACCCTAGTTGTCTGGAATCAATACACGTGGAATGACTACAAACTACGATGGTCTCCTGAGGAGTACGGTAATATTACTACGTTGCAAATTCCCCATGGTACACTATGGAAACCCGATATTCTGTTATTCAACAGTGCGAATGAGCATTTTGATGCAAGCTTCCCTGTGCATATGGTAGTGTCGAGTAATGGAGATGTGCTCTTTGCACCGCCCGGGATTGTGTCATTCTCGTGCTCACTTTCCATGACATGGTTCCCGTATGATCAACAAGTTTGCTATTTGAAGGTTAGCCAACTCTAGAGTACTCCTACAGTACCCCTATAGTACAGCTACAGTACCTCGCACTATCCCTCCATCAATTAATTTTACAGTAATCCTACAGTACCCCATACAGTATCACTACAACACCTCCTACTATCCCTCCACCAACTACTTCCACAGTTGTCCTACAGTACCCCTACAGTATCACTGCAGTACCTACTACTATCTCATCACCAACTACTCCTACAGTAATCCTAAAGTACCATGCACTATTCCTCCATCAACTAACCTTACAGTAATCCTACAGTACCGCTACAGTACCTCATACTATCCCTCCACCAATTAATCTTACAGTTGTCCTACAGTACCCCATACAGTATCACTACAGTACCTCCTACTATATCACCACCAACTACTTCTACAGTACTCCTACAGTACCTCTATAGTGCAGCTACAGTACCTCATACTATCCCACCAACAACTAATATTACAGTAATCCTACAGTACCCCATACAGTACCTCTACACTGCCCCCGCCATGCAATATGAACATATCAATAGTAGAAAAAAATCCAATTACAGTTCGGCTCCTGGACGTACGGAAAAAAGCTCGACCTCCAAATCGACGACTCTGACCTTCCGGACGGACACAAAATGGATCTACAGTACTACATCCCGAATGGCGAGTTTGACTTGCTCGCCACGCCCGCATTCCGAAAATCCACGACTTTTCTCGACGAGACCTACGTTGAATTGTACTTTCACATGCATTTGAAACGGAGAACAATGTATTATGGATTGAATTGGATTGTCCCATCGATTTTGATCTCGTTGAGCAACATTTTGGGATTTACGATGCCACCAGAGTGCGGAGAAAAGATTACACTACGTGAGGTTTTTTTTCGGAAAAAAGGTCCTACTATTACGGTACAAATCCCTAATATCCTTCTACCAACCAATCCTACAGCAATCTCACAGTACTCCTACAGTACCCCTACAATAACTAACACTATCCCACGACCAATTAATTATATAGTAATCCCACACTATCCCTCTACCACGCAATCGTACAGTAATACTACAGTATCCCTAAAGTACTCCTACAATACTTAACACTTTACTCCCACCAGACAATTCTACCGTACCTCCACAGTAACCCTACAGTCCCTTTGCACCATCTAGATTACCCCTATACTATTCCTCCATCAGCCTACCATACAGTAATCCTACAGTAACCCAACAGTTATCCTATGGTACCTCCCACTATCCCTCCACCAACTAATCTTACAGTACCCCTACAGTAACCCTACAATAACTAAAACTATCCCACGACCAATCAATTCTACAGTAATCCCACACTATCTTTCTACCACGCAATTCTACAGTAATCCTACAGTACCCCTACAATAGCCCTTTAACAACCAATCCTATAGTACCCCTACAGTACCCCTATACTATCTATGAGAAGTAAATTGAAAATTCACAATTCAGAAATCACAAACTTCCTATCCGTGATGGTATTCCTCGCTATGGTGTCCGAAGTGGCTCCGCCCACTTCTGAGTCAATTCCCATAATCGCCGCGTTTTTCTCCTTATCTATTGTAATTCTGGGGCTCTCGATTTGCGCAAGTCTCATCATCGTCAACATTTTCTTCCGGCACCCAAAGACTCATCGGATGGGCGACTGGGTGAGCAATTTTGAAAATTTCTACAAAAAAACCCCCGCCGGGGTTCTGGTTATCCTCATTGAACTTTTCGCGCTCCATTGGCAATCGCCTGGGGGACAACGCGTGGGAAAGTGTCGTGTACTCCACACGGATAAATACATTTAGTTTTACAACTGAACGCGAGCCGCGACGCGACACGCAACGCGTCGTAATTCTACCCCAGATATGGAAGAGTCAAAATGGCATAGTTCGGCCTGAACTCTTAAATTTCAATTCATGAGGGAAGCCAGAAATCCGTAAAAAAAAAGAAGTTTAATAAGTTTCAGACCCGCTACGTGTTCCTTGAATGGCTTCCATGGTTCCTGTTGATGAGCCGCCCGGAGCACACATTCTGCAGACCGCGGCGAGAAGAGGAGAAGAACGATGAAGAAGCTGGGGGTGATGGCACGAAGTTGCTTGAAAACCAGCAACATCAGCCACGCCCACGACTTTTGGTGAATAGTCAGTTGGTGATGGACTCGACGGTACCCTACTTGGAAGAAATTATCGGCTACTTGAAGGTTTTTAAGGTTAGTTCTTGATCTACAAAAAAATGCGGAAGCTGAGACGCAGCGGCACGGCGTGTAAATTGGCTACCTCTGGCCTAGAAAAAAGCTTGAAAAACAAATGTACGCAATTATAAAAATGCGCGTGGTGTTTGCGGACTTGACTACCGTAGTCCACATAAATTTTAGCAATTAATACATCCCGGTTTCGTTTTATATGAAAATATTGTTGAATTTAAGCAAAAAATGCATTAGTTTCATAAAAAAGAATAAAAGAAACACTAAAATTATATGAAATTCAAATAAAAAAAATATGAACTACGCATTGAAAAGCAGTTTGAAGCTGCATTAAGGAACGGCGCTTTTAAGTGTAAACTTGTGACGGCGGGTACACATTTTATGTACTTAAATTGTTCAAAAACCTTCATTTAGTCAATTGGTGAAGTTTCAAAAACTTTGTGAGTCTAGTTTTTGAAAAAATTTAAAATTTGTGGCAATTTTACCGATTTTTCGTGAATTTCCGAGCTAAAATTGAAAAATTCAATGTGAACTTGTGACGGTTGGCATGGATTTTATGCACATAATTTGTTCGAAATAGTCTACCGAGTAAACTGGTAAAGTTTCAAAAACTTTGTGGATCTAGTTTTAGAAAAAAGTTCAAAAAAGTGCCAATTTTGTCGAATTTTCGTGAATTTCCGAGCTAAAATTGAAAAATTCAATGTGATCTTGTGACGGTGGTTATGAATTTTTTTTTTTGCACATAATTTGATTATAATAGTCTACTGAGTAAACTGGTGAAATTTCAGAAAATTTGTGGATCTAGTTTTTGAAAAAAATTCAAAAATGTGCAAGTTTTGACGCATTTTCCTAATAATTGCCTAACAAATCGAATTTCCACCTTTATTTAGGAAAATAATCGTTTTTAAATGTGATTTATTCATCTTAAAAACAATTTTTTGTATATTTTTGTAGTTTTGATCCATTATGATGTCTCATTCATCGATTTTCAATGGCATTAAAAATTTAAATTCAAATTTCGCGCGCTTTGCCGCGGCCATAGGCCTAGGATTCTCACTTTTCACTTTTCGCTAGGCCAGATGCACCAATTTACACGCCGTGCCACTGAATACATAATTTTTTTTCACTTGGAAATTGTTTTAGCATCTGCAAAAAGTATTTATTTATCAGTTTTAATAAGAAAAAACGAAAAAAAAATAGATGAAAAACGAAAGAAAACAGGCGGAAAACAAAGCAAGATAAATGGCCGCTGAAACTTGTCGGCCCCTCGGCCATGGCCTAGAAACCACTTTTCCTCGTCCCTCGTGAGGAAAAAGTTGCAGTGTGACACCACGTGCATCTCTAAGAGCTCATATTTCCAGGCAAAACTCGATGACGACGAGGAGGAGGAAGAAGAGATCCTGAACTGGAGATTCATGGCAATGGTGATCGATCGGCTTTCTCTGTTCCTCTTCACTGGTCTTATATTCGGCACCACAGCACTTATTTTCGCATTCTGCCCGAATTTGTTCACGGATAGTCCGATTGTTGATATTGAATAAACAGAATACATACACACACACGTGGTGTCTATAGGTATGCATATGCCTATGCCTATGACAATGCCTATGCCTATGCCTTTGCCTATGCCTATGCCTATGCCTATGCCTATGCGTATGTCTATGCCTATGCCTATGCCTATGCCCTATGCCTATGCCTATGACAATGCCTATGACAATGCCTATGCCTATGCCTTTGCCTATGCCTATTCCTATGCCTATGCCTATGCCTATGCGTATGTCTATGCCTATGCCTATGCCTATGCCCTATGCCTATGCCTATGTCTATGCCTATGCGTGTCCCACATACTCACATAACGGGGCATGATGATCTACAATTAAATGCGGGAATTGAGACTCTGGGCGAAAAATTCCCGCATTTTTCGTAGATCATACCGTTATGGGGCAGTCTGACACCACACCACGTGAATGCATTTTTCGCGCTCCATGGACAATCGCCTGCCGGACAACGCGTGGGAAAATCGAGTACTCTACACGGCCGCGACGCGCCCTAAATCTACCCCGGCCGAGTCGAAATGGCCTAATTGCGGAAACTCTTCCATTTCAAAATATGAGGGAAGCCAGAAACGCGTAGGCGTATGTAGGCGCAGAAATTCCTATATGTGCCCCTGCCTAAAAGGTGATCTACAAGTAAATACAGAAACAAGGCGGTAGGCAGGCGTGTAGGCATAGTAGGCATAGTAGGTAGATATGGGTACGCGTAGGCAGGGGACAATTTTCTCTTGTGGCCTAGAAAAAAAGAAAAAAGGCGGAAAACCTCGGCCACCGATTTTTTCTTCCATTTCTAGAATCAGACTCCGTATCCGTGCTATTTGAAACTTGCACTTTAAGAAAAAATAATTTTCAGGATATTTATCAAGTAATAAATAGGGCAAAATTAAAAAGCTTGAAAAGGGGAAAAAAGTGAATTAAAATAAAATTACAAAGAACAAAGATCGACTGAATGCTGATGATTATCTCCATGATGAATTTCCGTGATAGCCTCCACCTCCGCCACCTCGATACGGTGGTCTCTGATATCCCGGTGGCCCACCACCACCACCTCGTCCTCCACGTCTCTGATCCTGATTGTACGGCTGGTGGTAGGATCCTCCACCACCACCACCACCACCTCCGCCGCCGCCGCCATAACCGCCTCCATATCCGCCTCCTTGATAGCCTCCTTGACGCTGCTGCTGCTGATCATGGTATCTCTGGGGACCTCCACCGTCTCTTCCTCCGTAGTTTCGGCCGAAATCTTGACGATCGTTGTATCCACCACCACCACCACCACCGCCTCTCCGATCATCATAGCTATTTCCTCGGTATCCGCCGCCGCCGCCACCACCACCTCTCACATAGTGATGCACCTGTCGATGGCCCGATTGATCCAGGCTTCCACGTGGCGCGTTCCGATTGAAGCCCACTTGCGGCTGATACCGCCCGTCTCGTCTATCATTCCAGTCGTCGGGTTTCAGCGTTTTCTCGGGCTCCTTGGCTCCGTCGAGACGGAGTGCCGGGAATATGTAGTCTTGTGGGTACTCGGGATCTTCGTAGAGCACACATATTCCGCAGTTGGTCTGGAAAATTGAAATATTGAAATAGATTTAAAAAAAAAAGTTAATTTGAGAGCTTTTTTTAAAGTAATTTTTGAGGCACCACGTTTTCGTAGATCTTGTTTTGGTAGAACTTGTTTTCGTGGGTCTCTTATTTTCGAATAGATCTTGAGAACGTAGTGTCTTTAATTTTTTCTCTTTGAAAATTAAAAAAAAAAAACATTTTTGTACATTTTTTTTTCGGATTTTCAGATTTATCGGGTATTAAAATTCGCCTTAAAATGCGAAATTCCAACAAAAAAAGGAATTTTAAAGCAAATTTGATTTTTTTTAAATCATTAACTGTCAATTTTAAAAAATGTTTTTTTTGTTGTGGGAATTATGAATTTTTTAAAGGCTTTTTATCGCAAAAATGAGCCAGAATTTCAAAATTTATTTTTTTTTTTCGTTTTCCAATGGGAATTTGAGGAATTTTCAACTATTTTTTGCCATTTCAGAATAGAAGAATATCAGATATTTATTTGCTTAAATTTCAGCTAAAAATTTTTTTTTTAATAAAAATTGATTTTCTAAAGGGATTTGAGCTCAAAATGATGACCAAAAAGCATTTTTTTTTTCGGAAATTTCAGCTATTTTTCGCCAAAAATTCAAATTTCCGCATTCCGCACCGGCAAATCCTGGCATTCATCGTGATTGACAGGCGATACGAACGGCAATCCGGGCGCTGTTGCCGTAGAATCATAGGCGATTTTTCCGCTAACTCCGTTCAAAAGCGTCGGATCCAGTGGAACCAAATCATCGGATTTCGACTCGGCGACTTGTTGAAAGAACTCGAACGACTTGTGATTCCGTCCAATGAAAATTCGATTCGGTCCACGTGTATTTCGTTGCTTTTCCTCGGCGGTCAGTGTTGGATAGACGGATTGTAGGGTGGCGAGAAGGCGAGTTTCATCGACAAATGGCAGAAGAGCAACTCCTTGCCACGCGTACTTCTTTCCGTTGAGATCGATGCGAAAATCTGCTGGATAGAGATCGATAATTGGAGAATCGTCTTGAATCATCAGCTTTTGCCATTCCACTGGGAGATGTTGTCTGGAATTGGGAAGATTTTAGTGGAGAAAAAATATGAAATTTCACTGCAACTTTTTTCAAACGAGGGCCGAGAAAAAATGCGAAAAATCGGTGTTTGCACACAATACACCGCATTTTACGACATTTTGTACTTGCTTTGTTTTCTTGCGTTTTTCACCGATTTTTCCCGTTTTTTCTTATCAAAACTGATAAATAAATATTTTTTGCTAATGCTAATATAATTTCCAGATGAAAAAATTATGTATTTAGTCGGCAAGTAGCGGTGAAAGTGGTCAATGTTATATGATGGATTACGGGAATACTAAACCTAAACTTTTTTCCAAACATGATAAATATACTGCTTAGATGCTGAAACTACCTGATTTTCATAACGAGACCGCTGAAAAAGTTTTGAGATTTTTAAAATTCAACATTTTGTGCGAAAATCTCTACTTTTTCACCAAAAAAGTTGAATTTTGAAAACCTCAAAACTTTTTCAGCGGTCTCGTTATGAAAATCAGGTAGTCTCAGCATTTAAGCAGCATATTTATCATGTTTGGAAAAAAGTTTGGGTTTTGTATTCCCGTAATCCATCATTTTACATTGCCCACTTTCACCGCTGCTTGCCCACTGAATACATAATTTTTTCACTTGGAAATTGTTTTAGCATCTGCAAAAAATATTTATTTATCAGTTTTAATAAGAAAAAACGGGAAAAAGCTGTGAAAAACAAAAGAAAACACGTGGAAAACAAAGCAACATAAATAGCCGCTGAAATTTGTCGGGGACTCGGCCATGGCCTAGAAACCTTTTTGCCTCGTGAGGAAAAAGTTGCAGTGAATTTGCTTGTTTTAGAAATTTCTGAACATTTTTAATTTGAAAACTGAAAAGTAGAAAACTAATAGAAAATCATGAAACTTTGTTCGATTTTCAGAAATCGATCGAGGAAAACTTTTTATTCCAGAATTTCGGCGAAAAAACGGATTTTAGCACTATTTTTTTTCCAGATTCTTTTTAGCTTTTACATCAGAAAAAGAAGCCGAATTTCCGACACAATTTTGAATAAATTACCAGGAAAAGCGACACTAAAATAGCTCAGAAAACAGCTCAATTTTTTCAATATTTCCACAGATTAGTGGGGAAAATTGACAATTGATTTTTCGATTTTTCTTTCGGGTGTTTAAGAATTATTTTAGAATTTCCGGCAAAAAATTTTTTATGAAAATGAATTTTTTCGTCGAAAATTGAATTTTGAATCAGAAAAATCGAAAATAAGCCGAATTTCCGACAACTTTGATCAAATTAACAGGAAAATCGATTAAAATAAAATTTTTTGAGCTCTTTTTTCCAATATTTCCACAGATTTGGCTCAAAAACGTGATTTTTGAGCAAAATTTCCTTCAATAAATTGCTCTAAAATCTCAAATTCCGTAGAGACTTTTCCTCCTTACTTCGACGCAGCCGGAAAAACACTCATCAGCTGCTCCAACGGATTGAACGGCTTGGTAGGCCTCGTAAAATCGGGCTGAAACTCTCCGACAGTCTCGAAATCGCTGGCAAACGGTGCATAATGATACGGGAAATACCAATCCCAGCTGGCACATCCTTGATAATAGTACCGTAGTACCCAGCAGAGACCCTCCACATACGCCCACGCGACACGGTGCCGAAACTCGATATCGTCGGATCCGACGTCGAATTTCGCTCGGTAATATCGATCCTTCCAGCCTGATTCGTAGAGACGAATGTCATCTTTTGGTCCTTCATCTTCCTCTTCTTCAGGCTTTATCAGTGGCTGCTCGGCTTTTCGTTTTCTTGACGCAATGTCTGCTGGCGATTCTTCACCTGAAAATTTAACAAATTTAGGAAAAACATTAATAGAAATGTTAATTACATTTTAAGTTAAAAATCCGCATTTTTCCGAATAAAAACCCCCTATATTGCAAATTTTATACTGAAAAATTAGAAAAATTGGACAATTTTTCATAATTTTGAAAAGGGGAAATACTAGAAATTTCGTTTTTCGATTTTTCAATGATTTCTAAATTTTTTTCAACGAAAATCGCGGAAAATACGAAAATTGCCGATTTTCACATAATTTGAGCAGTTTCAATCACAAAAACCATGGAAAAAAGTGCTGAAATAGGCCGAAATTCGAGATATTTCGGTAGTTTTTCTCGCTAAAAATCGAGAGATTGTAAGTTAAAAACTCCCAAAAACCAGACAAATCAGACATTTTTCAATGATTTTAAGCACAAAAAATCATGAGAATTAGCAGAAATCGCCAAAAATCGAAATCGATACATTTTCGACGAAAAATTCCAAAAATCACAGAATTTCGGGGTAAAAGCCGGAAAAATGCTGAAATTGGCGAAAATCTAGTAGTTTTTAAGGGGAAAAGTTCTGAAAATCACCGAAATGAGCGATTTTTCGAAGACTTTCAGCACAAAATCATGAAAATTAGCCGAAAATCGATACATTTTCGACGAAAAATTCCAAAAATCACAGAATTTCGGGGTAAAAAAACGGTAAAAATGCTGAAATTGGCAAAAATCTAGTAGTTTTTAACAAGGGAAGTCTTTGAGGGGGTCCGTAGATTTGGGGTTCTCATGCTAAAATTCCTACAGAAGAGTGTTAGTTATGATCTCTCCAAAAAATTTAGCTGCCCCGGTCAAGTTTCAGCAAAGTTATGACGTTTTGAAATTTCAGTTAAAAACACCATTGAAATCCACTGTCTTACCATGCAATCCACGCAAATCTCAGCTTGCGTGACCACCGAAAATGTGACACCCACCACATTGAGTTGAAAAATGTCCTCGGTGGCCGAGTTGGGAGTGCGCGCGTCTGATAAGATTTAAGCTTTGGTTCGATTCCTTCTATTTTTGAAATATTTTTGTAAGTTGAATAAAGTTTTAAACAACTCATTCAAACATTTTTGCGCATTTTTAAAGTGATTTTATTCTTATTCGGGAACCTAGAATCATTGTCCGCACTTTTTGGAAATTTTTATTTTTTTCATTTTTGCTCAAAATTTCTTGATCAACTCCAAGCAAAAAATTCAAAAAATTTCATTTTTCTAAACAATTATGAAATTGCTATGTTGTTGTTAAGAAATGTATGAAACGTACATTACACAAGTTTTAACTCTCTATTCGCAAGTAAACCGTCGAAATGATCTACATCTCACGAACTTTGTGCAAATTATTTAACCAACTTTGAAGTTGCATAACTTCGTTGAGATAAATTATTTTGAAAAATGATCAACTAACAAAATGTTTGTTGAATAACAGTGAACAAAGTTTTAGTTATAAACTTTTTGATACCTCCAGCTACAAAGAAGAAAACAAGGTTGGCATTTGGCTAGTTTTTCTATTAACATTGTGTTTTGGAAAACGGTCACAACTTTTTGGTGGCTGAAGGTATCAAAAAGTTTATAACTAAAACTTTGTTCACTGTTATTCAACAAACATTTTGTTAGTTGATCATTTTTCAAAATAATTTATCTCAACGAAGTTATGCAACTTCAAAGTTGGTTAAATAATTTGCACAAAGTTCGTGAGATGTAGATCATTTCGACGGTTTACTTGCGAATAGAGAGTTAAAACTTGTGTAATGTACGTTTCATACATTTCTTAACAACAACATAGCAATTTCATAATTGTTTAGAAAAATGAAATTTTTTGAATTTTTTGCTTGGAGTTGATCAAGAAATTTTGAGCAAAAATGAAAAAAATAAAAATTTCCAAAAAGTGCGGACAATGATTCTAGGTTCCCGAATAAGAATAAAATCACTTTAAAAATGCGCAAAAATGTTTGAATGAGTTGTTTAAAACTTTATTCAACTTACAAAAATATTTCAAAAATAGAAGGAATCGAACCAAAGCTTAAATCTTATCAGACGCGCGCACTCCCAACTCGGCCACCGAGGACATTTTTCAACTCAATGTGGTGGGTGTCACATTTTCGGTGGTCACGCAAGCTGAGATTTGCGTGGATTGCATGGTAAGACAGTGGATTTCAATGGTGTTTTTAACTGAAATTTCAAAACGTCATAACTTTGCTGAAACTTGACCGGGGCAGCTAAATTTTTTGGAGAGATCATAACTAACACTCTTCTGTAGGAATTTTAGCATGAGAACCCCAAATCTACGGACCCCCTCAAAGACTTCCCTTGTAAGGGGAAAAGTTCTGAAAAAATCGAAACGAGCGATTTTTCGAAGACTTTCAGCACAAAATCATGAAAATTAGCCGAAAATCGATACATTTTCGACGAAAAATTCCAAAAATCACAGAATTTCGGGGTAAAAACGGGAAAAATGCTGAAATTGGCAAAAATCTAGTAGTTTTTAGGGGGAAAAGTTCTGAAAATCACCGAAATGAGCGATTTTTCGAAGACTTTCAGCACAAAATCATGAAAATTAGCCGAAAATCGATACATTTTCGACGAAAAATTCCAAAAATCACAGAATTTCGGGGTAAAAACGGTAAAAATGCTGAAATTGGCAAAAATCTAGTAGTTTTTAGGGGGAAAAGTTCTGAAAATCACGGATTTTTCGATTATTTTCAGCAAAAATCAGTCCAAGACTCTAGAAAAAGCCGAATTTTCCGACAATTTCTACCTTTCACATTGAGCAAAGCCTTCAAATTCGCCGCAGCCGTTTCATTGGCATCGTTGGTGAACTTCATGGCCGTCTGCCTGGCTTCCGAGGCCATCTGCCTCGTCGACTCTCCCGAATGATGCATCGGAGCCGCCATCGGAGCCAGAATCCCGTGCGTCGGCACAAAAGCCGGTTGTTGACCTCTTCCTCTACCACGACCACGACCTCCTCTTCCTCCTCCTCCGTACATCTGCATTCTCGCTTTCTTGTTTCGCTGATTTTCCTGAGAAAACGGGGGGTTTTTCGGATTTTCAATAATTTTTTTTTTGATAATTATGAATAATTTCAAGCGCAAAACTATTGAAAATAGTCGAAAATTCAGTTTTTTTTGGGGTTTTGTATAGCCGGAAAATGGAAAAATTCCGTTTTTTCGGTTTTCCACAGCCAAAAAATCGAAATTTGGGTTTCATAGCCGGAAAATCAAAAATTCCGCTTGTTTACAGTTTTTCAGAGCCGAAAAATTAAAAAAAAAACCGTTTTTTTTTTCAGTTTTCCACAGCCGGAAAATCGAAATTTGGGTTTCATAGCGGGAAAATCGAAAATTCAGTTTTTTTTTTGGGGTTTTGTATAGCCGGAAAATGGAAAAATTCCGTTTTTTCGGTTTTCCACAGCCGAAAAATCAAAAAATTCCGCTTTTTTCGATTTTTCGTAGCTGGAATATCAAAAATTCCGCTTTTTTTCGATTTTTCATAAACGAAAAATCAAAAATTCGATTTGTTTCGGTTTTCATAGCCGGAAAATCAAAAATTCCGTTTTTTTTTCAGTTTTCCACAGCCAAAAAATCAAAAATTCCGTATTTTTCGGTTTTCAGAGCCGGAAAATCAAAAATTCCATTTTTTTTTTCAGTTTTCCACAGCCAAAAAATCAAAAATTCCGCTTTTTTCCGGTTTCATAGCGGGAAAATAAGAAACTCTTTTTTTTTTTTTTGGGTTATTCATACCTTCGGTTTTCCGGTTTCTCCGGTTTTCCGGTCTCCGGTTTTCATAGCCGGAAAATCAAAAATTCCATTTTTTTTTCAGTTTTCCACAGCCAAAAAATCAAAAATTCCGTATTTTTCGGTTTTCAGAGCCGGAAAATCAAAAATTCCATTTTTTTTTTCAGTTTTCCACACCCAAAAAATCAAAAATTCCGCTTTTTTTCCGGTTTCATAGCGGGAAAATAAGAAACTCCGCTTTTTTTTTGGTTTTTCATAAGCGACAACAAAAATTCCGTTTTGTTTTTTCGGTTTTCCACAGTTGGAAAATCGAAAATTCCCCTTTTTTTTCAGTTTCTCAGAGCCGAAAAATCAAAAATTCCGTTTTTTTTTCGGTTTTCTAATGTCTCAGCGACACATCCTTGCCTGGAATCGCTCCTCATCCTGCTGTCTTCGCTTGAAAATCTCATCTTCGACGCGTCCGAGCCCCTTCATAATCATCTCGACCCGATCGAGCTCCGGGATCCCGTCCTTTGTCAGATAACCTTTCATCTGGTAGACCATCTCCTTATACAGCTTAATCAGTCTGTCAATTGCCCCTTCTCGGATCTCGAGCGATGGTAAATGTGGAAGGAAGTCGTTTCCGACGAAGAAGCACAGGAAAACCCAATCATCCAGAGCCCGCTCGACGTCGAATTTAAATGGAAGATTCGGCATTGAGAGCTCCTTTTCCAAGTACTCCCTGAGCACCGGGATCCGTAGAAAAATGAAATTCTTCTCTCGCTGCTCCGGCTTACAGTAGTCATCGCCCAAATCGGTCTCATTTTCGGCGCCTCTACACTCCTTCAGCTCATGACCGTACTGACCGCATAGATCACAAGCCCGCGGCTGATTCGGCACGAACTCCTCTCGGATAATATTGAAGTTGGCCTCGTGGGTGGCGATTCCGAGCATAATAAGGTCGGCGTCGGCTCCGCAGAGGCAGTGGACGGTGTTCGGGTCGTGAGCCGGGTTGCCACGTTGCTTTCGGACGTAGTCCATGATCTTGTGCTCGCCTTCGCCGGGAACATTCGCGTCGGAGAGGATGATCTGGAAATTTTAATTTTATTTTTAAAAAAATTTTAATTTCGAACCCAATTTTTGCTCATTTTTTGGTACAAAAAACAGAAAATTTTGATTGGATAGGTGAATTTTAGGGATTTAAGTCTCATTTTAGGCACCAAAAACCGAAAATTTTAATACAAAAGCAAAATTTTCGTTGTTTTGTCGAATTTTCCAAACAAATTGGACGATTTTCACCTGTAAAACCTAGATTTTTCGCTTTTTCTCTGTTGGGAATGAAATGTTGAGTTTATGTTTTCATTTCAAAGAGATAAAAATCAATTTCAAACGAAAATTAGCCAAAAAATGATAGAATTTTCGTAAATAAACATATTTTTCCGATTTTGAGCCCGAAAAACCATAAAATTTAATTAAAAATCAACTTTCTCGTCAAATAAAGCAAGATTTTTGGTCTTTTATCCAATTTTTAAAATAAAATGGACGACGATTTTCACTGTAAAAACTATATTTTTCGCCGCCATAACCATGTTGGGAATGAAATTTTGAGTTTATTTTCGAATTTCAAAGAGAGAAAATTCAATTTCAAACGTAAATTACCCGAAAATGTGATAGAACGTTCGGAAAAAAGTTTATTTTTCCGATTTTAAGGGCAAAAACTCAACTTTCTTGAATAAAGCAAAATTTTCGGTGTTTTGTCTAGTTTTTCAACTAAATTGGAGGATTTTCACTGTAAAAACTAGAGATTTCGCTTTTTTTTCATCAAGTTAATAGCTAGTTTTGTAACTTGGAGTTTTGCTAAAATTAAAAATGATGTTTCCTTGATTTCTGGCAATTTTCCGGCACATTCTATAACAAAAATCCACTGAATTTCCTTAAAATAGGGACTGTCAGAGTCAATTTTTCATCGAAATTCTCGAAAATTTCCAACTATTCACCTCAATATTAGCCCATGACGCGTCATTAGTGACCCGATCATGAATATAATATCGAAGAGCATCGGCGAGTCGAGCCATAAATGGTGTTCCAGGAGTAATACAGTTACTATCGAAATGAGCTTCTTCTTTCTTTTTCGGTGGCACAGCGATGCCTTCGGCCATCAATCGATTTCTTTGCTCTTCGATGCTCGCCTCCTTTTCAGCCATCTCTTTACTCGCCCGGAATCGACGACTTCGCTGCTGGTTCATCTTGGCTCGCGGAGCAACTCCATCGATCGCCATATAGAGAAGCTGGAATTTACGGGGGGTTTTTTCTAGCAAAAATCCATGTGGCGGGACCTTTTTCCAGAGTAGATTTTAAAGCTAAAAATGATTATTAACGTTAAGTGTTGAAGTATTCCGCGTCTTTTTGCTTAAAAAATGTTGAATTTTTGAGGTTTTGCTACCTTTCATTGAGTTCTTCACGCGAAAATCGCTATTTTTCACTATTTTCTAGGTAAAACGCTGGTTTCTAGCGCCTGGAAAATGCTCTTTTTGTTCAGGAAATTCATCAGCAGCGACCCTAGGCGACGTGGATCGTGGTTGGGACCCATTTCCACATTTTTTGAGGATTTTCCTTACCCTTCGCGGTCTGACAATCGAATAAATGCGATCGATGTACTCGAAAATGAGCGCGAACATCTCATCTTCGTTCTTCGGAGCCGGCCTGTCTTCTGGATGGGTGCACGGATGGATAATACCGTTCATATCCAGGTATAGATTATCAAACTCCTGGAAATTCGGATTGGGCTGTGTACAATCTACGGGGACCCGGTTGCCATCCTGGTCTCGCTGACGATCTTCATTGGCATTCACCACGGTTGCCGGATACTTTTTAGTCAACCATCTGAAGAATGCGGGAACTCCCATTCTCGGAGTTTTATTTTCTCTAAATTATCAAATTGCTTTTACGGAAGGAGACGAACGGAGAAAAAGTATTAGACGAATGAAGCGAGGTTAAGCTCGAACATGACGGAGGCCCCGTTCGGGGGATTAATATGTATTAAAAAGAAGTAAAAAAAAAACAAAAAGGCGAATGTAGAACACATATTTATATGTGAAAAATTAACAACATTCAAAAGGATAATTATTCCTTAAGATCTCTCAGTCTTCTGATGGTGGATCTGACGGTAGCGGCGGTGACGGTTCCGTAGACGTAGGCTCCTCCGGCGACGACCTTGTGGCACTTGGCACAGTTCCAGATTCCGGTGGCCTTTCGCTTCATGGCCTCCTTTCCGCAGAACGAGCAGGTGTAGCGGGAGTGCTGTGCGACTTCGAGCTTCTTGGCCATCTTACGGAGGGAAGCACCATAACGGGTTCCGTACTTTCCGACGATTCCGACCTTCTTAGTTCTCTTGGCCATTTCGACTGGATTACCTGAAAAAAAGAAATGAGTGGTTTGCAAAAACAGAAGTAATTAATAGACATAATTTTGAGCGACGGAGCATTGAAAAATCGAAAATATAAACCAATAAAGCCAACTGCATTTTTGGAAGCGAGATAGAAGGATTAAGAAAGGTGAAATGTGTTAACGAGGAATAAAGTAATAAACAAGTTAACCGATTCAGCCTAGTGCGAAAGTGTTTCGAAAAAATACGAAATTTCCAGCAGAATTTCTACCAACAATCTAAATTCTATGTAAAGGACATATATTCATACTTCAAAGTTAAGAAATGTAGAAACGGTAAGAAGACGAGAAGAAAAAGTAACATTATTTTTCAACTGACCGCCAAAGCAGCAAAAAAAAGAAGAAAATTAAGGATATTTGAAGTTTTGAAGCCATGAACCAGAATATTCAGATAATTTAGATCGACAGAAGGATCATTTGTAGACTGATAACGCAGTTCGAGTCCTAATTCTTTTTTAAATCGTCAAACAGAAAAGTGGAGAAAATTTCGACAAATAGGCGGTAAATCAAGGGTTCTACTCGCAAATATTCAAAAATAAGCTTACAATTCAACAATTCTGATGGAAAATATTACTTTTATGAAAAAAAAATCGAAAAATTCAGCAGCAAAAAGGAAAAACGTTCGAAAGAGAAATTGAAATCGGAAAAATGTTGGGCCTAAAATCGCGACGCACTACGGTAGATGCAACGCGTGTCTCAATGGAGCGCGCTTGCACGTTGAGTTTTCTAGTCCCCCAACTTTCGCAATTAATTTTTCGAATGGAATTTCTTAATTTTCTCTTTTTCATCGATAATTCTTTACTTTCGCTTAATCTTTCTTCAATTTTCAAATGAATAATTCAAATATAACACTTAAATTAATATATTTCCATCAGATGGCTTCAACGTCGGCGGCAACTCCGCTGAAGAACAAGCGAAAGTTTGAAAATGGGAAAAAGAAGCCAAAAACGCTGAAAGACGAGTTTGGCGAGAAGCTCGACATCAAACCGGTGATAGTTCCTCCAAAGCCTGCAGACGAGTATGATTATGATTCTTCTGACGAGGAGGTTGGCTTATTTTTCATATTTTAGCATAAAATATATAATTTTTTGTTTAAGGATCTGCGAAACACGATTGGAAACATTCCAATTAAATGGTACGATGATGAGGATCACATTGGATATGACAAGTTTGGAGAGAAAATCGCAAAACCCGCGAAGAAAGGAGAAATCGAGACTTTCCTGGAGAAGATGGAAGATCCAGATTACTGGTAATTATGTGGTTAAAATCAATAAAATAAAGTAATTTTATATTAATTTTTTTAATTTTTTTCAGGCGAAAAGTGTTCGACAAGCAAACTGGCACTGATGTGAAGCTTACCGATGAGCAAATCGAAAAAATCCACAATATCGCGACCGGAAAGTACCCAACAATCGGCTACAACCCATACGAGCCGTTCCTCGACATTTTCTCCTCCCAAAAAGAAATCCATCCAATCGATAATCGTCCAGAACCTAAATCCAGATTTATCCCATCTAAAGATGAAATGCGAATGGTGTCCCGTATGGTCCACGCCATCAAAATGGGCTGGGCTAAGGGGCCGCGAGCCAAGAAGGAAGAGCACAAATCCTATGATCTCTGGGCTTCTGAGGATGCTCTTGACAATGTGACAAAGTCCCAGCTCTCCAGAATGCGTGTGCACATGCCGGCTCCGAAGGTGGCTCTGCCGACGCACGCCGAGTCCTATAACCCGCCGGAGGAGTACATTTTCGACGATGAGGAGCGCAAGAAGTGGGAAGAAGCTGAAAAAGAGGATCGTGTGCTCAACTTCATGCCATCCAAGTATGATGCTCTCCGCAAAGTTCCACAATACGACAAATTCATCACCGAGCGATTCGAGCGATGTCTGGACTTGTACCTGGCGCCACGTCAGCGAAAAATGCGAATCCACGCGGATCCGACGGATTTATTGCCGGATTTGCCGAATCCTAATGATCTACGCCCGTTCCCGACTACTCTTGCTTTTGTAAGGGTTTAAAAGTGTTGAATTTTATTATAATTTTCCCTGAAATTGGAAAAAAAACTCAATTTTTGGTCCAGACTGCTGCAAAAATTCATTGCCCGAAAATTTTAGAAAACAACTTTTTTGCAAATTTTTTTTCTGAAAATCATAAAATTTTTCATACAAAAATTGTCAAAAATTCGCTTCCTTTTGCACTAAAATTACCAGAAACCCCTCTAAAAACCTATAATTCTCAATTTTTAGTTCTTGCAGGCCAGTTTTTCGCTAAAAAAGCCGCATTTTGATTCTATAATTTGGTTTTTAAAGTTTTTCACACAATTGCAAAGAAAACCCGGAAAGTTTAAAATTTTCGCAATAAAATTTAATATAATTCATCATTTTTCATTATTTTTTTTGGCAAAAATCACAAAAACTCTTATAATTTCTCTCTGAATGTCCAAAAAAAAAACCAAAAATTCTCAATTTTCCATTATTTTTTAGCAAGCATAACATAAAATTCTCACTGTTTCGCTCAAAATTTCCCGAAAAATCCCAATTTTTCACCCCACAACCCAATAACTCTCAAGTTTTCAGTACATGCGTGGTCACACCGGCCAAGTCCGTGCAATCACCGTGGAGCCCGAGCGCGGGGAGCTTCTGGCTAGCGGCGGAGAAGACGGAACCGTCCGTATCTGGATGATCGCCACCGGCCGCTGCATCAAAACCTTCCAAATGGACGGAGAAGTCACCTCGGTCTCGTTCAGCCCAGTCGCCGACCGTACCTTGCTCGCCGTCGCCTACGAGGGCAAATACGTGGCAATTCTGAACACTGGCTGCGGAGATCGGCTTCACGTCCAGCAGACCGAAGCGTTGCTCGCCGAGACACCAACCGATGCTCAGGAGGACGGAGCAGTCGTGACGTGGAGAAAGTCGAAGGAGAAGCTGATGCTGAAGATGCCGAACGAGGTGCGACAAGTGACGTGGCACTCGAAGGGAGATTATTTTGCCAGCGTGGCAATCGATGACATCGCAAAGTCGGTCTACGTGCATCAGCTGAGCAAGGCAAAATCGCAGTGCCCATTCCAAAAACGCAAGGGACACGTGCAGGCGGTCACTTTCCACCCGACACAAGCCCGGCTCTTCGTGGCCACGAAAATCCACGTCAGAGAGTACGATCTGGCTCGTTGTGTGCTCGTCAAGAAGCTGATCACAGGATGCAAGCACATCTCCACCATGGCAACCGATGCGAACGGTGAGAATCTGTTCCTCGGAGGACTGGATCGACGCTTCTGTTGGATGGATCTGCAAATGGGCAACAAGCCGTGGAAGAAGCTGAAACATCATACCGCGGCCGTGAGAAGTGTCGCCTATCATAAGAAGTATCCGTTGTTGGCGACAGTGTCGGATGATGGAACTGCGATGGTTTATTATGCGAGAATTTATACGGATTTTGTGAAGGATAATGAGCTTTATCCGGTCAAGAGGCTCCGGGCTCATGAGAAGGTTCGTTGTTTTTTAATGCTGCAAAAAATTGAAAAAAAACGTCGAAAATAAAGAAAATGGTTCAAAAAATGCTTTCAATTCAGTGTTTTTCAGTGAGAAAACGTCGAAAACTGCAAAAGGCATTTTTTTTTTCACTGGAATTGTGAATTTTCAAGCGATTTTACGGAAAAATCGGCAAAAACTGGCGAATTTCTGTAGATTTCACGAAAAATATGCTGAAAAAATGCAAATTTTATTGTTGTTTTTTCTCAAAATATTTTCCAAAGCTCCAAAAAAAAATGTATTTTCCAAAATTTTTTCACTTTCAGACTCCCAACGACCTGTGCATGCTTCACACCACGTGGCACCCCACCCAGCCATGGCTCATCACCGCCGGAGCCGACGGAACAATTGCTCTTTTCACATATTAGGGCACCCGGCTCACCTCGTTGTTCTTTGTTTTTATTTGTTACACCTTCGTTTTCTTTTGTTATTATAATGTTCGTTTTTTTGGAAATTCTTTAAAAAAACTGTTTTTACTGGAATGTTTTATTTGAAACCTAATTGTCAAGTCAAAACTTTCAAGATTGTCACATTTTCACGGCCTCTCTCAATTTCAAAAAAAATATTTATTCCCCGTGAGAAAATGTCTCTGCGTCTCTCACGTGCGAGAGAGTATGTTTTTCGAACCGTTATTGCACTGAAAACTAAAAATAAACCATAAACGAAAGGTTTCAGTCAAAATCAAATTAAATTTGTTAGATAAGTTTAATGAAACATTACCAACTAAACGCAACAAAACTCAAACATTAAGGTTAGCTATGAATGCGTTTGTATGTAAAAATCAGAATTGGAGATTTTTAAGTTAAACTGATGATTTGTTGGTATAACCAGCAATTTTCAAACTAAAAACTGTTTAATAAAGTTTAGTGCATCGATTTAAATCAAAACACTTTTTCCAACAGGATTTATTATGCCCATGGGCGGCAATATACAAAGATAGCTTGAAAATCGACTATTGCGGGCTCCCTAGTGATGGCTGGAAAAAGAAATTCCAAAATTGATGGCCACCATTTTTTCGGCAATTTTTTTCTGGTCATTTTTCGTTTTTGATGGAAGCGTTTCGATAAAAATTGACGTCGGCATCTTCAAAACAAAAATTAGGCCTGAAAACACTGAAAATCGTCAAAAAACACCCTTTTTTGAAGGGTTTTATCAATTTTCCGAGGAGACCCGAAATCGAATCAAAAATCTGTTTCCACCAAAAGTTGCCTCGTAATCTTAGGAAGAATTTAAAACATCAATGACTCGATTTGGTTGGAAATGAGGTACGTGATCTTCGTTTTAGATATTTATACCTTATGGGATGCAGCAAGTGGTGGCTTCGCTATGGGAGAGCGTATCTTGCTAACCAGAAAAGTTATCCAAAAACTGTCAACTGGGAGAAAGTTTGTCATGAAAAGGAGAACATTTTAAAATTATGTGTTTTTAGCTTTCTTGTCTCCGTATACAGTTAAAAGACAGGAAACACCACAAGTTCAAGGAAAAGAAGTAAATTTTTTTTATATCGATAAAACGTTAAAAAGGGTTACTGTACCGTAGTCATGACATTTGATAAATTCATCTCCAAATCATTTACAAATTTTACCCCGTAATGTGTGGGAAGAAAAGACTAGCGAAAAAGCAGTTATCTAATTTCAAAGGGACTATCACGAGTGAGAAATGGAAGAAGGAATGCGAAGAGAAAAAAGGTTGTTTGTTTCGTTTAGTATATTTATTTGTAAAACGACTTTCACAGGCATACAACTTACTTAAAACTAAATTCGACGAGCTTCAAGAACAGATAGATACCGAGAAGCAGGTTTTTTAATGTCGATACAACTTAAGTATCACAGAGAAATTTTAGGCCCATGTCGATTTGGAACGGAAGCTTGTTCTATCAGAAAGTAGATGCAGGCAGTTAGAAACATCATTTGGAGAATCCGAGAAGGTAAATTTTAGTTTGTCAAAATATATTTTTCGCATAAATCAATTCAGATGAGATGTGCATTAGCTGCAGATTCAGAAAAATCGCTGAATGATTACCATGACGTACAAACACAGCTTGAGTTGAGCAATTCAGAACTGGATGAAAGGAAAAAGTTGGCCCTCGTTGATGCAATTAGACAGACCAAAGCACAGACCAAAGCTGGAATTCAACACAGGGAAGAAACTAGAAATCTAACAGCCAACAACAAACGGATCAAGAAAGAACTCGAAAAAACCGAAGACGCCAGTGCCAAAATGTTCCCATATCCCGGAAAGTATGATGACGCCCGATGTTACAACACTCGACAGTCTGTTACTAACAGGTGCATTGACTTCCTGAGGGCGGCTGGCACCAACACTACAGACTATAATGCACTTCTAAAAAATGTTGTAAGACGGTCGTATCCTGGTAATGAGTCGCCACTGCTTATGAGTCCGAAGGAAACCCTGATTTTCAAGGCAAAGCTGCACCTCTCTGAAGACAGTCTCAAAATGTCAAGAAGTCTTATTCACGAATTTTTGGGTTTCAGAGTTCTTGCTTCTAAGGATTCTGTGAACAATCTAAAACATAGTTTGAGCACTGTTGACAACTACAAAATCGATGTTGTTGTAAAAGAAAAAGTCACTGTTGGAAAAGCTACCACGAAGCATTACAGTACTCGTATATCTATAATTGATTTGATGAAGGAGCTCGTTAAGAGAACGGAATTGCTTGACCACCACAACCAACTGATTGAAAATGAAGAGAGTAAGAGTGTAAAATAAATTGTGAATATAAGTTTTATGTTTTTCAGATGAAGTCACTTTATGCCTTCAGGCTGACAAGGGATCACTAGAAACTAAGATTTGCGTTGCTATAGAAAACGTCCAAAATCCATCAATTCCCCACAATCTGTTGTTGGTTGCTATGTACGAAGGAAGTGACAGTGAAGATGAATTGCGAGAGAATGCATTGAGTGTTTTTCAAATGTGGAACGATATAACAGAGATTAACTACACTTCAAAAAACGGAAAACAAAAAACAAAAAAGGTGGTTTTGAAGTTCATAGGAGATCTGAAAATAATTTCGGCAGTGCTGGGGCACCGAGGGCAATCATGTTCCAATCCATGTTACTTGTGCGAATTAGTTTCGACTAACTCAGGACCAAGAGCGCAGTATCTAAAAGATGTTGATTTCCGTGTACAAGCAGTTCAAAGATCACTGGCAACATATGAAAGAGATGCTCTCACTGGTTCAAACGGTGTCAGGAAAGACTCGGAATCTCTTTGCAAAGTTGAACCTTGTGATTTTGCAATTTGTACAGTACACGCCAGCATGGGACTATGTGAAAGATATTTTGAAAACCACATCAACGGGGAAATCAATATAATGGACAACATTGACGTGGCGACTGGAACTACGCTGAGAAAACAGAGAAAGGAGCAAACTGAGCTTGTCAAAAAAGAGAAAGTCCAGAAAACCAGATTAGATCGTATTCTCGCTGCCAGAGAGGAAGCATTTTGTACATTTAATGCACTCAAATTAATTTCCCTGAATAAATCGAACCATTTGAAGGACGGAAGACTATGTTCATCGATGATATGCACTTTCTATCACCTACCTGTTGAATCAAGAACGGATGCAGTAGTTAAGTGCGCGCAATGCTCCGGATTCTTTCACTTTTCATGCTGTTCCATTTTTCACCCAGACGAAAAGATTCGAGCGGCACGAATGAAAAAATGGAAATGCAAGACTTGTATTAAATTTGATATGCAAATGCATCTTTCAGCAGCAATGACAGCTACTAATACACTGACCGATGAAGCTGACAAAGAGAGTTCTGAACTCACTGAGACCACACAACAAAGATCAGCTCTTGATGCGATTTTGCTTACATCAATAGGAAAAACCAGAAAACAATATGAAATTCTTCTTTCGTCATTTGGCTGCGACACACGCACTTGGTACAAGGCGTTCACGGGAAACCAAGTACGGAAAATACTCAGGGAGGTTCGGATCGACGCCATTTTCGCACTTCTAAGATACACTCCCGAGAATGCCCGAGTCATGAAAGCAATGAAAAGTATGGCAAAGTTGATGTCCTGTTCCAACAACAAAATTTATTCCGACCAAGAGATCGACTCAATCGAAGCTCTTCTGAATGATTTTCTTGAAGAAATGAAACACGCGTTCCCAGAAGAAATTGTGACTCCAAAGCTTCATCTCCTCGCATGTCACTTGATTCCGTATATGAGAGAGCATCATACATGGGGAAGATCGTCTGAACAAGCCATAGAGCATTTTCATGCTGTCATCAATAACCTCAAAACGCGTTATGCTCCAGTTCGTAATCTGGTTGACAGAGCAAGTCTTATGATCGAAGATCTCGCCATTAGAAATTGGATGCATGATACTGGTGCTCAGACAGAACTTTAGTGGTATTAACGTTATTCTATCAATAAATATAAATTATCCAATTATTCAAATATTTGTTTTAATTTTTAATATTCACGTGAAAGTGAGATTGAGAGAGTGTGAGAGAAAACGAGAAAAAAATAAAATAATTGAAATTGAGAGAGGCCGTGATTTTTCGGTAAAAGATCAGTTTGAAGTTATAAAAAGTCATTAAATGGTCCTGGAAAATTTGAATTCGTTTGAGTTGAAAAAACAAACGCGGAAATCTTTCACTGGAATTGGCCGAAATCCGGAAACATTTCAAATTTTGATTTAAAACTGTTAATTCTTGAAATAAAATATAGCAAAATTGAAGTTCCCACTTAAAATTGGCTTTAAATTGAGTATTTTTCACTGAAAAACTTCAAAAACTCTAGAAATAATTTTTTTCAACGAAATCTTTGAAAAATCGTTCAAAACGCGCAAATCCCGTTATTTTTTCAATGGCATTAATCGAAATCCGAAAAAAAATCCAATTTTTGTGCTAAAACTGTTAATTCTTGAAATAAAATCTAGCAAAAGTTGAAAAATCCACGTAAAATTAGCTCCGATTAAATTATTTTGATTTAAAACGCCGAAAACTGCACAAAGTGCATGTATTTTGCGAAAATGTTGATAAATCGTCCGAAAAAACGTAAAAATCGGTTTTTTTTTCACAGGAATTGATCGAAGAAATTCAATTTTTTTTTATCTAGACCTGTCAATTAATTGGCAAACACTTTTTGACTACTGGATTTTTGACTACATTGCTTTTTGACTACGAGTGTCTTTTTCGCTACTGACCGAAAAAATAGCTACATTCGCACTTTTGTCTTTTTGACTACTGAATGTCTTTTTCGCTACTGACTGAAAAATAGCTACTTCAAGAGGACTACATTCGCACTTTTGTCTTTTTGACTACTGAATGTCTTTTTCGCTACTGACTGAAAAATAGCTACTTTAAGAAGACTACATTCGCACTTTTGACTTTTTGACTACCACATAAAAACCAAGACGCGCTCCGACCGACTGGCGTTTTCCAAAACTCAAAGATAGTTTGTAGAAGTTATTCATTGAATCATTCAACAAAGTTGCAATAAAAATTGCAGTATCGCAATTTGTGAAAACAATTATTTTTTATTCAGAACTTTCCATAAGATTCTAAAATAAATTCTTGAAATTTCTCGAACATTCCCGAAGATTCTCGATTTTCACCCAGTCGTAACATTACATTACTATAGCCTATATTCCTATGCTGCCATTTCTTATGCTGGCGTCTTCCTATGCTGTCAATTTTTTTGTACATTCGTATGCTGTCGTTTCTTCTTATGCTGGCGTATTGGAGTACATTCGTACGCGGATTTCCTACAGTCTCTCTTCATCTCCTTAGAAGACAAAAACAGGGCGTTTAGCAAACCACAGTAACGCCACAGTGATCCTACAGTACATACAGTACCAATACCGTACCACTAAATGCTATAACTACAGTATGCCTACAGGCTACCCTTTCAAAAAGTCCTCCAAATAAGCTTAGCAAAAGGGTCACGTGGCGATAAATCACTTTTTTCTCAATGATGGATTTTTCGCTACATGTCTTTTTCGCTACTCTTCCCTGCGAGACCCGTCCATCGTGTAGTCCTCTTGAAGGAAATCATTATGTTTCTTCTGCAATTTTTCCAAAGCGCTCCGCATTTTCGCAAATTCCGCTGTCATTTTTTTAAATTATTCTAATAATTTTTTTAGCGGAATAAATCAGTATGGATCCGCCAAAATGGCTCTGCAGCAATGGCTGGGAAAAGATCATCAACCGAAAGAGGTAAGAGTTTTTCGGAGTTTTCACGATTGTATTCAGTAGTTTCAAATTTCAGCTACGTCGCTGCGGATGAAATCACACTCGACATTCTCCAGAAACTTGAGCATCAGAGCAGGCTGACAGTCCGCGTTCCATTGAAAGGGAATGATGCTTCGCCATTCGACGGTCATATCTGGTTTAAGAGCGCCACCCAAGAAACTACTAAACACGCACCGCGTTACGAGAATACAATCGTGAAAACTCCGAAAAACTCTTACCTCTTTCGGTTGATGATCTTTTCCCAGTCATTGCTGCAGAGCCATTTTGGCGGATCCATACTGATTTATTCCGCTAAAAAATTATTAGAATAATTTTAAAAAAATTATTAGAATAATTTAAAAAAATGACAGCGGAATTTGCGAAAATGCGGAGCGCTTTGGAAAAATTGCAGAAGAAACATAATGATTTCCTTCAAGAGGACTACTCGATGGACGGGTCTCGCAGGGAAGAGTAGCGAAAAAGACATGTAGCGAAAAATCCATCATTGAGAAAAAAGTGATTTATCGCCACGTGACCCTTTTGCTAAGCTTATTTGGAGGACTTTTTGAAAGGGTAGCCTGTAGGCATACTGTAGTTATAGCATTTAGTGGTACGGTATTGGTACTGTATGTACTGTAGGATCACTGTGGCGTTACTGTGGTTTGCTAAACGCCCTGTTTTTGTCTTCTAAGGAGATGAAGAGAGACTGTAGGAAATCCGCGTACGAATGTACTCCAATACACCAGCATAAGAAGAAACGACAGCATACGAATGTACAAAAAAATTGACAGCATAGGAAGACGCCAGCATAAGAAATGGCAGCATAGGAATATAGGCTATAGTAATGTAATGTTACGACTGGGTGAAAATCGAGAATCTTCGGGAATGTTCGAGAAATTTCAAGAATTTATTTTAGAATCTTATGGAAAGTTCTGAATAAAAAATAATTGTTTTCACAAATTGCGATACTGCAATTTTTATTGCAACTTTGTTGAATGATTCAATGAATAACTTCTACAAACTATCTTTGAGTTTTGGAAAACGCCAGTCGGTCGGAGCGCGTCTTGGTTTTTATGTGGTAGTCAAAAAGTCAAAAGTGCGAATGTAGTCTTCTTAAAGTAGCTATTTTTCAGTCAGTAGCGAAAAAGACATTCAGTAGTCAAAAAGACAAAAGTGCGAATGTAGCTATTTTTTCAGTCAGTAGCGAAAAAGACATTCAGTAGTCAAAAAGCAATGTAGTCAAAAATCCAGTAGTCAAAAAGTGTTTCCTCAATTAATTGATCAATTCCTGAAAAAACAAATTTCTTGAGGTCGCACGGAAGAAATACAGCAGAAATACCTCGGGATCCCGATCTGTGCCACTGGAGCAACGGAAACCTCAACTTCTGAGCTTGAAACATGCAAAAAATAAAAAATATATATTGTAAAAAGAGACAAGGAAGCTTTTCTATCTTCATTTTGAAATACTCAAACAAATATTTTGCTTAAATTTCATAAATATACCTCGGGTTCTTTCTTCTTCCAATTTTTCGCCCTCTATTCCGTGACGTCTCCCTATTTGCACTGAGTCTGCATTCTGACGTGACGGTGTTTGCAGACGCGGCATCACATTTTGCGGTAATTTCTTCCTTTCGAAAATAATTTTTTTTCGTGTTTTCAGCTGATATTTCCTCAATTTACACGCTTTCACGATGGGAAAGAATTCGAAAAAGCATAAAAAAGAACGGTAAGTCAATATCATCCGTCCGATTCCGACGAAGAGCGGCTTCAGAAGCGGCGCGCCGAGCAAAGATCGCTGAAAAAAATGAGGAACGCCGTCAAAATGAGATAACGTTTGATAAGTGGGTCGCCAAGAAAAGTACATTGAAAAAGTATGGAAAATGGCGTAAGAAGCAGGAGGCGAAGAAGCTCGAGTCGGCAGAGGAGAAACGAGCCCGGAAAAGACGCGAAACGAAAGGATGCTGACGCAGAGGACTTCGGTTTTGAAGAAGTGGAAAACCAGGAGCCGGTCGAAGCTCCGAATAAGCGAGCAACGAATTCAGCGAAGGAATTCAACTTGGGTGTATGCCGACCAGAAGCTGGAAATCATCGGGAGCTCAAAGAAAAATTAAAGATGATTGGGTACGGATTTTTTGAGACGTGAATATTTTTTATTAGAAAATCTATTTAATTTAAACAATACCGATATTTCAGAGTTGACGATTTCGATGATGTCGAGTACAGAATAATGCCGCTTCAGAACTCCTTCTCCGCGAAAATCGTTAACTTTTCAGTTAAGAGTGCGGAATCGGCCGGAAAAATCGCCACCCACATCAAATTGGATGATTGGAAGAACATTTTCGCGCCTGCCACAATGATCAGTGGTTTTTTTGAGCCTGTCGTCAAGAGCTATCTCGAGCAAGCTCTCAAGCTCGAAATGGTGAAAAAGGTAATAAATTACAGAAAATTAAAAGTCTAAGTTTTGAAATTTTATGCATTGTCAGCGGCTGGATTGAAGGCTCTACGGTGTATTGCGAGCAGCGGCACCAGGATTCTACCACCGCCGGCCCGCTCTCTCCTCTTCGACACCACCTGTTAATATTTTTATAATTTAATCCGATTTCTGCCCCTTTTTGTTATTTTTTTTCAATTTTATAATACTTAATATTTCTATTTCTCCTTTTTCTTTTTTCTAATTGTAATGTAATACCACTTCCCGCCCGATCTCCTTTCTCTCACCACCGGTTAATATTGTTTTGTGAGTACATTTTGTTTTTTTTTTTTAATTGATCCGTTTTATATTTTTCATAATCATTCCCTGCTCTTTTTTTTGTAATCTTTCAAGATTTTTAATTTTTTAAATTTATAAACTTGTCTTCAGCATTATCCTAGTCCACTCTCTCGACTCTTTAGTTCTGAAAAGTATTCAAAAGTTTATGAAATACAATAATTATTTACAATAGAATTGAGACCCGAAGAACTCGGGGGATGTCCAATTGGGGGGATTACCAACTCGGGGGATTGGCCCCGCCCACAGAACCGTGGCTTGCAATACGCCCATTTCTGCAACTGCCGCACGGTTTTAAAACTGTATTTTTCTCAATAGAGCGAGAATTAACAAGAAAAAATAATTTTAAAACCGTGCGGCAGTTGCAAAAATGGGCGTATTGCAAGCCACGGTTCTGTGGGCGGGGCCAATCCCCCGAGTTGGTAATCCCCCCAATTGGACATCCCCCGAGTTCTTCGGGTCTCATAGAATTTCCTAGGAAATTCCTATTTGCACTGAGTCTGCATTCTGACGTGACGGTGTTTGCAGACACGGCATCACATTTTGCAGCAAATTCTTCCTTTCGAAAATACTGTTTTCGTGTTTTCTGTCGATTTCTCTTCAAATTTCACGTGTTCACTATGGGAAAAGATTCCAAAAAGCATAAAAAAGAACGGTAAGTCAATTAATCATCATAAAATTCACGAAAATCATCGAAAAAAATGCAGAAGACGAGAGAGATCGCCTTCAACGTCCGATTCTGACGAAGAGCGGCTTCAGAAGCGGCTTGCCGAGCAAAGATCGCTGAAAAAAGATGAGAAACGCCGTCAAAAGGAAGAAATGAAGAAAAACGAGTCGGCCGAGGAGAAACGAGCCCGTCGAATGGAGAAAAAGATGCGAAAAGACGCGAAACGAAAGGATGCCGACGCAGAGGACACGCTGATTCCGCCAGAGCTCAATTATACGAATCTTAATAATCCATTCAACGACACAAAGCTCACCCAGACGTTTGTCTGGGGCAAAAAGTTGGAAAGAGAGGGAAAAAGTGGTCTGACACAGGATGAGATCACTAAACAGTGAGTTTTTGGTAGAAAATCGAAGAAAAGTGTCAAAAAATTCGATTTTTGACCTTAAAATTGAAAAAAAAACGATCGGTTTTCCAGAACAAGCCAACGGATCCGAAAAAACCTGCACGAAGCCGCCGAATTCAAGCGTATACGTGATTCGCGAGCCGCCGCCAAGGAAGACATGGAAATGATGAAACGTGACGCGGATCTCCGTGCCGGACAAATTTCCGACACAAAAGAGCGCGAATTTCAAATGGATCAGATCAAGGAGCGAACTCGGATTCGTATCGATCAGGGCCGAGCCAAGGCGATCGATTTGCTGTCGAGATATGCGAGATTTGCCGACGAGAATCCACATACGGCGAAAATTCCCGATTTTGAGCTCGAAAATCCCATGGAATACCTTAAAGGTAGAGAGATGATCTACTGAAAATCGTGAAAATTTGGAAAAAAAATCGATTTTTTCAACACAAGCCCAACTTATTCCTGAAATAACTGAAAAACACAGGATTTTTGCCGAAATTCCCCAATATTTTGTCCGAGAGGAGTACACGGTGGCCTGGAAAACTTGATGACGTCATATTTTAAACATTTACTCGATTTTTTCCAGAAAAAACCTGAAAAAACAGGATTTTTCGATTTTTGCTGAAGTTCCTCAATATTTTGTCCGAGAGGAGTACACGGTGGCCTAGAAAACTTGATGACGCCATATTTTAAAAATTTACTCGATTTTTTTCCAGAAAAAAACTGGTTTTTCTCGATTTTTGCCGAAATTCTTCAAGATTTTGTCCGAGAGGAGTACAAAATTCATATTAAGTAGCGGAAATTAATTTTCCAAGAAAAAACTATTTAATTTTCTTTTAAAAATTCATTTTTGTCGGTTTTTCCCTGAAAACTCTAAAATTCAGCAAAATTTTGTCCGAGAGGAGTCAAAATTCATATTTTTCAAAATTAAACCACTTTTTCAGTTTAAGAATCATTTTTTTCCTCGAAAGTACTAAAAAGTATATTTAAAACTCTGAAATTCGGCAAAAATCCCAATTTTTTCCTGCCAAAAAGCCCTAAAATTCTGAAATTTTGCGTATTCTGAGATTTTTAATCGAAAAAGTCCAATTCACATCAATTTTTAGAAAATTTACACGCTTTTTTCAGAAAAAAATTGGAAAAAAAATTTAAAATTCCAAGAATTGTCCGAGAGGAGAAGTTACTTACAAAAAGTTACTTTTTCCAGTTGAAGAAGCGTTTTTTTCACTTTCAAAATCCTAAAAAAAAAGTATATAAAACTTTAAAATTGTGTCCGAGAGGACTTCAAAAGTGGTGGCCTAGAAAACCCAATTTTCTCTTCCAGCTTCATGCAAATCAGTCGACGACTACGAGGATCTCATCGAGGACATCAAAACGTACAGAGAAGTCGACGGATGGGCCAAAAACGAGACTTGGTGGATGGATGTTACACGAATCGCCGAAGACGAGATTCAGAAGAAGGCCGCACAGAATCGAGGTGATGTGCATGCGAGTGTGCAGACAGAAGTTCAGAATATGTTCAAGGTAGAGTGCCTGAAAATGCTGAAAAATTAACTTGAAACTTTAAAAATCCTCCGGCAAAAAGCCCAAAAATTGACCCTATTTTCCGCACAATATTTAAATTTTATTCAAATTTCAATCCCTATTCCGAGTTCTCTTCCTCAACCGCCGGCTCCTCTTCCTCCGCGATCGTCGGAATCTCATCGGCACGGCACGCCACAAAACGTGGAAGCTCATCCGGCGTCGGCTCCCGCTCGAAATCCATATTCTCCTCGTGATCCGTCACACCTCCGAGCTCCTTGTAGATTTGCTCCGTGAGCCCTGCCAACTTGACATATTCCTCCTCCTCGACAACCGAGTATTCCTTGGCGATAACCACTTCGGCAATCTTGTGGAACACCTCTGGAAGCTCCGCGAATTCCTTGCTCTTCTGGAACTCGGCCTTCTTGACTCCAGCCTCTTCGCGGCTCAGACTTCCCCATGGGAGCTCGCCGAGCACCAGGTGAACCAGCTGGTAGAACCATGTCTCGAGATCCTGCCGGGCGCCAACAAGACCATCGTCACTGCACGGAGCATAATCCAAGCAGCCAGCGTAGCTAGCAATCGGAGCTCCATCATCACCAGAAATGTTCTTGACCAAAGACGAGATGTCCGCCATGAAGAGGTGACGGCTTGCCGCATCGTAGTGGAAGCTGTTGAGATCCATGTTGCGGACGAGGTAGCCATGCTTGTGAGCACATCGGATCACCTAAAAATGAGCAGTTTATCAAGAATTTCTACAAAGTTCCGTGAAATTGACAGAAATTCTGGAGATTTCAAGCAAAATAAGCTGAAATTGAGGCTTCCATGGTAGGCAGGCGCCTGCCTGAGATCGCCATGAAGCCAGGCAGGTAGGCAGGCGTTCCAGCGCCAACACGGGAGCTCAAGCTCCGCCAGAAGCCTAGACAGCCCGTTCAAGCTTCAGAGCGATTCCAGCTAGGACCTCCAGGAGCCAACTAACATTGAGCACATCCTCGGCCAAGCGTCCAGCCGTCCCAAGCGTGAACTTGTTCCGCATCGCAAAGCACTGCTCCAACGTCGGTCCACCACGGAAGTACAGCGACATGTGCCACGCGTCGTCGGTCAGAAAGATCTTGTGAACTTGCGAGAAGAGCCGCCAGTCCTGAAGCTCGGCTTCCACCTTGCACAGGAATGCCGCCTCGGCACGAACCACATGAGTCAGCGCGTCGATCGGTGCGACGCGGACGACGAGCTCTTTTCCGTCGGCGCTGAGCCCGAGGAACGTTCCGCCGACCTTGTCGTCGTAGCCGATTCGTTCGAAGATCTGGAAATTGTGGTTTAATTTTTGGAAAATTGGGAAAATCGATGAATTTCTGAGTTTTTTTTTCACTTTTCCAAAGACTAGCAGTTTTGCGGAAAATCGCTAAAATTTCCGGCAAATCGGTAATTTGCCGAAAATCACAATTTTCCGGCAAATCGGCAAATTTCTGGAATGAAAAATTTCCGGCAAATCACCAAACCGGCAGTTTGCCGAAAATCACAATTTTCCGGCAGATCGGTAAATTTCCGGAATTGAAAATTTCCGGCAAATCACCAAACCGGCAGTTTGTCGAAAATCAAAATTTTCCGGCAGATCGGTAAATTTCCGGAATTGAAAATTTCCGGCAAATCACCAAACCGGCAGTTTGTCGAAAATCAAAATTTTCCGGCAAATCGGCAAATTGCCGGAATTGAAAGTTTCGGGCAAATCACTAAACCGGCAGTTTGCCGAAAATCACAAATTTCCGGCAAATCGGCAAATTGCCGGAATTGAAAATTTCCGGCAAATCGGCAAAAAAATTTGCCGGACGGCAATCGCCGCCCACCCCTAATCGACAGTGCCAAAAACTGCATTTTTTGGTGATTTTTTCGCTAAAAAAAAGTCCGGACAAAGACGGGAAGCCTGAGTTAAGAAGCCCAAGCCCAGCCACAACCTTCGCTGCGTGGCCGGGAAAGAGAAAACTCGGCCACCGAATTGTTCGCGGCCACGTGGCAAATGTGCTTGAAAAACGACGAAAACCTGAGAATTTTGCGGGAAATTCCTGGGTTTTTCACAAGATTTTCGAGTCATTCCTTACCTGAACTTGCCCGTCGACCACATGATCCGGCTGGTAGCACGGGATCCCGTTGATCAGCTCGTACTCGACGTTGTGCTCCTCGAAGAGCTCCGATTTTTGAGCAGCTGACGGCGGTGGAAGAGCCGGTCCGATGGCTTCTTGCTCAAGCTCCTGATGCTGCTCCATTGTGTCCATTTTTCGTCGAATTTGCCTCTTGTTGAACGTTTTGAGTGAAAACAATTTCTCAAACTGATTCGAATAGTCGAGAATTTCTGAAGGGACGTGGTTTTTTTTTTTGGAAAAAAATGGTCACGTTTGTGAAAAATTGACAAAACAATGAAAATTAAATTTAAAAAAAAAACAATTATTTTTGCTGATTTTAACGGAAAAATCTGGAATTCAAGCGATTTTACTGATTTCCAGCCAAGTTTTTGAAAAAAGAGCTGAAAATTTCCTATTTTGCTCACTTTTCAAAAAAGAAAAAAGTACAAAACCACATTTGCCGAACATTTTCGGCAAATTCGGCAAACCAATTTGCCGGAAATTTCAATTCCGCCAATTTACCAGTTTGCCGGAAGTTTCAATTCCGGCATTTCATCAATTTGCCGGTATTTTCCATTCCGCCAACTTGCCGATTTGCGGGAAATTTCAATTCCGGCATTTCATCAATTTGCCGGTATTTTCCATTCAGCCAACTGGCCGATTTGCCGGAAATTTCAATTCCGGCATTTTACCAATTTGCCGGAATTTTCGATTCCGCCATTTTACCAATTTGGCAGAAATTTCAATTCCGGCATTGTACCAATTTGCCAGAAGTTTCCATTCCGGCAATTCATCAATTTGCCGGAAATTTCAATTCCGCCAATTTACCAATTTGCCGGAATTTTCAATTCCGGCATTTTACCAATTTGCCGGAATTTTCGATTCCGGCATTTTACCAATTTGCCGGAAATTTCAATTCCGGCATTTTACCAATTTGCCGGAAATTTCAATTCCGGCATTTTACCAATTTGCCAGAAATTTCAATTCCGGCATTTTACCAATTTGCCGGAAATTTCAATTCCGGCATTTTGCCGGTTTGCCGAGTTGCCGGAAAACTTGTTTGCCGCCCACCCAAAAAATCCAAAAAAAGTACAGATTTCGAGGAAAAAAACCAAAAAAATTCAAGCTAAGAGCATGATTTTTGTCAGTTTTGTCAATTTCATTGAAAAATCAAAAAAAAAACATTTTGAAACGGCTTTTATAACTTATTTTCAGTAATTTTTTGCGGAAAATTGTCTTTTTTATCGCAATTTGAGCCGAAAACTCTGAAAAAAAAAACTCAATTTTCCCCCGAATTTTTCCAGAACAAATCAATCGATGAGCTGCTCAAACTGGAAGACCAAATGGACGCAAAAATCCGCGGAAACAGTGGAAACAAGGGTTACTGGCAGGATTTGGACGATCAGCTGAAGGTTTTTATCGCGCGGAAGCGACTCCGCGAGCATCACGGCCGTGTGCTCCGGCTCCAGTTGGCAATAATTAAGGAAGAGCAGAAAAAGGAGATTCAGCAGCAGGAGTCGGAAGAGCTCCTCCCGGTGGCTGAAGTTCCACCACAAGTGAAAATTCAGAAGGAAGAGGAAGAAGAGGAGGAGGAGGATGAGGATGATGAGAAAATATCGAAGAAAGTTCGGAGAAAGATCGATGTGCAGACGCTTGATGATCCGGAGCTCGATGAGCCGGAGAGGGAGAGAAAATGGAGAGCACTGACGGGAGATCAGTTGGATGACGTCACTCGGGAGTTGTACAGAATTGGATGTTATAGGTTTAGCATTTTTTTTTTGGCAGAAAAACCGTAAATTTTGCAAAAAAATTTCACAAAAATTGGTTTTTATTCACTGAATTTCACTGCAACTTTTTCCTCACGAGGGACGAAGAAAAGTGGTTTCTAGGCCATGGCCGAGGGGCCGACAAGTTTCAGCGGCCATTTATCTTGCTTTGTTTTCCACGTGTTTTTTTCGTTTTTTCTTAATAAAACAGATAAATAAATATTTTTTGCAGATGCTAAAACAATTTCCAAGTGAAAAAATTATGTATTCAGTGGGCAAGCAGCGGTGAAAGTGGTCAATGTAAAATGATGGATTACGGGAATACAAAACCTAAACTTTTTCTGAAACATGATACATATGATGCTTAGATGCTGAAATTACCTGATTTTCATAACGAGATCGCTGAAAAAGTTTTGAGGTTTTCAAAATTCAACTTTTTGTGCGAAAATCTCGACTTTTTCACCAAAAAAGTTGAATTTTGGAAACCTCAAAACTTTTTCAGCGGTCTCGTTATGAAAATCAGGTAGTCTCAGCATTTAAGCAGCATATGTATCATGTTTCAGAAAAAGTTTAGGTTTTGTATTCCCGTAATCCATCATATTACAATGCCCACTTTCACCGCTGCTTGCCCACTAAATACATGATTTTTTACTTGGAAATTGTTTTAGCATTTGCAAAAAATATTTATTTATCAGTTTTATTAAGAAAAAACGAAAAAAATCGATGAAAAACGAAAGAAAACAGGCGGAAAACAAAGCAACATAAATGGCCGCTGAAACTTGTCGGCCCCTCGGCCATGGCCTAGAAACCACTTTTCCTCGTCCCTCGTGAGGAAAAAGTTGCAGTGATAATGTGATTTTTTTGGCATGAAAGAAATCTCCAAAAAATCAATTTTTCAGTCCTACCTACATCAGCGCCGACGACACAATGCCCGGAATCGAGATCCTGGATGAGCAGGCCGACGTGGATAATCTAACAGAACGTCGTAACAGGAATCGTGGAACACTTCCATCATCCTCCGCCGCTTCGTCAGGAGCTCCACAAGGAGCATCATCGAAAATGATGGCAATAGCTCGTGAAGGGATGGAAGCCGATGAATCGATATTCGGAGCCGAAGAGCAACTGGCGGCTCAGCGACACCTCTGGTCGGATAAATATCGCCCACGCAAACCGACATATTTGAATCGTGTCCAGACTGGATTCGACTGGAATAAATACAATCAGACGCATTATGATCAGGATAATCCGCCGCCGAAGATTGTACAGGGATACAAGTTTAATGTACGGAGAAACTTTGGAAAAAAGCCTAAAAAAGCTTGAAAACTTGAAAAATAGCTTGAAAGTTTGGAAAAAGGCTTAAAAATTTGAACTGAGCTTAAACGTTTGGAAATAAGCTTGAAAACTTAGATATAAGCTTGAAAATTTAGATATAACCTGGAAAATTTAAAAATAAGCTTAAACTTCTAAAATTAGCTTGAAAATTTGAAAATAAGCCAAAAAATTCGGAAATAAGCCAAAAAATTTGAAACTAAGCTTGGAAATTTAAAATAAGCCAAAAAATTTGAAACTAAGCTTGGAAATTTAAAAATAATCTTGAAAATTTGAAAATAAGCCAAAAAATTTGAAACTAAGCTTGGAAATTTAAAATAAACTTGAAAATTTGAAAATAAGCTCAAAAATTCAAAAATAAGCCTAAAATTTTAAAATAAGCTTCAAAATTCGACTATAAGCTTGAAATTTGAAAAAAAAACCTGAAATTTTGAAAATAAGCTTAAAACTTCAAAAATAAGCCTAAAAATTTGAAAATATGCTTTAAAATTTAAAATAAGCTTCAAAATTCGACTATAAGCTTGAAATTTGAAAAAAAAATCCTGAAATTTTGAAAATAAGCTTAGAACTTCAAAAATAAGCCAAAAAATTTGAAAATATGCTTTAAAATTTAAAATAAGTTAGAAAATTCGACTATAAGCTTGAAAAGTTGAAAAAAAGCCTGAAATTTTGGAAATAAGCTGAAAATTTGGGAATTAGGCTTAATAAATCTAAAAAAAAAAGCTTAAAAATTCGGAAACAAGCTTATAACTTCAAAAATAAGCCTAAGAATTTTAAAATAAGCTTGAACATTTTGTAATTGAGCTTAAAATTTGGAAATAAGCTTAACATTTCGAAAATGAGCTTGAAAAATTGAATTTTTTAAAATATTTTTTTTTTAGGAAAAAAGTATTTTGAACAAAAAAAATTATTTTGAGCCGAAAAAATAATTTTTTAGATCTGAAAAAAAAAATTTTGATATTCAAAATTTCAGAAAAAAAAACTCCATTTTTTTAAATAATGGTTTTTTTCTGCAATTTTTGTAAATTTTCAGTCAATTTTAAAAGCCCAAATCATGGAAATTTCGATTAATAAAATAGCTAAAATTTCCTAAAAAAATCAACCATTTTTTTTCTTTCTGCAGATCTTCTACCCCGACCTCCTGGACATGACAGTGGCGCCAAGATTCGGCTTGACTTCGTGTGAAGACCCAGATTTTGCGATAATTCGCTTCAAAGCAGGACCCCCATATGAGGATATTGCCTTTAAAGTTGTCAATCGAGAATGGGAAACTCTTCATAAAAATGGATATAAATGTCAATTCCAGAACGGTGTCTTCCAGTTGTGGTTCATGTTTAAGAAATATCGCTATCGTCGTTAATTTTTTGTATTTTTCTGTTTTTGTTTTTTTTTCACTGAAAAAGCCTATTTTTACAGTTTTTTTTGTGGAAAAAATCCGTTTTTTACAGGAATTTTCAGTGAAAACTGTCTATTTTATTTCCAGTGAAAATTAATTTATTTGTTGTTTCTTTTCCTAAAATTCAATCCCATAAATTTTGCGATTTTCCTATAATTTTCCCGTTTTGAAAAAATCAGTTAAAATTGCTGAAAATCAATATTTTTATAGAAAAAAAAAATTTTAGTATTTTTTTGGCGAAAAATTTCTGAAATTTGGATATTTTTCCACTAAATTTTAGTTTTTAAAAAAATTATTTTTGGAAAAAATTCCCTTTTTTTTCGGAAATTCAAGAGAACTTAAAAAATACCGATTTTTAGAGTTTTTTTGTGGAAAAAAACCCGAAATTTTACTTTTTTCTGTGATTTTTTGAGCAATTTCTGATTTTTTTTTTGAAAAAAATTCGAGTATTTTTTTCGGAAATTTCAAAAAAAAAGAAACATAAAAAACAGACAATTTTCGATATTTTTGAATAATTCCCGAATTTTTAGTGTTTTCTGGAATTAGAAATTCTCAAAAAAAATTTTATGTTTCAATATTTTTTGAATTTTTTAGAAATTATTCTGATAAAAATTCATAAATTCTTTAGAAAAATGCCCAGAAAACTGAAATTTTTCTTTAAATTTCCAGAATTTTAAACAATTTTCCAAAAAAAAATCAATATTCTTGTTTCAGATTCCACAAAATGCGAGAGTTAATCTCTCGGCTAGTGGTTGGCCTATTTTCGGTCAATGATACGGGATTTAGAGCAGTTGCGGCGCTGCTGATGATTGCCGAAGCCGTTTTATCACATTTAGTCATTTTAAAAGTTAATTGTAAGGATTTCAGGCTTTTAGGCCACCGATCTGCAACTGGTGGCCTAGAATTTCGGGTTTCTAGGGCACCAATATGGAGCTGGGGAGGCCTAGAAATCCAAGTCACTAGGCCACTAATTTAAAGCTAGTGGGCTAGATATTTAGACTTTTGGTACTTGCAATTTCAGAATTCTAGGCCACCGATCAGTAACTGGTGGCC
Source organism: Caenorhabditis elegans (assembly GCF_000002985.6). Taxonomy (NCBI): domain Eukaryota; kingdom Metazoa; phylum Nematoda; class Chromadorea; order Rhabditida; family Rhabditidae; genus Caenorhabditis; species Caenorhabditis elegans. The sequence goes on along the minus strand of NC_003280.10, from coordinate 14,132,494 downwards.
TAGGAATCTAGTTTTAGCCTAGAAATCCATGTTTCTAGGCCACGAACGTACAACTAATGACCTAGAAGTCTTAGCTCTCCAGCGACTGATTCGCAACTAGTGGCCTAGTTTTTACTATTCTAGGCCACCAAGCTACGACTGGTGGACTAGAAATACAAGTGCCCGGGTGACTAATTGACAACTTGTGGCCTAGAATTCCAGATTTCTAGGCCTTTAATATAAAGCTAGTGGTCTAGATTTTTATATAGCTTATAGCTAGTGGCCTAGAAAAGCTTATAGCCAGTGGCCAAGAATTGCAGGCTTCTTGGCCACCAGCTTATAGCTAGTGGCCTAGAAATCCTACCTTTTGAACCTTTTAGCCTGCCAATTTAGATCTAGCGGCCTAGTTTTTACTCATCTAGGCCACCACCCTACAACTGATGGCCTAGAAATACAAGTTCCCGGGTGACTAATTGAAAGCTTGTGGCCTAGATTTCCAGGTTCCTGAGCCACCAGTTGGTCTTCAACTAGTGGCCTAGAAATATAAATTTCTAGGCCACCAACCTAGAACTAGTGGCCTAGAATTTAAGGTTTCCAGGTCACCAATGAAGCAATGAAGCAACTAGTGGCCTAGAAATCGAGCCTTTTACCCTACCCGATATCTAGACCTAGTGGCCTAGTTTTTACTCCTCTAGGCCACCACCACCCTACAACTGATGGCCTAGAATTTGCAATTTGTTGCAGACACCGAAATCGACTGGAGCACGTATATGCAACAAGTCGAGTGCTACGTGAACAAGGGGATCCTCAACTACACGCAAATCGGCGGTGACACGGGTCCCTGCGTCTACCCGGCCGGCCATCTCTTCGTCTTCCGCTTGCTCCACTTTTTCACGAGCTCCGGCCGCAATATCCGCGCGGCTCAGCACATTTTCCAAGGATTCTACATGTTTAATCTATTTATGGTCTTTCGAATCCTTCACAAGACTATGCGGATCCCGCCGATCGTGCTGCTTCTCGTGTCGATCACCGGCTATCGGATACACTCGATTTTCGTGTTGCGGCTCTTCAACGATCCTCTAGCTATGATGCTCTTCTACGTGGCAATGGATCGGTTTTTGGAGCAAAAATGGCTTGTCGGATGTGTTTTTTATAGGTACCAGGTGCTTGCTCATGGATCCGAAAAAATCGATATATTTCCAGCCTGGCAGTATCGATTAAAATGAACGTGTTGCTTTTCGCGCCGGCGCTGTTCTTCACACTTTTGCTCAACAATAGTTATATGGCGACGTTGGGATATTTGACAGTTTGCGGGTAGGTTTGGCCACCCCGTGGCTGCGGAAATTCTAGGCCACCATGGGGTGCAGCCCGTGGCTTAGCTTCATAGGTTTCTATGCCATCAGCTTCAAGTCTGTGACCTAGTTTTCTAGATTTCTAGGCCAGGAACTTCAACTCCATGGCCTAGTTTTCGAGAGCTCTATGCCACCAATTTCAAGTTTGTGGCCTCGTTTTCTAGACTTCTCGGCCATCAATTTGAACTCCGTGGCCTAGTTTTCTAGATTTCTAGGCCGTCAACTCGAACTCTGTGGCCTAGTTTTCAAGAGCTCTAGGCCACCAATTTCGAGTTCGTCGCCCAGTTTTCTAGTATTCCAGGCCACCGATTTTAAAGTTCGTGTGGCCTAATTTTCAAGAGCTCTAGGCCACCAATTTGAACACCGCGGCCGAAATTTCTCTTCCGTGGCCTAAAATTCTCCACACATTTTCAGGCTAATCCAACTGTACGTCGGTGGCCCATTCCTCCTCTACGACTGGAAATCGTATCTGCAACAATCCTTCGATTTGGGCCGAGTTTTCATGTTCAAATGGACTGTCAACTGGCGATTCTTGCCCGAAGAGGTACCCCCCCCCGCTGGGGTTACTGTAGTTTTTTTTTGGGAAAAATTCCGATTTTTTTTTGCAGTTTTTCCTCGACAAGCGATTCCACGCGGCACTTTTGGTTGGGCATTTGACGTTTTTGGCGGTTTTCGCGTCGTACATGTGGTTTAGGTAAAGATTTTAGGGTTTCTAGGCCATCATATTTGGGAAGGTGGCCTAGAATTCTGGGGGTTTCTAGGCCTCCAATTAGGAACTTGTGGCCTAGAATATTTACAGTTCTTAGGTGGCCAATCACATCAGTGGTCTAGAATTTTTAATTCTGAGGCCATCATTTTCAAGAATGTGGCCTAGAACCACAGATTCTTAGACCACCAGTCTAAACAAGCCGCCTAAAATTAGAGGATTCTAGGCCACCAGTTTGGTACAAGCGGCCTAGAATTCGCATTTTCTAGGCCACCTGCCTGAAATAGTAGGCAAAGCCCACTTATTTTAAGGTCGTGGCCTAGAATTCGGAGATTCCAGGCCACCTGTTCCATACTCCATTTCTAGGTTCATAGGCCACCAATATATATATATATAATTGATGGCCTAGAATTTGTAGCTCTTAGGCCACCAATTTAAAATCCGTGGCCTAAAATTATATGTTCTCAGGCCACCAATATGTCCTAGAATTATTGGCGGCCATCAAGCCAAAAATGAATTTCCAGACGCCTAAACGGCTTTCATACCTCCATCCAACTGTGGCCAGTGGCCTAGAATCCCTAGGATCTAGGCCATCGATTTCACGCTTCTGGCCTAGCTTTCAGGGCTTCTAGGCCACCAATCTGCAATTAGTTATCGGGCTTCTAGGTCATCGGGCTTCTAGGGAAACATATATATTTCCAGACGCCTAAACGGTCTCCGCACCTCGGTCTACCTACGTCTTTTCGAAGGCATCACCACCACCACAGGCGCCGTCGAGACCTACTACGCCTTCTGTACCTCAAATCTGATCGGAATCGCCTTCTCCCGATCCCTTCACTACCAGTTCTACAGTTGGTACTTCCATCAGATACCGTTCCTTCTCTTCTGCGACTATCCCCACGTGGCAAGTGTCTCCACGATTCCGTGGCGTCAATTTCTGTGGAAAGTACCGTTGCTCGCCGCCGTCGAGCTCAGCTGGAACGTCTATCCATCGACGTGGTGGAGTTCTGCGTTGCTCCACGTTTGCCACGTCATCATTTTCTGGCATCTAATCGTGACGAGACCCGCGCGACCTGGCGATTCAGTGTCCAGGGAGACGCTCCGAAGGCTTGAGCAGCGGCAGAAAATGCTTGAGCAAGAGCTCCGAGAGCATGGACAAGTTGTGCCGAAATTCAAATTTCCAGCGTTTTTGGAAGAGCAGCAGGAAGAGCAAGTGGATGTTCGGAAGAGGATGAAGCAGCCGATTGGGGAGAAGAGGACGAAAAAGCAGTTGGATGCGGAATTTGAGACGTATTTCGAGGAGCAGATGGACGGATTTCGGGAGGAGCACACGATTTATGTGCGGCAAAATTTTTTTTGAAAATCTAAATTTTCAAAAAAAAAATGGCAAAAAAAATTAAAAAAAATTTTTTTTGGAAGTAGTACATTTTCTAATTGTTTTGAAATCGATTTTTGATTTTATTTTTGGTGAAAAAATAGTCTTTTTCGAGTTTTTTAAGAAAAAATTCGAAAAAAATCCAAAAAAAAATTTTTTTTAAAGACTTTTTTTCAATTTTTTCATTACAAAAATTTGACATTTTTGAGAAAAATTGGAACATTTGAATTTTTTGGAAATTAGAAAAAAAACCTTTTGAAACAAATTTTTTTGGATTTTTTTAAAGGTGAAATGAGATTTTTTTTCAAATTTTTCAATAAAAAAGCTGATTTTTCAATTTGAAAAGTTGCTTAAAAAAAATCGAATTTTAGAAATTAGTTTCAATTTTCCGAAAAAAAATTCAAATTTCCGTGCGGTTTTGATTTTTTAGCTGAATTTTTTCAAAATTATTTTGAAAAATCGAATTTTTCTGAAAATAAGCCGAAAAAAGAGAATTATACACTTCCTAATTGTAAAAAAAAATCAATTTTTGAATTTTTTTGGTGCTAAATCTCAAGAAAAAAAAATTATGTGAAATTAAAAAATTAATAATTTTTTTCCACTAAAAAAATTACCACAAATTATAAAAAATGAGTTTTTCAGTAAAAAAAAGTAAATTTTCAATTTTTCAGTACACCCACGATGGAAAACCGCAAGTTTCTGGGCTTGCACCACTGGATAAGCCGGAAAAAATGAAGATGCACGAGAAAGTTGCAGCATTATATACGCAGGCGCTGAAGGTAATCGGAATCCTGGAAATTTTACGGAAAAAAAAATTTTGAATCGAAAATTTTCAAGAATTTCCAAAAAAAAACACTTATTTTACATGAATTTGTTGCGAATAAATTACGATTTTCAGCACATAAAATTACAGAAATTTCCCTAAAAATTCGAATTTTCAGCTACAAGCTCAATTAAATCCCAATGAAACTCCAACAACATGGAAATCATTCAAATTTCCCAAAAATGCCGACAAAAACCTGCTGGAAAGCTATCTGAAGCTTCACGGAGCAGGAGCACAACAAGACTCTGAAGAATCTGAAATTTCCTCAGCCGAAGAAGAAGCTTCAGACGACGAGAATAGCGGTGAGGAAGAGCCCAATACGGAGAAAATTGAGCAAAATTCGTGTAAAGCTGAAGCCTCGGAGCAAGAGAGCAATGGAGGTGTGAGGCGGCGAATTTTGGTCGATTAAAATTGGATTTTTGGCTGGAAGTCGATTTTTAAACCAATTATTTTGTTGTTATTTATTGATTTTTTCACTTTTTTTTCCCAAAATTCGGGGTTTTTGTATATATTTTTCTGTTCCAAGAAAAATTCAGTTTTTCTTTCAAATCTCGGGGATTTAAATAAATCAATTTTTTTTTCAATTGGCAAAATTTTTTTAAATGAAAATTGAGGTTTTTCTGCTTTGAAATATTTTTTTTTCTACAAAAATTCAAATTTTATCGATTTTACAACGAAAATTTTTCAGAAATTTCAAAATTTCCAACAAAAAAAAATCTAAATTTCAACAAATTTCAAGAAAAATATCCCAGAAAATTCCAAAAATTTTAGTTTTTTCCAAAAAATTCGATTTTACAGAAAAAAAAATGAACGTGGCCGCGAAAAACAATTGGTGGCCGAGTTTTCCAAATTTTTGAAAATCGAAAAAAAATTTTTTTTTTGTTCAAGTATCAGCACTTTTTAAAGACAAAACCCTTTAAAAGCTTAGCAGAATTTTTCTCAATCGGTGGCCGAGTTTTTCGACTCGGCCACGCGAAAAAAATTCACCCGGGGTCTCGACGCGACATTCTTTGTTAATGTAAAAAGGTGTGCGCCTTTAAAAGGAATACTGTGGAATACAATTTAAGTTTTTTTTTAGCCATTTGTATGTAAAAAATTGAGTGTAAATGAATTTTTTAACGTAAAAACTGAAAAATTGATAAAAATTCGCCTACAGTACTCTTTAAAGGCGCACAGCTATTTGTATTTTATTTTTTTTCTTTAAAAATTTTTTGAATAATTTTTTAAAAAGTTTAAATTCGAATTTGGCGGGAAATTTGAAAATTTTTCAAAAGAAATTTTTTTTTTCAATTTTTTTCAAACCTAATTAAATTTCCAGAATGATAATCCGACTCCGTCCACCGTCCCAAAAAAGCCTGCAACGACTTTTCTCTACCACGTGCCACGTGGACTCGGCGAGCACCAGCATGGTTTTCGACCGGCAAATGAAGCGAGGCCAACGTGATTGGGCAGTCAGGCAGCCGGATTTCAAGGCGGCTCAATATTTGAAGGTAGCCTGAGCCTGGGAAAAGATTTTGGAGACGTGGTCTAGAAAAAAAATGAGATGAAAACTCGCGGCCACCGAAATTCTGATTCTATTCCAGGAAGAAATCGGATGGCGTGTCGCTGATAAGGTGTTCGATTTGACGAAATTCAACCCGCTGGTATTGGATATCGGATGTGGTGTCGGACATATCGCTCCGCACTTGATTAAGGAAAATGTGGGCAAAATTATTCAGGTTAGGGTCTTGAAAAATTTAATTTCTGGAAAAAATCGACAAAATTTGAATTTTGACCCAAACTTTTAAGTTCGCGCCATTTTTTCAAATTTCGAAAAAAAAATTAAATTCGGAATTTTCCTAAATTTTTTGAAATTTTAAATTTTATTCAAAAATACTGAATTTTGAAAATTTCGCGCCAAAAATGTCAAAAATTTTGAATTTCGCGCCGCCAAAAAAAAATTTGAGAAATTTAAACTTAAATTACTTTCAGAAAAGCCACGTGTGGTGTCAGAGTGTCACTTTTCGGCTTGATCTACGTTGATCTACAAAAAATGCGGGAGAAGAGACGCAGAGTTCCCAACTGATTTCGTATAATTAAGAACTTGCTGACGTCACAGTTTTTTCGTCGAAAAATTCCCGCATATTTGTAGATCAAACGGTGATGGGACAGCCTGTGGCACCACATGAAAAGCGCATTTTTTTGGAAAAATTGAAATTCCCGCCAAAAAATACAAAAAAAAATCAAAATTTGAATTTCGCGCCGCCAAAGTTTTCGAACAAAAAAAATTCGAATTTGGCGGGAAATTTAAATTTTCAAAAACAACTTTTTATCAATTTTTTTTCTCAAATTCCTCACTTGGTGCCAGGCTGTCCCATTACGGTTTGATCTACAAAACATGCGGGAATTATTTGCCCCAAAAAATGTAACGTCAGCACACGTTCTTAACCATGCGAAATCAGTTGAGAACACTCTGCGTATCTTTTCCCGCATTTTTTGTAGATCTGCGCGTAGATCAAAACGAAATGAGACACGTGACGAAAAAGCAAAAACTATCATTTTTCAAGAAAAAATTAACTCGAATTTATTTTTAAAAAAAACCACAAATTTTGATTTTTCGCCGAATTTTTCACTAAAAATTGTTTTTTTTTTTAATTTTCTGCTCATTTCCAGGTAGATATGAGCGGCGGAATGGCCCAATCCAGTGCAAAATGCGAGGATCCCGAAGTGATAGTAGAACGTCGTACCGTCGACGAGGAGACCCTTGATGGCTTCCATGAGAACCAATTCGACCTACTTCTCACCTCAATGTCCGCTCATTGGATCAACCACCTACCTCAATGGATGCGAAAATGTCATGATATCGTGAAGCCTGATTGCCCATTCATCGGCTCAATGCTCGCCGAGGACACGCTCTACGAGCTCCGATGCTCTCTGCAGCTCGCCGAGCTGGAACGCATCGGCGGAGTTTCTTCGCATATCTCGCCGTTTGTTAAGACGCAGGATATTGGAGGACTTTTGTCGTCGGCGGGTTTTGATATGATTACTCTTGATTCGGATGAGATTCAAGTTGGATATCCGAATATGTTTGCGTTGATGTATGATCTTCAGTTGATGGGAGAATCACATTGTACACATCGGAGAAATCCGACGATTCGGAGGGATGTTCTCGTGGCGGCTGAGGCTATTTATCAGGTACCTACCATGCCTACCTGTCTGCCTATGTGCCTGCCTTTGTGGGGGCGGCAATCGCCGTTCAGCAAATTTTTTGTCGACCAATTCGGCAAATAGGCTTATTGCCGGTTTGCCAATTTGCCGGAAACTTTCAATTCCGGCAATTTGGCCGATTTGCCGGAAATTTTTAGCGGGGTTTTTTATAAGACTTAAAACTGTGCCTTTTTGAACATTTTCCCCGTTTTTTCTGGATGTGTCTGCCTACGCGCCTACCTACTATACCTCCCTACTAAATCGGCAATATGCCAAAAATCAAAATTTTCGGCAAATCGACAAATCGGCAATTTGTGTGCCTGCCTACCTATCGCCTATTTAAACAAAAATTTTCGAAATTTCGATTCTTGTTGATTTTTTAGAAAGCATAAAAATTCGAAAAATTCGGCAAATCGGCAATTTGCCAAAAATCAAAATTTTCGGTATATCGGCGAACCGACAAATTGCCAGAATTAAAAATTTCAGGCAAATCGGCAAACCGGCAATTTGCTGATTTGCCGATTTTGTCAACAAGAAAAAATGCCGCACGACAATTGCTTAATCACCTCTGACATGCCTGTCTGCCTATATGCCTGCCTTTGTGCCTGCCTACCTATCGCCTATTTAAAAAACAAATTCGAAATTTCGAAAAAAAATTTTTTTTTTAATTTTTGTAAAAATTCCATAATTTTTAGCTTTTCAAAAAGAAAAATCTACAGTTCGATTTAAAAAAATTTAATACGAAAAATTTAACATAAGGCAGGCGTAGGCAGGCGAGCATTTTCGTACCAAAAATGTTCCAAAAATTCCACTTTTTTGCAGTCAATGTACTCATCCGACGGAAAATACCCGGCCACATTCAAAATCGTGTCATTTATCGGCTGGAAGCCTGGCCCGAATATGCCAAAAGCAGCGAAACGTGGATCGCAGACAGTTTCTCTGAAAGATATCGGAAAAATCGTCGAGGATCCGGAGATGATGAGGAAAATGAGCGAAAAGGATGGAGTGGATAAGAAGAAATAGCTTTTTTTTTGTTGTGTAGATTTGTTTTAAATTGATTTTAAATAATTTGCATTTGAACATTTTTGTTAATTTCTAGTTTTTTTTTTCAATAAATAACTCTGTTTTTGCTGCAAGCTTGTTTAAAAACACGGCCATGTGTCGATTTACGCCCTCGTGTACTCCTCGAGGAGAACTTTGTTTGAAAATCTCAATTTTTGTCAAATTTTCAGTGTTTTACGCGGAAAACAATGTAAAAATTACGATTCTACCATTTTCACAAAAATTTTGAAGTCGATGTGCAAGCGCGCTCTAATGCAGCTCTCCGTCCCCATAATAATTTTAGTCTCGTTAGGATTTTGGCGGCAAAACCGTGAATTCAAACATTTTAAATCATTTTCTCGTTGTTATTAATGATTTTTATGTGTAAATAATTTTAAAAATTAAAACAAAACTCTCAACACGGGCTTCAGGCCTTCCTCATAGGATTTTTCGCGCTCCATTGACAATCGCCCGCCGGACAACGCGTGGGAAAGTCGTGTACTCCACACAGACAAATACATTTAGTTTTACAACTAAAATCGAGCCGCGACGCGACACGCAACGCGCCGTAAATCTACCTTAAATATGGCCGAGTTAAAATGGCCTAGTTCGGCAAACTCTTCCATTTCAATTTATGAGGGAAGCCAGAAGCGCGTGATCTCAACAAAAATCTATAATATATCCGCAGCAACAAAAGTTTAAAACTACAGTACTCCTTAAAGACGCTCACCTTTTTGTAATCATCAAAAAAAATTGTGTCGTGTCGAGACCGGGGGTACCGTATTTTTTGGCGCAAAAATTACAAAATTACAAAAAATAAAATTAATTACAGTCATTGAACACCCCCCACGTGGACGGATGTTTTCCGCCTGGAAACCGAAACTTGCTTCTTCAAAATGGGTCCCCCACCGGAAATTGAACTCGTCGTTTCCGGATTCTCCATGTCTCAAAACACGAAATTCTCCCCCTTTTGTCGTGTGTGTGTGTGTGACGCTATTTTTCGGATTTTTTGGAGGTACCTAGGTGTGAACCAAGAAAATACACGAAGGAGCCGCCCCATTATATAAATTGGCTTGGCCGAAAACAACTTTTTTCGTGTTTTTTCCCTGAATTTTTTGGAATTTATGTTTTTTCTCCCTTCCAGTCACGCCTAAGCCTAAACCAAATCCTGAGCCTGAGCCTGAGTCTGAGGATAAGCCTAAGCCTAACCCTAAGCCTAACCCTCAGCCTGAGCCCGATCACAAAACCACATTTTGCGAAATTTTCGTTTGCCGAGGGTTTGCCGATTTGCCGGAAGTTTTCAATTCCGGCAACTTTCCGATTTGCCGAATTGTCGGAGATTTTAAATTCCGACAATTTGTCGACTTGCCGGAAATTTCAAATTCCAGCAATTTGCCGATTTGCCGATTTGCCGGAAAAAAATCGTTTGGCGCCCACCCCTGTTTCACTGAGAAAAAAACTGCAGAAAATCGATAATTATTGATTTTGGTTCGATTTTCCTCCAATCTTTCAGAGCAAAAAAATTCCAAATTTCCCTTCTGAGTTCTACAAAACCTCCCCAAAAAGGCTACTACGGTATTTTGTTTCCACTCCCGCCAACTACTCCATCTTCTTCCTCAATTTCTCTATTCTCACATCACCTTCTCTTCCCCCTTGAGACATTATGATGCCATGATAATCGGACCATTTTTTCGGAAAAAAAACCGCGAGAAAACTTTTGAAAATTCACCCCCAACAAGAAAACGAGGGAAGTGTAGGCGAGGAGAACTAAAAAGCCGTATATCCTATATTCATCTTTTGGGCAGGCGGGGCGAAAATGGTCCCCCGGGGGGTGCCAGTTTATGGGGGGCTCCGTGACCTGGGAAATATTGTCGTGTTTTGCACAATTTTGGCTCGGGGAGCCCTGAGCCGCCACATCATTTTCTGAAAAAGCTTCTCCATGTAAGTGTTTCAGAATTAATCAAATTGTAAAATAGCCAAGTTTACAGAAAATTAAATGTTCAACTTTTTTTGCTCTTTTTTAAATGTCAAAGAAATTCGAATTTTGGTGCTAGCTGCAAGCGCGCTCTGTCGCACCTAGAGATAAAATTGCCCGCGAAATTTGAAATTCTAGGATACTTTCTGTGGCATTTATGACATCAATTGTCCATTTCATCTTTGATGCACTTTTTGAAAATTGACGTCAAGCCCGTATTTTTGTGGGCTAGAATACAAAGATAATCTTTAAAGTTTCAGATTTTTTAAACCCCGTATAAGACGGTTTACAGGGGGGTGGCCCGAGCGTTTTTTAGAAACAAATAAAGTTTTGGTTTTCGTATTATTATAAATATTTTTCGAATTACCAAAGACCTCAGAATTGCCTGTCTACTTGCAATCAAGGCGGCCTACGCCTGCCTACGCAAATAGGTTGAAGGCAGTTATGTAGGCAGGCGCCCAGGTCTGTTTACCTAGGGGACCTAGTTTTTGAGAGAATTTTTTCAAACTTTTTTTGAAGTTTTTTTTGAACTGCACAGACTCCGTTTTGACCACACTTTCTCTTTATGAAAACTTTTAAAAAAAGTTATAATAATAATAAGTAAGAATTTCAAAGAAATTAATTAAAATCTGTGTAAAAAACAGAACACATCATCAAAACTTATTTTTTCGAAAAACATACATTCCTAATTTACCTTCGTCATTAGACTGAAAAGTAACATCATTTTCAGCTCAGTTTTCTCTGATTTTTCGTCGGCATTCAAATAATACATATATAGGTAAACATTTCTGATTTATAGTCTCAATTTCTGACACGTTAACTTGACCGATCTCTATCAGAAAATTCCAAAAAAAAATCCAATTTTGATAAGTAAAAATAAGTAGATTATCAGGGATTGGGGAAACTATTTACATGGTTTATCAAAATACCTTGTTATTGAATTTTCTAAAAAAAAACGTATTGCATGTATTAAGCGTTATTAAAACATTTTTTTTCTGTCCAGGAAATTGTTTTCCAATTTTGCATGTTTCCACGCGCGACCGACACTTTGCGGGTTCCGTTACAACTGACAGGTTTTCATTGCGCCCGTCATTTCCCGGTTTTCACTTACCAAACACAATACTTATCCACCTTGCTTGACGAATTTTGCGTCGAACTTTCGTAGGCCAATAGTACATATTACTGTTCCTGAAATCCTAATCCATCACGACATTTGTTTCGTCTATGAGTCGAAGTAAAATAAGTCGATTATCTGATTAGCTTTCTAGGATTAAACTTGGATAAAGAAACTGTGATTATTGTAGCTCTATAAATCAAGCTACCCTATTTTTGAATATTGTAGCTTCTTAGTCACTGCTACTATGGTCTACTAAGTCATTACGGTAGCGTTGTAGGACTTTTTGGCTCAGTTGAAATCCCTGAAATGTACTGTTCTGTTTTTTTTTTTCAATTTACCAAAAAATCTGGACTTTGAGCAATTAAGGGGAATATTTTGATAGGTGAAAACCGAGCTTTCACTATTTACACTACCCATAAAAAATTTCAACTAATTTTTGAAAAAAGTTGTAATAAGTTATTTGGTAGTTTTGGTAGTAACACATGAGTTACCTCCACCTTGAAGTGGGGTTACTGTAGACTTATTTCAGACCGAATCTTACTAGCTTAGTTTAGGCCAATGTAGCTCTTGGAGTACTGGAGGACTCCTGTACTGTTTTATAAAATCCTCCTCATTCTAATTCTAAAACGATCCGAAACTATATAGTGATTTTTCTAATCCGAATATAAACTAACAACGTAGATCTTTCTCGTTATCTAAATCTGCCTGGAATTAGCAAATAAATATTTTTTTTGTGAAATCCAGAGTCCGAATGGAGTTTTTTGGCATTGATTGCACGTCATGCAATTTTAAAATAGATTTATAAGTATTTGCTGCACAATTCTCATCCAGAAAAATGAAATAATATTTTTCTGAAAACTTTTTCACTTGTTATTTTCTAAAATTTCAAAGTTTTTCAGGTTTTGCAAAAAAGATAGAATCAAAATTTTGGAACCCCAAAATATTCATTTTATTTTTTTAAAATTGTAATTTTACAAAAATATACGATTTCTAAATTTGGAAAATCATTCAAGCGGAATTAAATTTATTACACTTTTGGTTTTTGGAGTTTTGTGAAACATGGTGAAAATGTTTCAAATAAATGTATAAGGATTCAAGAATTTTTGGTATGCTTCAAATTAATATCACTTCTGAAAAATAAAATATTTAAAATTGATTTTAGAAAAATCAAATTTGTTTTTGCTATGAAAAAATGTTTTTTTTGAAAAAATGTTTTAAAAAAACTCCCAAATATTTCAAAAAATACTTTTTCAAAAATATTCAGAGCTCATTCAATTTCTCCGACAAAACACGCACTCTTGGGCGATTTTCACACATTTATTTATTTATTCTCCACCTTATTTATCATCATTGTTGTTCGCTTTTCTGTAACTATTTTCAGATTTTGGTGATCGAACATTGAAGGAAATTTAATTCATATAAGGACGTTGGGAAAATGTTTGAAAATTTGAAAAATAATAGTAAAAATTGTTTGCAGTTTTTCCGTAATTTTTTTTGTTTAAACATTTTTTCACTAAACATTAATCTTATCAACATAGATTTATGACTAAAAATTAAAATTAAAAATATTTCTCAAAAAGACTCTCGTCAGAATATTAAATGACCGGAAAAATTTCGAATTTTTGAAAAAACATTTTTTAATTAAAAACTTTGTGGAAAAAGCAAAACTATATAATATTTTAAAAACATTTTACATAAAAAATTGATTTCTTTTTAGATTAAAAAAAAAGATCTTCATAAAAATTTATACGCACCAAAAATTAAAAAAAAAAACTAATTTTATTAAACTTAGTTTGTATAAAATCCTTGATAGGCATAATTATGTTGAAGCCTAAGTCTAAACCTAAGCCTAAACCTGAGCCTAAGCCTAAACCTTATCCTAAGCATAAGCCTAAATGTAAGCTGAAGCCTAAGCCTAAACCTAAGGAAAAATTCGAACAATTGAATTCTTGCAAAATTTTTTAAAAGTCTTTATCACACATTTTCCGCTAAAACAACAAAATTTCCAAATATCCAATTTCCAGCCTAAATATTCCATTTCTCCTTGCAAATTTACCGGAAAATCCTCCGATCTTCCCAATTTTGCAAGATAACATCTCTCAGGTCTCATGACTATCCAAATCTTGTTTTTCTCTGCGTTTCTTTGTAGATTTTGTTATTAGTATTTGCAGGAAAAACTTCTTCTTCAAAGAAAAAAAATTATTGTTAAATTTATTAAATTCTCTTTGCCGACACCTCACACACAACTTTTTTTGAGCCCGACATCTCACAGGCCGCAATATCTCAGTATATCTTAATGGCTAGTTAACAACTGGCGGCAGACACCTCACGGGTACGGCCAACCTAGCTTATTGACCACCAGATCACATGGTCTGGCTTGCGCCCGACACCTCCCGAGTTTCACAAAATTTGTTACCCGCTACTGTTGCAACTTTTGAAAAATATCTGTCCAAAAGCTCACGTACCCCCGACAGACAAGATATCCGGCAAGTAATGTGAGAAATGTTCTTTCGGCCAAATTGAAATTCTTTGGTCTCGAACCTCATCCGCCCCTGGGGAACAATTTTAGTGCGGTGCAAAAAAAACGGGTAGAGGTCAGTCAGTAGTTGCTGGACCACTTTTTTTTATGCTCAGAGGTAGTGTTGCTTCAAATTTTGCTACAGTAACCCGCAAGCACAATAATCCTAATTAAATTTGCTGATTTTTTTCAAATTTTGTGAATGCTTCCTTTCACTTAAGCATCACCAACTTCAAAACGTTACACCTTCCAATTTTCCAAATATTTTAAATATTTTAACATTTACTCTCAAAATTGTATTTCCAATTACAGTTCAAATGCCACGCCACTTCCACGTGGCACTGCTCATTTTGGTGTTATGTGGAGCTGAAAGAGCCAGAGGAGCTCTGCGAGTTCAGCTTCAGGACTACGATAAGAACAGTTGGCGGAGCGTCTTGAGGCGGGTGGCTCCGGAATGGGTTCTGGAAGAGTTTGCGGATGTGAAGGTCCTAAGTGCCGCGGAGAATGGATTTCAGGTATTATTATTATTATTATTATTATTATTATTATTCACCTTTCTAAAATAATAGAGAAGCTTGATCAACATATTAATTTTTTTGATGAAAAGTAAATTTTGAAATATTAGTATAATTTCATAAGCTTTAACACTATAGCAGTGACTGAAAATACTAGAAAGACTACACAAACTACAAACTACGAAAACCTCAAAACCTCCTATATTTCCAGCTCCCCAAATCCGGCTTGGCTCAAATCGAGATCAACAAATCCGGACGGAAAACCGTCACTGCAAATACCCCCACAGACGCTTTGAATGCTATTAATGTACGGTAAACCCCTATTAATATACCCAACAAATATTTTACCTACCTACAGACCTACCTCCGCACCGAATGCCTGTCACAAGTCTCCTGGTCGAATAGCTCGTTTTCCAGTGGCTGCCGAAAACGCACAAGTGACTTCATAAATTTTGAATCTAAACAGTTGAGTCTGCACGGCAATCGAGGTTGATAATATTTTTTGCAAGAATTTCAGAATCCGCTACTTTGGAAATATGTGCACATTTTCGTACTCGTTCGCCTGGTGGGAATGGCCACAGTGGGAACGGTTTATTGATTGGATCGCGTTGAGTAAGTTGATCGCTTAGGCTTAGGCGTAGGCTTGGACTTAGGCTTAGGCTTAGACTTAGGCTTAGGCTTAGGCTTGGCGTCAGTGGCGAGCGTTAGCTCTTTTTTACGCTATTTAGGCTTAGGATTACAGCGTTTTTTTAAATTTTTCAAAGGGTTCCGGTTGGCCGATCAAAGCGAAATTTAACAGAGAGACGTATAGGCTTAGGCTTATGTTTAGGCTTAGACTTAGGCTTAGGCTTAGGCTTAGGATTCGGCTCAGGCTTAGGCCAAGGCTTATGCTTAAGCTTAGGTTCTGGCTCAGGCGTAGATGTTCGTACTCGTTCGCCTGGTGGGAGTGGCCACAGTGGGAACGATTTATTGATTGGATCGCGTTGAGTAAGTTGACTGCTTAGGCTTAAGCTTAAGCTTATGCTGAGGCTTAGGCTTAGGCTTAGACTTAGGCTCAGACTCAGGCTTAGGCTTAGGCTTAGGCTTGAGCTTAGGCTTAGGCTGGGCGGGTGCTTCTAGCCCGATTTCCATGAAAATCGTTAATTTCAGACGGCTTCAACACGGTCCTAATGCCGCTCGGCCAGGAGATCATATGGCGGGACATTTTTATGGGATTAGGTGTTCAACGCGATGAGCTGGATTCTTATTTCACTTCACAGGCATATTTGGCATGGTGAGCCCTTTAAAGAAATTTTCCGAAAAATTTAAATTTCCAGGCACCGTATGGGCAACCTGAAAGCCTACGGCGGTGGACTCTCGGATGCTCAGATGCTCAACGATCACAACCTGGCCAAGCGGATTATCGACCGGCTCCTTGAACTTGGCATCACTCCAATTTTGCCGACGTTTGCTGGCTTTGTGCCAGACCACCTGGAAACGCTGTTCCCGGCCTCAAAATTTAATAGGCTCCCGCGCTGGAACAACTTCACTTCTGAAACATCTTGCATGCTCTCCGTATCTCCATTTGACCCGCTTTTCCAGAAAATTGGCTCCACATTTTTGAGACATCAAAAGAAGATGTTCGGAGGCGATGTAACAAACATGTACAGCGCGGATCCGTTCAACGAGATTTTGCCTAGCGAGTCGGCAAAGTTCGACGCGAAATTCGTCAAGCAAACCGCTCAAGCAATCATGAACTCCTGCAAGAAGGTGGATAAAAATTGTGTTTGGTAAGTGAAAACCGGGAAATGTCGGTCGCCATGAAGACTTGGTGGCTCGGGAGGTGTCTGCCGCTTAGTCTGTAGTCTGTGACGTAGCCTGTGAAGCGTCATCTGCTTTGTTAATAGAAAAAGTCAGATGTGGGCCGCTAGAAACTATGTCGGCCGCAGTCGCGTGACAACTAATTACTACCCTTTTTGGGCATGAATAATGTTGGCCGCTTCCTCAAAACTCCTCTTATTACAGGGTACTCCAATCCTGGTCGTTCACCTACGATCAATGGCCAGCCTGGGCGATCAAATCCTTCCTCTCCGCAATTCCAGTCGGCAACCTGCTCATCCTTGACCTCTACGCCGAGGTGGTTCCAGCATGGCAGATGACGTCATCGTTCCAGGGACATCACTTCGTCTGGTGCCTACTTCACAATTTTGGAGGATCCAGAGAACTCCGTGGTAACCTTCAGAAAATCGATAAAGGCTATCAGCTGGCGCTGATGAAGGCCGGCTCGAACCTTGTCGGAGCCGGGCTCTCAATGGAAGCCATCGATCAGAACTATGTGGTCTACCAGTTCATGATCGATAGAATGTGGTCCCCGGAGCCCCTTCCTCTGAACAACTGGCTCAAGGCGTACTCGGAATCCCGATACTCTGCAGATTTTAAAGTGGCTCAGAAGTTCTGGACTCTGCTGGCTGGCACATTCTACAATCAGCCCGAGAAATGGGGAACGCCAAGATTTTCAGTATTCCTATACCATAGACCTGGATTTGGAAGAAAAATAGAGTATTGGTTCCCGGTAGAAGAGACGTTTTCGAGATTCCGAGAGCTTCTGCCAGCGCTGGTCCATGTGCTCGGCGAGCATCCTCTGTTCAGGTAGGATTTTTAAGGAATTTTTCATCCGAACACTTATCTCCTTTTTTAGAGAAGACCTGAACGACGTGATGCGGGAAATGACACAATTCGAGATGGGAAATGAGGCGGCTTTATCAATGTCAGAAGCATTTTTGATGGAAGATAAGCAGCAAGTTGGCGCCAGTTGTGAGATGTTGATGGAAATGTTCCAGAAGTTGGAAAGTTACTCGAATCGGGATGTTCGGCAGTGGATAGGTGGGTTACTGTAGATTTGGCCTGAGGGTTAAGATTACTGTAGGATTGCTCTTGGCTACGGTTACGGAATATCTATAGGAGTATAGGATGTATACTGTATCTTACAAGTACTGTAGTGGTGAAGTGGCCTAGATGTATCATTTGGTAAGGTATAGAGTACTGTAGGTGCGGCGTGACTATTATCTACCAAGGTTGCTGTGTAACACCAGGGTTACTGTAGCTTAACACTAGGGTTACTTTAGTTCAACACTAAGGTTACTGTAGTTCAATACTAGGGTTACTGTAGTTTAACACTAGGGTTACTGTAGTTCAATACTAGGGTTACTGTAGTTCAATAGTTGGGTTACTGTAGTTCAAAACTAGGGTTACTGTAGTTCAATAATATGGTTACTGTAGTTCAAAATTACAATATCTTAAATTTAAGATCAAGTACTGTAGATTTATGGCCCTGTGCAATCTTTCTTAATCAATTTTTTTTCAGAAAATGCAAAATCCATCGCCCCAACATCAGAAGAACGTCAAGTGTTCCCGGTGACCGCCGGTGACATCCTAACAGTCTGGGGTCCGACTGGTCAAAATCTGGACTATGCTCATCGCGAGTGGGCTGGGCTTATGTCGGGCTACTACGGACGGCGATGGCAATACTTTTGTGATTGGATTCTCGAGCATGATGATTTCAACCACACCGAATTTTCGATCTCAGTTTTTCGTGACGTAGAACGCCCGTTTTCGATCTCAAATATTTGAATGTTTCTTTTTTCGTTGTTGAAAAAATAATGTATCTTCTCTGATTATTCTGATGATGAATGCTTGTTAATAAACCGGCTAGACTTATTTTTTTGAAGCAGCCGACAACTCCCAGGTTTGCAGAAATCCTTCAGATAGCAGCCAACATCTAGCTGACTCGCAATGAGGTCTAATTTCTTGCAGAAGCATCCGACATCTCACGTGGCGCTGTTTGCCGATTCAAGGAAAGCAGCCGACATTTTACTGGTTTTAGTTGCTACACTTTTTCAGCACCCGACATTTTATGGTCCCACGTTTTTGCGCATTTCCAAAACTAGCCATCTTTCTCGACCCCCAAATTCCAAACTTCTGTAGCCCCCTGCAAAATCCTGTCTCCCGCTCCCCCCCCCCCCCCCCCCCCGCTAACCATAACCCCCTTAATCTTTGTGTTTTACCTCCTTTACGATTCAATTATATCAATCTTATAAATGTGATATAATTGATAAGCATACCATATTTCTTTCCCTTCAAATTTTTTATTTGAAATTTCCGCGGCGCCAATGAAAAATCCGTGAAAATGGCTGCGAGAAAACTTGTTAAGCTAGGATTTTTGTGGTGTGTGGCAGGGGTATAAAAGAAAAAATAACAAAAAATTAAATGGCGCAATCATAAACTTTTTTTGGTTTTGGTCTTGCCTGATATGATTTGATTTCATTGAACTTTTGAACTATTCCCCATGGTTGTTCAATTTTTGTCTATTTTTTGCTTTCTGAAAATTTCAGTCAGATTTTCAATTTTTCTATCAATTCTGAAAATTTCTAAGGTCTAGCACTCCTAGTAGATAAGATACGCGTTCACAAAGTTGAGACCGCGCGGCGCGTTTGCGTTGCGGTCGCGTTGCGGTTGCGTCGCGGCTTATCTGAATTGTTCGAACTGTCGTAACTCGGCTCTTATGGAATTTGAAACATTAAAATTTTTTGAGCATTCTATAAGCAAATTTTTCTTCTGTTTTTGATACTTGTTGTAATTTTTTTTGAGATTAAGTTTTTCTGTGAACTTTTTTTAAAGCGATTCTAGCTAAAAGTCCCCACGCTTTATCCAATTAGCAATATGCTACCCCAAATTAGAAATTTAACTTTGAAAACTGAACATATGTTCAATACCTCCCTCAAAAAAGGAATTAACATTTTTCCTGCCAAAAAATCCTGTTGAATCATAGATCGTTATCAGCTATCTGGAAACTTCTTTCCGCATGAATTCAAATGACATTACGACAGAATTTGTAGAGGATGTTGCGTAGTTTTCGGCGCTCAAAAATCGGTGACTTTTATCTGATTTAAGAACGGTTAAAGCTTTGAAAGTGCGTTGAAATCGAAAGTGTACAGAAATAGAAACCCAGGAATATAGGGGCCAATTTTGCATAAGTGAGGAGTAATATTGTACGCTCAAAAAATTTCAGCCCTCTAGGTTCACTTAGAGTGAAGCTACGACAGTTTGAAAAAAAAGTAGGTCAGCCGCGACGCGACCGTGCCGCAAAGCAATGCAAAAACGCTGAAAATCTTTGAATACGTTGCTTACTAATTTATTGTTATTCGTATCAATTTTCAGAGCCTTACGTCCGCTGAGAACAAAGTTACAACCTTTTGAAAAATAGGTCAGCCGCGACGCGACTGCAACGCGGCCGCGACGAAACCGTGCCGCACGTCCTAAACTTTGAAATGGCATATCTTTCCTCTAAAACGTTCTAAATTTCTGAAAATTTCAGACGAAGTTAAAACATTAATAGTAAACATTTTTCTGTAATTACTTTTCAGATTTTTTTTTGCTCGACTGTGACACTTTCAGACCAATTCCCCCAACCAACAACTGAAAACAGTACATCTATCAGGCCCACTTTTTGGTTGTTGTATTCAATTCATTAAAACTGCCCTCATTTTCTCCAAATCGTTTTGTTTATGATTGTGTGTCACACAAGATCTGTTCCCTTTCTCTTTTCTTTATCAGTTCCAAAAAAAGGAAGGAAGAGAAGAAAAAAGTTACTTTACTACAATAACAAAGTGATCCTATGTCTTTGTTTCGAGGAAAAAAATTTTGGAAAAAAGAAGCCACAAAGAACTAACTACATAGGAAGATTGAATTGTTGAAAAAAAAAAGGAATTTGGCAATAAATTTGCAATTACTATATAGAATTAATGATGTTATAGTTATCAGCTCGCCTATAAAATTTCAGGACTCTAGACCTAATTTCAGCTGAGATATAATATCGACCATGCGGCGCGGTCGCGTCGCGGTTTATCGACCAAACTTGATCTCTCGTAACTTGGCTCAAAAAAGGCGAAATTTGCTGAAATTTTCTGAGTGTTTTTATTTTTTAGCTCATTATATTATTCATTTCCAGGTTGTTAAAAATATACATTTCGAAAAAAAACTTGCATTCTACATATTCCACCCCACCTAGTCAATTTTAACGATCAACTTCACATACACACATCATTCTTTTCCAATGTTGATTTTATTGTCGGAGAAACTGAGGTGATAGGAAAAAAAAACGATGAATGGGCTGATGAATGGACACAAGAAAAGAAATTTGCATTTTCAATTTTCAACAATAGATTCGGATCATGACCTCATTTTTGAGGTATTCATAAATAAAATTTGTTTGTCAAGGAGTTTTCATAGATTTTTTGATTTTCGAGACAAACACTAAGGACCACTTCAAACCAAGTTACGCGGGTTCTAAAAATGTTGGTGAACCGCGACGCGACCGCGCCGCACGGTCGAAAGTTCAAGGCGCTGTATAACGTTGCTGCAAATGGTTGTAGAGCTTTGAAGATCCACGAGAAAATTGAGAACTACTAATTAAATGTTTCTGTGCAAGGAATTTGTATGAAAATTGAGTCTTCAAAATTTTCAAAACTTTTGAGATCTATTTTATTTTTTTTAGAACAACATAATTTAAAGATATTTCATTAATTTAAATTATGCAGAAATTTTTGGGCTTATAAAGCGACGGAGAACCGTTTGAAATTCGGGAAACAATCGCGACGCAATACGAAACAATATGAAATTGAAAATTCGAGCACAACCGAAAAATTACAAAATTCGCTTATGCTAGATGTACCGAAATTTTCAGCAAAAACTATTTATGCCTTTTTGAAAATTCCAACTAATAAACGTCATAGAACGGCAGCACCCTTTCTTTTTTCCCTTTGTGCGAATTGTTTCAACATGTACGTTACTGTTAATACAAACTGACACATATTAATGATCACCAAATATAGTTTAATGTGTCAGAAACTGATGAATATCACATGAAGTTGACCCTCTTCTCGTTTCTTTTTTCGCCCACAACAACACTTTTATGATCCTCCGTTCCCCCATTCTTACAGGACTTTCCATTTCTCAGGAACTTTATCTTTTTTGTGATGGTGGTGGTGGTGTCTTCTCGGAATTCTTCTTTTGAAGAATTCTTTCCTTATTTCTCATCAGATTCCACTGTTGTTTTCCACGCTCGTAAAAATTCACTTGCAGACACAAAAATTCAAAGTAGGCGTGGCGTGACTTCGTGTAGGGTCCGCCCCCACTTTGATTACGTCATCTCCATGTATAAAAGGGGGTACTAGAATGATATGCAGTTTATAATTTGGTTTTTCAGTTTTTTTTTTTTTTTAATTTTTATTTTTCATGAAATTGAGGTAATTTTTTTTTGAATTATCTTCTATAAAAGAATCTTGAGTGAGATTTGATAAAAAGTGATTAGTTGATAAACTGATAAGGATATTTAGGGAATGATAATCAGCTGATGCCTTTCTATGTATGTTTTTTTAGTTCTAAAGTTCATATTTTCGATACTAAATTTATGGTGTGACTAAATATCCATTATTCATATCAATTCATATCAAGTACATAGAAACATTAACAATAAGGATTTATTATGTACCGTATTTCATCTGTTAGTATGTTTATAACTCGGTTCATTTTAAAAATATTAACTTTTAAAAACTAAAAATTATAGAAAAAATTTTATCAAGCCAAAGGAAAATGTACAATTCTAATAAAATCAAGACGGCACGACATTAAAACTACTTATTATCTTTTAAAATTATTACTATAAGTTCCAGAACACTACGTTCCTTTAAACATCATTAAACTATGCCGAAATTTCGTTTTTTCATGAAAGATCCGAAAGAACCGATAACCATACGTAATGCTAACGTTTAAATAGAACATTCGTGAATTTAAATTCATTCATGTATAAGATTTTATGTTTACACATAGCATCTTATTATCTAACTTTTCAAGTTTTGCCAAAAGTTAATTGCATTTATATTTGACATAGTTTGTATATGGAGTTTAAAATGATACTAAAACTCTATGACTGTATTATTTTTAAAATTTACTGAACCATATATTCATTATTAGTGTAGTACAGCTCGCAGTTATATTTTGTGAGACCGCTCGTGTTTTGTCATGTCGGATAAACTTTACCAAACAATTATTTATTTATAAGTACTTAAATATATGATAGATGCTAATCTGAAATATATTGATATGCTTTATGCTTTATTCCTTTCATATTCTAACTTTTATAAAGGATTAATTTTTTTTTCAATTTCTCACATATCAAATATGACATAGAGTGTGATACTATTGAATAAAACATTATTATTTGCATTTCATGTTATACCATTAGTTATACCATTCTATGATTTTCTAATTAGCTAATGTCTCTATTATGTAAGAAACATATTGGATAAGGCTAATAAAATCCAAATCCTGACAAAAATCCGAAGATCCGAAGGAACCGATAACCAATTCCTCTAGAGATAAGAAAATTTGAACCTGAATCCTAACGTCGTTCGACTAGTTCCTCCCCTCCACCTCCCCACCCTGCCTTCTTCACATTTGACAGCTTTTGTCTCAGGCGATCACTTAGTCATCGCTTGTTTCTTGATTAACTTCTTGTCAAGTATGTGACCTCGAGATGAAGGATGTAATAGTTTTCTGGTTCCGCCTTTGTTTTGTTCCGTGTGTGTGTTTTTTTGTAAACAAGTATAGTTATTTAACAAAGTAATTTCCAATAGTTTTCAGCTATACACAATATGCAGACCATCACAATTTTGGCCCTCATTGCCTGTGTCGCTGTCCCAGTAAGTTTATATTTTTAGGGTGTGGATTTAGTTTTTAAAAATAGGTGAACAGATGAGAACTAATATTATGCATTTTGAAATTTCTCCTGTTAAGTTGGAAGGTAATTTGGCATTTAGGATATATAAACTTATGACGGATGTACTTTATTAAATATGCAAATTAGAAAAAAAAAGTTTAAAATATCACTAAAAGTTCTGAAATTAGTTAGGTTACTCTATTACCATAACACCCTTTTTGACAGGGTAGGTTGCCATATGCCTATAAACCTATATGCCTACATGCCTTTTTGCCTATATGCCTATATGCCTATATGCCTATATGCCTACATGTCTATATCCCTATATGCCTACATGCCTATATGCATATATGCCTATATGCCTATATGCCTATATGCCTATGTGCCTACAAGCCTATATGCCTATAAGCCTATATGCCTATATGCCTATATGCCTATATGCAGTGTAGGGTCGGTTATGGTACATTGCAGATTAGGATAGAGAGTAAAGTATAGTTATGAATTACTCTAGACTACAATACCTTTGGATTAAGTTTAAATTTGAAAAAACTGGATTCCAATAAGCGTACCTCAGCAAAAAATCAAGCTGTGCTGAGCCCATCAAATCCCATGTTCCAACTCTAATTTCACCAATTCTAACAATTTCCAGATCTTCGCCGACTTTGACCACCTCCGCGCAAGACGGGACGTCGTCGAATCTTCAGGAGAAGGGTCTGGCGAGTCATCCGGTGAGAAGCCAGTCGTCGAATCCTCCGGTGAAGGATCAGGAGAATCTTCTGGAGACAAGGAAGCCGTTGAGGCGTCTGGAGAAGGATCCGGGGAAGGATCCGGTGATGCAACCCTTGAATCATCTGGAGAAGGATCTGGGGAGTCTCACAACGCAGTGGTAGCTTCTGATTCACCAAAGGATGTTAAAGCTCTTACAGCCAACGAGTTCGCCGTTTCAGTTTAGATGATACTCGTAACTTTTCGAGTCCTCCCGATTAGTAATTTATCGACACTTTATGTTGTTGAGCCTTTCCCCCTTCCATTGATATTTGTACTTAAATTGTCTGTCATATTGGCCGGTGTAGATTTTTCTTGAAGAAAAAAAAAGAAAAAGAAAATAAAAGATTGAATAAAAATGAACAATTTGTCAAACTTCATTCAATAATTCGGCTTTCGGCGCAAGTTCGGTCAATAGTGACAACATCATGGCAGTCGCGGAGAGTGTCTGAAATGGAGGGGAATCAATTTTTAGACCGCGACAAGTTACGACTTTTAGGATGTGCCTAGTTCTTGTACCATTTGTACCTAGTTCAAAAGCTGACCAAATATTAGGGAACTCTTTAAAATATTTAAATCTAACATTATTTGTATAATGTTGAGTCTATTGCCAAGTCAAACACTGACACTACTAAAAAATGTTTTAAAAAACTTACTCCCAAAATCAGCGGCCTTGACAGCAAAGCGAATCCCCAAACCGAGACCCCGAGATCGAATTGTTCCATGTGAGATGATAGCGTATTTGCAATTAAATATACTTCCTTACGGTATGGGAACCAAATTGAACGGTTTTGACACAGGTATCCTTTAGATCGACATATCTGGAAGTTCAAAACATTATAACTGCACCAGTACTGGCAGAGTTCAACTCTACCACACGGCCAAATTTTTTTAGAAAAAAAGGAAAAGAAAAAGGAGACAGATAACAAACTAAAAATTAAGTCACTCAAAAAAAAACAGAATTTAACCAAAAGTTGTTTTTTTTTCAAAAATTTAAAAGTACTGGACAATCATATGGAACCCTTCTTTTTTATTTCATGAAACTGTTTAGCATGTTCAAATGTACCAGAAAATACCAAACATAGCATGATAGTTTGTACGGAAGTATTTTTTTAAAAAATTCTAAAGTATGGGAAAATCATATGGAGTCATTCTTTTTTATTTTATAAAACTGTTTAGCATAGTAGAAAATACCAAAAAATACCAAACAAAGTACGCTAGTTTGTACGGAAGTATTTTTTCAAAAATTGATAAAAATATATAAAAGCTGATTTTTTCAAAAATTCAAAAGTATGGGAAAATCATATGGAGCGATTCTTTTATGCTTTATAAAACTGTTTACATGATCAAATTTACAAGAAAATACTAAACATAATATGCTAGCTTGTACGCAAGTTCTTTAAAAAAATTGCAGAATTTAACCAAAAGCTCAAAAATAAAAAATTACGGCAAAATCATATGGAGCGCTTTTTTTTATTTCATGAAACTGTTTAGCATGTTCAAATTAACCAGAAAACAACAAACATAGTATGCTAGCTTGTACGGAAGTTTATTTTAAAAGCAGCGGAAATCAACCAAAAGCTGTTTTTTTTTCAAAAATTCAAAAGTACGGAAAAATCATATGGAGCTTTCACCTACCTCATCATGCAACCTCGCTGGAGCAATAGTGACTGCGAAGAAGCTGAATGCACATAATCCGATAGTTGGCATGCATAGAATCAAGTCATAGAATGAATGAATTCGATGATTCATCATCATAAGTGTGAAGATCATTGATGGAATCGTGATGACTATCATGATGAATGTGTAGAGCTGGAAATTGTTATATTTGGGATACACGCTTGACATAACAATATCTACAGTAACCCTACAGTAACCCTACAGTAACCCGATCAGTCTGCTACGGTAATCCCGTCTGTCATGTGAAAATTGTTTATAGAGATAAATTATTGAATCTCGTTCGAAACGTCCATTGGTAAAATTCAGACGTCATTAAATATCGTTAGATATGCGACGACGGGAGAAGTGGTCCACCACGAAGGTATGTTTATTTTGTAGTTTGTAGTTTGTAGTTTATAGTTTGTAGTTTGTTTATTTTTGCCTTCCAATTAACTCACCCGAAAAATCAGGTCCAAATGCCGTATAACTGTGCACAAATTACTGTAGATCTCCAAGTGCTCGATGAGCTTTGCAGATGCTCCATCTCCCGAACCATTGAAATTCGAGATTTCTCGATTGAAATATCGCATTTCCAGCATAGTTGCATTTGTATAGTGAATCAAAATGAACAGGGTCATGTTGAAAACAATATAGAGATATGTGGTGATGAGGGTATAAAATGGACGAAGTGCCGGGTAGAAGAAGATCTGCAAAATTTGGTTTAGAAAATTGAAAAGCTCTGAAAACTTACATATGACTGCTTTTCCTGAAACACTGTGTGCTTCTCCTCCAACTGGTATTTAGTTGCCAGTGCCGCCGTAACTGAGCATGTGAGAAAAATCGCGGAGAAGAAGGCTCTGGTGGTGACTTCAATGTATTTCTGACCATCCTCACAAGCCAGGCCTTTTAGATTTTGACACTGTGAAAGTTTGACTCGAAATTCGGACAAATGCCCATAGATTTGCCAATAAATTAGAAACACCTTTAAAAAATTTAGATTTTCTATTAAAAACCAAACTAAAAAAATCTACGGTACTACCATGGAAATCAGAGATTGCACAGCCCATAGAATAATGAGCAGTTGAGCTGCAAGTTCTGCAGAAAGGTGACGAGTTGAGAAGGTAATTTTGATGTTGAAGCATATTGAGTAGGCGGCTGAAAAAATTCAAAATTGGGCTCCTAGGAATGGATAGGCACCTATTAATGGATAGGCACTGTAGGTATGGATAGGCACCTAGGAATGGATAGGCACCTAGTAATGGATAGGCACTGTAGGTATGGATAGGCACCTAGGAATGGATAGGCACCTAGTAATGGATAGACACCTAGATATGGTTATACACGTAGGTATGAATAGGCACCTAGGTATGCAAAGGCACCTAGGTATGCAAAGGCACCTAGGTATGCATAGGCGCCTAGGAATGTATAGGCACCTAGGAATGGATAGGTACCTAGGTATGAATATGCGCCTAGGTACGAATAGGCACCTAGGCATGAATAGGTACCCAGGTATAAAAGAGAAAATTCGTGAAATTTAAAAAGGTCTAGTTTAAAAAAAAATTTAAAATAAGTTCTTTGAAAAAATGAATCATTTGCTGAAAAGAGCAACCCCTTTTTTTTAATCCAAGAAAAAAATTCAAAAAAATTCAAAAAAAAATTTTTTCAAAGAGAAATCGAGGTCAGTGACCGAGTTTTCTCTTCCACGGCCACCTAACCCTAAAACCTACCAAAAATGAACAAAATCCCAGTCACAAGTACATTGATATTTCTCTTCGCTCCCGGTTTCCTCAGATCAATTCTCAAAATGTTTGCAATATTGAACACATGGCTTCCAAAGTGCTTGTGATAGTGATTGATTAGATCAAGTTGCTCCATTTCCAAATTCCTGGAGGGTTCCGGTGGTTTCTGAGGATTTTCTGGGGAGCTGGAGGCTATGAGCACTTCTTGGAGCTCCATTCTGGCAAATGGTTAAAATTGGCTCGAGACTTTCAGAAGTTTCGGCGGGAAATTTGAAAGAATTATTGTTTTAATTTTAAATAAAGTTTTTGACAAGAATTGAAAATTTCCAAAAAGCTTCAAATTCAACTCAAATAACTGCGCGAAAAATTTTCGCGGGAATTTAAAATTTTGATGGAACATTCAATTTTTTCAGGGAAACTCAGATTTTAAATATTTTTCATAATTTTTTTTGGACTACATATTTTTTAAATTTCACAAACTCCGCTCAAAAATAAACAGGAAACAAGGTGTGAAAACTCCAGAAAACTTGCTAAAACGTATCTAATAAAAAAGTGTGATAATACATGAAAAAAGGTCTAAGTACCAATTGCTAGGTCCTCCACCTGGCAAAGAAGATAGATAGGTGAAGCCAGAAGATCATCAATCTATTCAAGAGAGAGATAAAATATCAGAAACCTCAAATTTTTTTGTTGCAGAAATGTGTGAACCCAATGGAAATATCAAGTGGGTGTGGAAAATAAAATTAAATTGGAATTTTTCATCACTGGAAGAGCTTATGAATTTGCTCACAAAATTGGATTTTTGGGGAAAAAATTATCAGTGAATTTTTTCAGTAAATTCAGTCATATGAATTGTCTTTTTACTGAATAAAATCTAACTTTTTCAAAAAAATTTAAATATTTTTTGGTTATTCCATTTTGGCTAAAATTAAAATATGAATATAAAATTGAGTAAAGCAAGTTTGTTTAATTTTTAAAAAAATATTACAATTTTTTTGAAAACGCGAAAAAATCCGGTATTTTTTGAAAAAAAAAAGGGAATAACATAGTTAAATTTTTTTTTAGATATTGCAAAAAAAATTATTTCTCGAAATATAGAGAAAAAAAAGCTCACTCATTTGAATAAATTTCATAGCCTCTTCTCATTCTTCTTCTTCTGGAATTTTTTTCTCCAAAATTTGTGATCCTTCGGTCACAAAGTGTGCAAATGGATGACCTTGTGGCTCCAAATTGAGGTTAAGCCTATTGGATGTACGTCTATGTCACGTTTAATCCACGGTTTTTTTTGTTCAATTTTATCCGAATTTGGCAAAGTGGTTTTGGAAATTGTTTTTTTTTGGGATCAAAATGAAGGCGGAGTTTTCTTAATTATTTTTTGAAATTTTGAAATTCTTTTAAAGAATAGTTAAAAGTTTTAATTTGACTTAAAATTTCAAAATCTTTGAAAAAATGTTGGCAAATATTTTTACAAATTTCTATAAAATGTACAAAACTTCAAATAACATTAATAAAGTTTTCGATTAATTTACAACTTTTTTTTTCGGCAAATCGGCAAACCGGCAAACCGGCAAGTCGCCAATTAGCCGAATTTGCCGGAAAATTGGCAATTGCTGA
Organism: Caenorhabditis elegans; assembly: GCF_000002985.6. Taxonomy (NCBI): domain Eukaryota; kingdom Metazoa; phylum Nematoda; class Chromadorea; order Rhabditida; family Rhabditidae; genus Caenorhabditis; species Caenorhabditis elegans. The sequence continues at coordinate 14,103,375 of NC_003280.10, read as the reverse complement.
AAATTATCAGCAAATTTTAGGTTTGCAAATTTTTTTTGGAAATTTCAAAAACTCGATTTTGATCGTCAAAATTGTACTCATCCTATAAATTTTCCTACATCTATTTTGAAAAGTAAGCAATTTCTATGAAAATATCATTTACAAAAATGGGAAAAATTTCAAAAAGGCGCAGTTTCAAGTGTTTCCGTATTATAAAAAATCCCTTTGAAAAATTCCGGCAATTTGCCAAAAGTTTCTGTCAAATCGGCAAGCCGAAAATTTGCCGTTTTGCCGAAATTGCCAATTTGCCCATTTGTCGACAAAAAAATTTGCCGAACATCAATTGTCGCATATGTCACAATTGCCGCATTTCTAGACAAAAAAGTTCAGAAAAATAATTTTTCATTCAAATATTGTTCGTTTTCTTTTATCAAACCACAAATTTTAAAATTTTCATTCGAAAAGCCAAAAATGTACAAAAAATCAATCAATAAAATATGAGGATCGATGAATAACCAGGCAAATACCAATCACTGCTGCTTTTTTCGCTTTGATACTTTCCATGCTGATTCAGCTGAAAAATTGTTAATTTATTGGTTTTAGGAGCTTTTTAAATTTAAACATTATTTTTGTTAATTAAAAAACCGCTTACCAGGAGCAATAAGTGTATAATATGAGACGACTGCAATTATGAGAATAGTCATGAAAAGTGATGCGTAAAGTGTGTACCATTCACCCGCTTGGAATTTCTGAAAAAAGTTGAATTTTTTTGTTTAAATTTTTGACTTTTTTAAAACAATTTTGGCGCTAAATTTGAAATTTTGTTTAATTTTTCAACTTGTTTTCTAACAAAAAAATTAAGAATTCATAATATTTTCTGAATTCTGACAGAATTATCCATTATCGACAAAAACCTTTTTTTTTCAAATTTCCAACAAAAAAATCAAATAAAAACCCACAACATCTCCAGGTCTATGAGAATATCCATCAATTTGTGGCATTTATTTCCGAGCAACAAAAAACAATAAGCAGAATGAGAAAATGTGAGCACAAAAATATAATCGATTTGTGTGGAGAGCTGGAGAAGCTCTGCTGGATGTGTCTGCGGTCTCTCGCTTCTTTGTGCTCTCTAGCATGGTGGACCACCACGCCGCTGAGCTTGTGCTCCGGCTCATTAGAGATGGAGATTTTCGAAATTTGAGAATTTGTTCGGTTTCGAAAATTGAAATTTTTTTTAGATCTATCAAATATTGTGAGGGAAAAAAGTTTTTTTTTCGATTTGCAAATTTTTAAAATTGTTTTTTTCTGTCAAATAAATGACAATTTGACAATTGGAAAATTTTTCAGTTGACAATTGACAATTCGAAAATTGTTTCCATTGACAACTTGCCAATTTTACTTTTTGACAATTGACAATGGACAATTTGACAATAATTGACAATTTGATAATTTGACAATTCAAAAATTATTCAATTTACAACTAGCCAATTTGACCTTTTGACAATAGGCAATTTACAATTAGACAATGGTTGACAATCATTGACAATTTGAAAATTCGAAATTTTGTCAATTGACAATTTGCCAATTTTACTTTTTGACAATTGACAATGGGCAAATTGACAATTATTGACAATTGACAATTGTTGACATTAATTGACAATTGGCAATTTGACAATTAACAATTTTATACTTGGCTATCTGACAATTTTCCATAACGACAATTAGACAATTTGCCGAATTGGCAATTGACAACTTGGAGATTTGACAATTGACAAGATGGCACTTGGCAATTTGACAATTTGACAATTTGACATCTGTCAAATAACAAATTGGTCATTTGACAATTGACAATTGAAACTTGACAATTTGGCAATTTATCAAAAAATTCCAAACTCACTGAAATCATTGTCTAATTTTTCGTAATCAAAGGCCTTTGATAATGATGATGAGCATAAGGATCTGAAATTTTTTTATTTATACACTACAAAAACTGCAAAAACTACAAGATACTTTTTTTGCAAAACTTGTAATAGGCGACCACGCCTAGTGCCAAAGCTACTGTGAAACAGAACATAATCCACGTCAGAATTTCGCCAGGCTGCATTTTGTTCACTCGCGATGTTGTTATATACATTTTTGGCTGATAATTCTGGAAATTCTTGAAATTATTTTTTGAAATAAAGGGTAATTGAACTTTGAGTTTTAAAAGTTGAAAAAATGTAGACATTATGGGAAACAAAAAGGGCAAAGTGAAATTTGAGAACTGAAAGTTTTTCAGAGATGAATGGGCTTGAGAAATGATGATGTCACTTTTGTTGGGAAATTTTTTGAAATTTTCAGTAAAAACAATTTTGAAAATTTTTCAGAATTTTTAGAAAATTTTTTAAAACATTTTTTTTTTGAAATTTCTGAAAAATTTCAATTTTAAAAATCAGTAGTATAAAAACCAATAAAACCAGCAAAAAACGCTAAAACATAAAGAAAAATGAAATTTCACACGAGAAGGTAATGAGATTAGCTGAAAGCGGTCACATGCCTGAGCAATTGATTTTTTGGAAGGCTTCAGGCTAGGGAGCTGCTTGAAAAAGCTTAAAATAATAGAGGGAACATCTTCTCATGTTTTAAAAGAAGGTAGCCTGAAGGCGACCTACTGCCTTTTGACGCAAAAAATGTCGATAGGTTAAGTAGGCACGGGAGGCAGGCAAGGTCGATAGGTTAGTAGGCACGGAAGGCAGACAAGGTCGATAGGTTAGTAGGCACGGAAGGCAGGCAGGGTTGGTAGGTTAGTAGGCACGGAAGGCAGACAAGGTCGGTAGGTAAGTAGGCACGGATGGCAGGTAAAGTCGGTAGGTAAGTAGGCATGGAAGACAGGTAAAGTCGGTAGGTAAGTAGGCACGGGAGGCAGGCAAGGTCGGTAGGTTAGTAGGCACGGATGGCAGGTAAAGTCGGTAGGTAAGTAGCCACGAGAGGCAGGCAAGGTCGGTAGGTTAGTAGGCACGGAAGGCAGGCAAGGTCGATAGGTTAGCTTTGAAATAAAATTTTTAAAAAAAGTTTTGAAATAAAATCCGAATTAAAGTTTTTCAGTTTTCGGATAAAAAAAAAATTGAAAAGTTCAATTTTGTTTTCAAAACAGATTAAAGAATTGGCGCAGAGATCAGTTTGTCTCGAAAGTGCAAAAACCAGAACTTCCTCTCGAAATTTCGATGGCCCATAAAATTTCAAAAAGTTTTCTTGGAAATAATATGGGCGGCCCCCCGAAAAAAAAATTTTATGAGCTGTATAGCCATTTTGAGCACAGCAGAGCACAAATTAAACTGCCACGGGGTGGAATTTTTGGAGGCTTTATGAGAAAATTGGCCTTGTCATGGGGTGGATTAAAAGGACGAGCTTTAAGGGGTTAATGGGGTTGTACAATGGGGTACTGTAGAGGAAAGGGTCAGAAATTAAATGAAAAAAATTCTACGAAAACTTACTATTAGTTTGAAAATTATTAAGTTTTAAATTTTAAAATAAAATTTTCAACTTTCCGGTAATTGTTTTTTTTTAAGAAAATATTTCAGAACAAACAACTTCATTTTATTTTTAATTTGAAAATTAAAAACAAAAATAACTGTTTGCCTACATACCTGCCTACTGATTTTGCGGAAAATTAAGGTTTTATTTGTAAACCTACTTTGGGCTTCCATGGTAGGTGCATATACATACAGGCGGACGTGCCTGCCTACCTACCTGCGTTTGTGGCCTATTTTATGCCTACCTACTTACATGCCTTTTTCATGCCTTCCTACCTACGCCCGCCTACATACCTACATACCGCCTAATTTTTTGCAAAAACAATGTGTTATTTCTAAATCTACTTTGGGCTTCTATGGTAGGCAATATCTACAGGCGCACGTGTCTATTTCAGGCCTACCTGCTTATATGCCTTCCAACCTATGCACGCCTGCATACCTGCATACCTTATAATTTTTCGCAAAATGAACGTGTTATTTGTAAATCTACTTTGGGCTTCTATGGTAGCAACATCTTCAGGAGTATGTGCATATTTCATGCCTACCTACCTGCCTTCCTACCTACGCCCGCCTACATACCTACATACCGCCTAATTTTTTGCAAAAACAATGTGTTATTTCTAAATCTACTTTGGGCTTCTATGGTAGGCAATATCTACAGGCGCACGTGTCTATTTCAGGCCTACCTGCTTATATGCCTTCCAACCTATGCACGCCTGCATACCTGCATACCTTATAATTTTTCGCAAAATGAACGTGTTATTTGTAAATCTACTTTGGGCTTCTATGGTAGCAACATCTTCAGGAGTATGTGCATATTTCATGCCTACCCACCCATGTATGTGCCTACCTTATGCCATTCTGCCTACCTGCCTACACCTGCCTACCTAATTTTTTTTTGTCAACTCTAATGCATTTTGAAGCTCAATAGTTTTCTTCTACTAGAAAATAATGAGAAAAACATACCAGTGTGCACAAAGTAGGCGCAGGCCAGGCAGGCAGGTTGATTTGGAATTTGGCACAAAACTCAACAAAAAACTCTTGTCAGATTTTTTAATTTATTTGTAAAATGTGCTTTTGAAATTTTTTTATTTTTTTCAATAAAAAAAATTTTTTTTACAACTTTTGGCAATATAAAAAATTCTCCAAAAACCTAAACTTAGGTAAAAATTCTTAATAAAACTTTAAGCCTCAGATTTTAAGTGTACGAAAATTTCGTAATAAAGGTGTGTGGGTCATGAGGAAAATGACCGAAAGGGAAGACAAAGGGGTCCAAAGAAAATCGGGTTAAAATATTGTGGTGGGGGAGAAAAGTAGTAGATGAGGGGAAAGGAAGACAAAATTGGATTTTATCGCCATTTCTTTTTCTTCTCATCATCACTCTCAACTCATTGAAAGTCTCAAAAGACAAAGAAAATTCGATTTTTTTGCAAAATCTCGGGTGGTAATTATGTTAAGATTTCGAATTTTGCAAAAGAAAAATGTTTCTGAATTATGTAGGGCTTCTAAGGTGGCAAGTTTCCGGAATTGAAAATTTCCGGCAAATCGGCAAATTGCCGGAATTATAAATTTCCGGCAAATCGGCAAAATGCCGGAATTATTGAAAATTTCAGACAAATTGGCAAATTGTCGGAATTGAAAACTTCTGACAGATCGCCAAATTGCCAAATTTGAAATTCCCGCCAAATCGGGAATTTGCTTTTTTATTAATTCAAATAAAAGAAACAACAAAAAAATTTAAAAAATAATTGATCCAAAAACCCTAAGAAGCCAATAAATGGGCGGAGCATAATAAATAAACTTTAGAGAAGATTATTTCCTGAGGCACAAGTTCTGAAAAATTAATAAAAAATTTTTTAAAAATTTTTTTTAACGTTCTCATACTCATGATAAACTTTCAAAATTTAGCAAATCCGAGAATAAAAAATAAAAAATTCCCAATTAGTATTCTCCACCCATTTCTTGGCTATTTTTTCAAAGTTATCGAATGGCTAGCAGAACAATGAAGCCCTGCCAACTATGACGAAAAAACATAAAACACTCTAAAAAAACAACTGAAATCTTTATTAATCCGTCTCTGAAAGTCGCAGCTTTTACCAACTTGGACACTCAAAAAGCCAGTGGGGATAATCCGTTGCCATGAGTGGTTGGTGAGAAAAAGAAGAGGATTTGTGCATTTTTTCTTTCTTTTGAGCAAGAGCACTAAAATATTTGGGGGGAGGACGGAGCAAGTTGGGAAACTTCTTGAAAATCATTTTTTAAAAATTAACTTCTCACGTTGTTTTTTGGAATAATTTTTTTTATTTAGACGTTATGATAAATCAAACAAAACTTCTTTTTTTTTCAAATTTTAACTTAAACTTTCGTGACCTTTCCCCTCCCCCTAATTTTGCACCCTATAAAAGGACGATTTTCCCTTCAAAATTCACAATTCAAAATCAATTATCTCCGGTTTTCATTCAAATCAAGTTGATTCGTCCAGAAAAGAAACAAGATGTCAAATGAAGAGGAGGAGGATGTTAACTTCAAGCCGGTGAGTAAACTTTTTTGCGCTCCAGTGACAAGCGTCGACCGCGACGCGACACGCAACGCGCCGTAACTGACAAAATTACGGGCTTCTGGTCTCCTTTTTTGCATTTTTCGCGCTCCATTGACAGTCGTTGACCGCGACGCGACACGCAGCGCGCCGTAACTGACAAATAGACCTTCCACAACACTGGCGCCCTTCTCAGTGGCACACAGCTATAGTGGCACGAGGTCCCGTGCAGCGTCGGCCGCAGTACACAAAGTATGATATAGTGCCCTCTTTGCGCCTCGCCTTCGTGGAAAGCCTACTGACTAGAGCTCCCATAAGGTCGTCGAAATGGCGCCAGCGCCGGCCTCGGGGGTCACCGCGCCGGCATCACGGCGTCCCTCTTGCCGCACGTATCCAAATGCATAGTGCGGCGCAGAACCCCGGACTTGTCGGCCGCTCCAAATAACTACCTTTCGCACTTCAAAGCGCCGGCGTTGTGCCCGCATTTCGCGCCTCACACAGCTGGAACCCCTACTACTGACGAAATGCAATTCTTTTTTTTTAGGGAGTCGAAATCAGCAGCGGCAAAGCCAACTACGTCGTCTCCCGCCTTCTCGGAGAAGGTGGCTTCGGTGCAGTCTACCTGGTGAAGGACACCAAGACCAACAAGACGTTCGCGATGAAAGTCGAGCAAAAAATGGAGAAAAGAAAGCACTCGAAGCTCAAAATGGAGATTGCAATTCTGAAGCTCGTGGGCGCCGGCAAGCACTTCACCCAGATCGTGGATCGTGGCAAGAAGGACAAGGAGGGATACTTCTTCCTGGTCATGGAACTTGTCGGCAAGAGTCTGGGCGATTTGAAAAACGAGCGAGCCGAACGGGTCTTCTCGTTCGGGACGGGACTCGGAGTTGCGAGTCAATGCTTGGAGGCGGTCGAGGATTTGCACAGGACAGGCTTCATCCATCGCGACCTGAAGCCTCAGAACTATGCGTGTGGGCTTGATGAGAAACGCCACAACATTTATATCCTGGATTTTGGGATTGCCAGGAAATATTTGAACACCAAGAACGAGCTGAAGACGCCGAGAGAGGCCGTGGGATTCAAGGTAATTTCCCGGCTTTTTGCATGCTAGTGCCCGTTGTCCCGACGCCACTGCTGATGTTGACCGCTACTTAGTACTTGAAATCTGCCGGCGGCAACGACACTGTAACGCGCTGGCGCCGGTGTCGGCGCACGGCAGCACCGGCGGCGGCGCAAATTGTTTTTCGTCGGCCCCGCCGCTACTGATGTTGCCCACTACTTAGGGCTTAAAAACCGCCGGCGACGGCGCAGACTGTAACGCGCTGCCGCCGCTATCGGCACGCTAAAACGCTCGAGCGCCGGCGGCGGCGTAAACGGATTTTCGTCGGCACCGGCTACTTGCCAGCCAATAGCCCAATATTCTACTCGGCCGCTGTTCAAAAACCCGATATCACCCACAGACTGTTACGTAAACCACTTTAATTTCAGGGTACCGTCCGTTTCGCTCCACTCGCATGCCACCGTTTCACCGAGCTGGGTCCCCGAGACGACTGTGAGAGTTGGTTCTACCTGCTGCTCGACTTGATCCTTCCGAGAGGTCTCCCGTGGCGTAAGATGAACGAGAAGGGTGAAGTTTTGAAGGAGAAGGAAGAGTGCCGCAAGGAGAAGCGCGACAAGCTGTTTTATGGTATCAAACATGCTAGCGAGCTGAACAAGATCCTCGACTACATTGACTCGTGAGCCTATCAAGATCGTATGGACTACAATTTCATCTACAAGCTTCTTGCGGAGGCGTGTACTACTGCTGGCCTCGACATCGATGCACCATACGACTGGGAGACTACGAAGACTGATCATAGTAAGGAAGCTACCAGCTCTAAATAAATGAGGTTTTGATGCTCGAAAATTGTGTTCAATGTGTACTATATTGCCTGCCTTCAACTCTTTGCCTACCAAGACATGTGTACCAGGGATGGCCGGCAAATGCGGTTTGGCAAATCGGCAAATTGCCGGTTTTGCCGATTTGCCAGATTATAGGGATTTTTTATAAGACGATATTTTTGCTTACTTTTCAATTTTGATCTATTTAGATGTAGATCAAAATAGATTCATAGGATTCGTACAATTTTGCCGGTTAAACTTGAAATTTTGAAATTTCCAAAAAAAATGTGCAAAACCACAATTTGCCGGTTTGCCGGAAATGTTCATTTCCGGTAGTTTGCCGGTTTGCCAGAAAAAAGCGCGTGCCATATTCGTGCTTTGATACTGAAAGTTGCCGCCTTTTTTTCTACCTGCGTTCCTACTTACCTACCTACCTACCTGTCAGCCTACCCTGGAGCCAACTTGCCTGGGCCATGCCAACTTACCTACCTGAATGCCTATGTCTCTGCAGGCTTACTTGCTTGCCTATCTAGGTGTAAGCGTACCTCAGTGCCTACTGCTTACTTGCTCTTTTCCCTGTTTACCTACCTAGGTGCCTATGTGTCCCACATGCCTATTTTCTTACCTACACACTTGCCTATGTGTAGGACATGCCGTATACTGGTCGAAGAAACCAGTTTTGCCAGAAGTCATTATTTAATTAACCCACTAAATTTCCCTTTTCCACACACATGTATGTATAAAAAACCCAGCAGACAGTTACTTGTCCACTCATATATGCCATCATCTCACTACTTCAAACCGCTATCCTATGTGTCTACAGTGCTTTTACTCACTTCTATGACATGTCTTATATACTTTGCAACAGACTTGCAAAAGTTTGAGGAGCAGTGCAAAAGCCAGATCAGTATTTTTCAGGTAGGCCAGGTAATAACAGGATTGTAGGCGAGTAGGCACGTAGGCATGGGCAGGCATACGCCAATTCTTGAATTTTTTATCCTAAGATCAACTTTATGCTAAACCCAATTTTGCAAAGATCTACGAACAAGCTGCATGGAAGGACATTATCACTTTGGAACGAGCTCATGGAAGAGTCCGCCGGCAGGTTTGTACGCCTATCTCGCCGCACACGCTAGCTATCAAAAAGTTGCCAACTAAGAAAATGTTTGCCTGAACATTTTGAACAGTTTGTTAGTTGAAAAAATTTTGATAGCTCGCCTGGTTTTGGAGATAATCGGGTTTTAAATTTAAAGTTTTGTATTACATGTTTTTTTTAAATTTTCACGATTTTCAGGTGGTATCCAAATCATTTTTACTCTACAACAGGTGGAACTATAACATATTTTTTCAATTTGCAAATTCTAAATCCTTACATAAGCTCCGCCCATTTCTAGGCACTCACTAAATTTTTTTTGTGAAATTAAACTTCTCCAATTTTCTTCGACTTTACCTCGAAATGTGAAGTTACGCCAGATGTGGGCGGGGCTATAACAGGGTCCGCCCACTTCTTGGCCATATATAAAACAATTTTAAAAATTTTTTTAGTTTTATTTTATTCTCAGATAAGCTCCGCCCATTTCTTGGCTTCTCAAAAGTGTTTAAAAAATTTTAACTTTTATTTTAGAAAATAAAAATTATTAAGTTTTCTCAAAAAATGGTTCATACGGCAAATGTGGGCAGAGCTTAAATTTAGAAAATTTCAAGATTTAAAATATTCACATAAGCTCCGCCCACTTATCGGTCATCTCTAAAACTGCTCAAAAATGTTTTTTTAACTTTTATTTCAGAAAAAAAAACTTTTTTATTAATTTTTTTCCAAATACGCCAAAAGTGGGCTGGGCTTAAACTCAAACAATTTCAAGATTCAAAATGCTCACATAAGCTCCGCCCACTTCTTGGTTAAATCCCAAATTTCAGTCACTATTCGATGCTCCAAAACTGCGTAGAACCCGGAAATCAAAGCTTCGAAAACTGAAACAACCAATTCGTCCGGCTCTATTCCACAAGCCATTAGTCCCAGTTGCGGATGAGCTCGCCGAGCTTGAGCAGTACAGGAGCTCTGGGAATTCGGGAAATTCTGAAAACTCAGAGCTAACTGAAGCTGATAGTGATGGTGAGACGGAACAGGAGACGGAGGAGGCTAATGTAAGTCTCCCGAGCAAAAAATTTCGGAAATGTACCTAATTTTGAATATTTTTTCCCAGAATCCGGAAGCTTCTTCTTCAGAAAGAGACGAGGCTGATGAAGATCCTGAAGCTCCACCTGAAGCCCCCAATCATAATATGTCCCGAAGAGAAATGCAATATGGGATTACCGGCGGGTTGGCTCAGATTCTCGAAGTCGACGGGTACGGCGAGGGGGAAGAAGATGAGGAGGACGATGATGGAAGTGGAAGTGGCGGACCCGAGGAAGACGTCGAGGATCCGAATGAGTGCGGTACGTCCATTTTATGGGCGTGGTCTAAAATGAGCATGTACTTCTGAAAAATAATACGGTTTTTGGCGCGACACTGAGATCATATCCATTTTATGGGCGTGGTCTAAAATGAGCATGTACTTCTGAAAAATAATACGGTTTTTGGCGCGAAACTGAGATCATATCCATTTTATGGGCGTGGTCTAAAATGAGCATGTACTTCTGAAAAATAATACGGTTTTTGGCGCAAAACTGAGATCATATCCATTTTATGGGCGTGGCCTAAAATGCGCATGCATTCTGAAAAGTATACATTTTTTGGCGCGAAACTGAGATCATATCCATTTTATGGACATGGCCTAAAATGAGCATGTACTTCTGAAAAATAATACGGTTTTGGCGCGAAACTGAGATCATATCCATTTTTTTGGGCGGAGTTTATTGAGAAGTGTCCATTTTATGGGCGTGGCCTAAAATGCGCATGCATTCTGAAAAGTATACATTTTTTGGCGCGAAACTGAGATCATATCCATTTTTTTTTGGACGGAGTTTATTGAGAAGTGTCCATTTTATGGGCGTGGCCTAAAATGCGCATGCATTCTGAAAAGTATACATTTTTTGGCGCGAAACTGAGATCATATCCATTTTTTTTTGGGCGGAGTTTATTGAGAAGTGTCCATTTTATGGGCGTGGCCTAAAATGCGCATGCATTCTGAAAAGTATACATTTTTTGGCGCGAAACTGAGATCATATCCATTTTTTTTTGGGCGGAGTTTATTGAGAAGTGTCCATTTTGTGGGCGTGGTTTAAGAAATTCATGTAGTTTTGAAATCTTTAAAAATGTGGTAAATTTGAATTCCCCGCCAAAATGTTTTCTCTGAGAAAATTTGAATTTCCCGCAAAAATTACTTTTTTTTAGAAAATTTGAAATCCCCGCCAAAAAATGTTTTCTCTGAGAAAATTTGAATTTCCCGCAAAAAACATTTCTCAGAAAATGGGCGGAGCATATCGAGACCAACCATTTAGTGGACGGAGCTTAAAATTCTTTGCAATTTCGGAAAAATTTTCCGCAACCTGAAACACGGATTTCTTGCTTCCCTCATAAATTGAAATGGAAGAGTTTAGGCCGAACTAGGCCATTTTGGATCGGCCATATCTGGGGTAGATTTACGGCGCGTTGCGTGTCGCGTCGCGGCTCGATTTTAGTTGTAAAACTAAATGTATTTGTGTGGAGTACACGATTTTCCCACGCGTTGTCCGGCGGGAGTTTGTCAATGGAGCGCGAAAAATTCACTGAAGGCCAGAACCCCGTGCTGGAAGTAGAGAAAATAGGATAACCATTTTGTAGGCGTGGCCGATAAAAACCAAAATTTCAGCCGACACCGACCGCAAATGCTATGGGAATCCGTGTCCCCGTGGCCCGCCGGGATCTCCAGGGGTCCCAGGCCTTCCAGGAGAAGACGCTGCTGATGGAACTGACGGTGGAAATGGTACAGAATGGGAACTACTTGCCGCGGATCTAGTGATCATTCTGGGATGTGTAAAGTGCCCGATCGGGCCCCGAGGTGTCGAGGGGGATCCTGGAATCCCGGGAAACAAGGGCGGTAAGGGGAACAACGGGAACCCGGGTCTCGACGGCTACGAGGGATTCCCCGGGCCAAGTGGTCCCGAAGGAGAAGCCGGATACGACGGAGAACCCGGAGCCGGCGGGTGGCCGGGACAACGTGGAGAAAACGCCAAGAGCTATAGGAACTTCCCTGGGCCGCCAGGGCCACCGGGCCCTGTTGGGCCACCCGGGGACAGTGGGGAACGCGGTAATATACATGAAGGAGGACCACCGGGGATTGTTGGAGGATCCGGAGCGCCTGGAGTGCACGGGATCCCTGGACCACCGGGGGCTCCTGGATTGGTGAGTCCCTGTTCACAAGAATTTTCGTTAAAAATTCGAAAATTCACGGATTTCTGGCTTCCCTCATAAATTGAAATGGAAGAGTTTAGGCCAAACTAGGCCATTCTGGCTCCGCCATATCTGGGGTAGATTTACGGCGCGTTGCGTGTTGCGTCGCGGCTCGATTTTAGTTGTAAAACTAAATGTATTTGTCCGTGTCGAGTACACGACTTTCCCACGCGGGCAATTGTCAATGGAGCGCGAAAAGTTCATTGAGGAAGGCCAGAACCCCGTGGATTCACGAGGAATTTTCACGGGGTTCTGACCTTTCTCACTGCATTTTTCGCGCTCCATTGACAATCGCCCGCCGGACAACGCGTGGGAAAGTCGTGTACTCCACACGGAAAAATGCATTTAGTTTTACAACTAAAATCGAGTCGCGACGCGACACGCAACACGCCGTAAGTCTACCCCAGATATGGCCGAGCCAAAATGACATAGTTCGGCCTAAACTCTTCCATTTCAATTTATGAGGGAAGCCAGAAATCCGTGAATTTTTTAATTTTCGAAAATTCTTGTGAACACGCAAACGCAAACACGCCCCACCGCACACAACCGAAAGCATTCAATAATCGATATTTTCCAGCCCGGAGATCCAGGAACCCGCGACGACACATACGTCGGACAATGCAAGTGCCCCGAACGTCGGCAGCCACCGAAAAAACCGTATCCCCCGGCGCCTACAATGCCCCCAGACGCCTATCAGCCTACTACTGAAGCCTATTACTACCCACCGACGGAAACAAGCACCGAGTATGTCACCGCCGAGCCGACCACCTCAATTTATCGCTACTTCGTGAAAGCTGAAGCTCCGAGCTACAAGACCACCTCATCATCGTCGGCCGAGGAGTCCGAGTACATGGAGATCACGATGACCTCGTCCGAGTATCCAATGGATACCCCGACCACTGTTGGGTACCCGGTGACCGAGTACCCAACGACGGTGGTGGGGTACCCGGTCACGGACCAGATGGATCGGGAGGGTCAGTTGTTGGCGGAGGTGCTCGAAAAATCGATGGAGCCTGATTAGGAGCCCGCCGAAGATCATCCATCGTTGCCGACGAATTTCGATTGAAATACTCCAAAATAAGAGCTGCGACCAATCAGCGATTTGCTCCGCCCACTTTTCAACCAATCAGAGCTGCTGATAGGTCGCAGCTCTCATTGCGACTTTTTTCGTTTTTCTTTTGCTATTTTTGATGTTTTCCAAAAAAAGAATTCGAAAAATAAAATAAATAACTTCAATAAGATGATAAATGATACGTGGAATAATGTGGCAATTGTCGAACAAAAAAAAAGAAAAGAAAATCTTACAGAAAAATTTGGTGGGAAACAATCGATTCACGGAGCCAGCCAGTGTGTGGGACAGGGGGAAAAGGGAGAGGAGGGACAAGATTTCAATGATACACGGAAAACAAATTTTGAAGAGGAGGGAAATTTGGAAAAATTGGTGGTGAAAAAACAGATGTTCATATAGAAAAATGTGCAAGTTTTCACATTTTTCAGGGTTTTTCAGAAAAAAAATCGGAAAAATTTGAAAATTTTCAAGGTTTTTCAGAAAAAAAATCGGAAAAATTTGAAAATTTTCAAGGTTTTTCAGAAAAAAAATCGGAAAATTTTTTTTTCAGGAAAATTGTAAAATTATCGATTTTTCAGATTTTTTCAGAGAAAAATCGTAAAAATTTCAAATTTTCAGGGTTTTTCAGAGAAAATCGAAAAAAATTCGATTTGTTCAGAAAAACTGGAAAATTTTCAATTTTTAGAAAAAAAAAATCGTACAAATTTCAGATTCTTGCAATGTTTTTCAGAAAAAATTGGAAAATTTTCAACTTTTTCAGGGGTTTTGAAAAAAAAATCGTAAAATTATTGATTTTTTCGGCGATTTTTTGAAAAATGGAAAAAAAGAAAACTTTTTCTTCAGAATAATCTATAAAATTTCGATTTTTAGGGGTTTTTTCAGAAAAAAAAAAGTAAAATTCTCAATTATTTAGAGAAAATTGAAAAAATTTCAATTTTTTCACAAAAAAAATCAAAAAATAATAAACTTTTCAGGGGTTTTCCTGAAAAACACTGAAAAAATCGAAATTTTTTTTTCATAATTTTCTATTTTTTTGGGATTTTGAGTAGAACTTAACGAATAATCTGGAATAGTGTTAAATGTAATAAAAAAAAATGTGCGTGTGATAGAAATAAATGTTTTAGAGGAGCGTTTTTAAGATGAAGCCGTCGGATTGCTGAAATTGCTTCCGAGCCGCGATTGCTTCTTTTTACGCGGTTTTTTCGTCGTCGTCTTTTCCTCGGCGGCGGATTTTGATGGTGGTGGCGGTGAGCTAGGGAGGGCTCTCGGAGCAGCATCTTCTTCTTTTTCTGGAGGAGTCGGTGATGATGTTCGTTTTGTGATCATTGTCACTTTTGGCGGCTGATTCGACGGACGTTGATGACAATTTTGACGGCGGTGAACTGCCGACGGCTTGAAGTCGGTTAGCGTTGGGTGGTTGGCTCGTTTTCTGGAAGAACAAAAAAATTATAAATTGGAAAAAATTGATAAAAATTTTTTTGAGCTGAAAACGTCGAAAAATTAAAAAATTTTCGTTTTTTTTGAAAACGTAGGAAATAATTCAATTTTTCCGATTTTTTTTTCTGAAAAAGCCGAAAAAATTCATTTTTTCCGATTTTTCGTTGATTTTTTTTTTAATTTATAAAATTACGAATTTCAAAATGTTTGAAATTGCAAAGTCTATTTTAATTTTAACTTTTTCTAGTTCAAATTTTATTTTTTTTTTAACCACTTTTTTTTTCAAACTGGAAATTTTCGTTTTTCTCTGAAAACGTCGAAAAATTAAAAAATTTTCGTTTTTTTTGAAAACGTAGGAAATAATTCAATTTTTCCGATTTTTTTTCTGAAAAAGCCGAAAAATTCATTTTTTCCGATTTTTCGTTGGTTTTTTTTAAATTTATCAAAAAATTCCAATAGAACAATTTTTTTTGGATTTTTATGTAAAATTATGAATTTTTTACGAAAATTCGAAAAAATCAATTCCATACATTTTTTTGAACGTCAGGATATTTTATAAACTGGAAAAAAATTTAAAAAATGTTTTTTGAGCAAAAAAAGAATTTTGACTGAATTTCTGGATATTTCACGAGCTAAAAAATTTTTTTTTAAAGTTTTGATATAATACTATAACTTGAAGTTTTCTTGGTTCAAATTTTGTAAGAAAAAACGAAAATTTGATTTTTTTTTTTCAGAAATTTCGTAAAATTTTAATTTTTCTAGATTTTTTTAATTAAAAATTTTTCCCATAAAAATTTTTGAAACGAAATTGGAAAATTCACAGAAAAATCGATTTTCAGACATTTTTCGCAAAAAAAAATCGCTGATTTTCTTCAATTTTCACAAATTTCCCATCGAAAAATGTAGAAAATCGATTTTCAGTCATTTTTTTCAAATTTTACCAGATAAATGTCAAAAAACCCAAAAATTTTGGTTTTTTCATGGAAAAAAAAAAAGTCAAAATTATCGATTTCTGCCTCAAAATTCCAGAAAAAATCCGGAATTTCCATAATTTTTCACAAAAATTCAATTTGAAAAAATGTGCACATATTTTTTACATTTTTCAAAAAATTGGAATTTTTTCAAATTTTTTAAATCTTGCAATTTTAAAGTCAAAAATTCAATTTTTCTATATATTTTTTTTTCCACAAAATTCTCAAATTTCCAAGAATTTCCAGCACTACTAACTCCTGCTGGTTCTGCTGCTGTTGGTAGTGGTGAGGCCCCCCGATAGGCATCCCCATAGGCATTCCCATCGGGTACCCCATCATCATCATCGGGTGCGGAGCAAACTGTAGCGGCTGGGGTCCGAACGGGAATTGTGGCGGTGGTGTTGGAGCTCCGAATGGAGCTGGAGCTGGCTTCTGCTCCTCCGCCGGCGGCGGCGGCGGTGGAGTTGGTTTCCGCAGAATCTCCACTTTCTGTGGAGGAGCCGCCTGGGGCTTCTGCTTCTTCTGTGAAGCCTCTTTTTTCGGCTTCGGAGCAGCAGCCTTCTGAGCCGCCGAGAGCTGCTGGAGAATCGAGGATTTTGACGCGGATTGAGACGAATCCGACTCAATTTCCGCCAGAGTTTTGGCGTTTTGAGCAGGTTTTTTGGCTCCAGCGGCTCCTCCTCCGCCGAGCAGCTCCATCAGTGATACTTGCTTTCCAGACGTAGCTTCTGCTGACGGCGGCTTGATCTTCAGCAGCTTATTCAACGAATCTGTCAGAGCTTCTGGTGATTCTTCGTCGGTTTTTGTCGGCTTTTGCTTATTCTTCTCCTTTTTCGACGAATTTTTCTTGTTGTTGGTGCTGTTGGAGTTGGAGCTCGAGGTCGACGGAGCTGGCTCATTTTTCGCCGAATTTTTCTGCGCCGGCATCGGAACGTAGGCACCAGTCAGAGCTTTTTCCACTTGTTTCTGAAGAAAAAAAATTTGCGATAAATTAAAGAAATTCGGGGTTTTATTGGTTACAAATCGGTAATTTTGAGTTTTTTTTTTCGAGAAAAATCCAAAATTTTTGGGTTTTTAGGCATACCTCAGTCGAAATTTGAAAAAAAAAATCGATTTTTCTGCGAATTTTTTAA
Organism: Caenorhabditis elegans; assembly: GCF_000002985.6. NCBI lineage: Eukaryota > Metazoa > Nematoda > Chromadorea > Rhabditida > Rhabditidae > Caenorhabditis > Caenorhabditis elegans. The sequence continues at coordinate 14,086,485 of NC_003280.10, read as the reverse complement.
TTTTCTTCATTAGTGAAAATTGAAGAAAATCAGCAATTTTTCAGCCAACATATACTGGAAATCGATTTTTTTTTCTCGAATTTCCTGATTTTTTACATTTTTCGCAGTAAAAAATTAGCCAAAATTTGGGATAATGTCTCCTAAAAATCGATTTTTCTGTGCATTTTTCGATCGGAAAGTTGTGAAAATTTCAGAAAATTCCGAAATTTTTCAGACCAAACTAGATTTTTTTCGTAGAAAATTTTTTCGGAAAATTTTTCAGACGAAACATCCGTCTCTGAAAATCAATTTTTCCGCTTTTCTAAATTTTTTTCAGCAGGAAGTTTGTGAAAATTATAGAATTTTATCAATTTTTTCCCCTCATTTTTCGATTTTCAGCGTTTTTTCAATCGAAAATTTGTAAAAAATCCAATTTTTCGATTTTTCTACATTTTTGTGTTTGATCGCAATTTACAAAAAATCTTCAAAAAATCAGACAAAAAATTCTGAAAATTGGATTTTCTTGAAATTTCCTGATTTTTCACATTTTTTCAATCATAAATTCGTGCAAAAATTACTTTTAGTACAAAAAAATGACTGAATATCGATTTTTCACACACGAAATCCAATTAAAATTTTGGTTTTTTCATGGAAAAAATGTCAAAATTATCGATTTCTGCCTCAAAATTCCAGAAAAAATCCGGAATTTCCATAATTTTTCACAAAAATTCAATTTGAAAAAATGTGCACATATTTTTTACATTTTTCAAAAAATTGGAATTTTTTCAAATTTTTTATCTTGCAATTTTAAAGTCAAAAATTCAATTTTTCTATATATTTTTTTTCCACAAAATTCTCAAATTTCCAAGAATTTCCAGCACTACTAACTCCTGCTGGTTCTGCTGCTGTTGGTAGTGGTTTCAGATGAAAATTGTCAAAAAATCAAAATTTTTGCGCGTTTTTTTAGTAGAAAAATTCGATCGATTTTTTCCAATGAAAATCCAATTTTCACCTTGTGCTGAACATTTTTCCGGACAATTCCGAAAGTGACATTAAGCAGTGCACTTTGAGGTACTCGAATTGCGGCCGCTTCATTCGATCCTCGAACTTTTTGTCCACCGTCAAACGGTTTATCGAAAAAGACGTCGATTTTGTCATCGTGAATGCCGACAACTGTTCCTTGCGTCGTTTTTGGAACTTTCTGAAATTTTTTTTTGTTGTTAATTTTCCAGTTAATTTGGGAGGATTTTTCTTGAAAATTCCAGATTTTACCGATTTTTTTTAGAACAAAACGTCAGAGATTTTTATGTACTTTTTACTTTTTTTCCCTAAAAAAACTGCTGCTTAAATTCTAAAAAATTATGGAGACAGTGGAATTTTTGGACGTTAAAAAGGGAAATTCTTCAATTTTTTTTTTAATATTCAGCAAAAAATTTCAATTTTTTTTTCGGGAAAAAACACCTAAAAATGTTGAAAATATTGGATTTTTTTTTCCAATTTTGGATTTTCCAGGAGAAAAATCTAAAAATCTTTAAAAAAAAAGGTAGTTTCTCGGTTTTTTTTCTGGAAAAAAATCGGAAAAACCAAAATATCAGTTGTTTGAAAAAAAAATGGAAAAAATCTGAAAATATTGGATTTTGTTGAAATTTTGAATTTTCCAATTAAAAAAATTCTGAAAATCTAATTTTTTTGAATTTATGAGTTTACGAAAAAGATTCATCCAAAAAAAGTTTTTTTACTGATGGTGCGTCCATAGTCTGCGGAAAACGGGAATTTCCCGCGTGCGGAAGCGTCCATAGTCTGCGGAAAAACCGGAGTTCCTCGCTTTTTTTTCCTCAAAATTCAAAAAAGTAGGCGTGGCCAACCAATCAGCTCTTGTTTCTTGTTTTCCCATTGCTCAGCTTAAAATTTTACAGCCTCTAATTGGTTGAACACGCCCACTATTTTGAAATTGACCAATAACAAAGCGAGAAACTCCTTGTTTTTTTCCGCAGACTATGGACGCTTCCGCACGCGGGAATTTCCCGTTTTCCGCAGACTATGGACGCACCATGAAAAACACCGAAAAAATTGAAATTTTTCCGGTTTTTTTTTTCCGAAAAACACTCAAAAATCCTGAAAATTTCCAGATTTTTCAAAATTTTGACATTGAAAAAAAAAAAAATCAAAATTTCAGTTTTTTTTTTAAATTTTTTTGATTTTTTAATAAAAAAAACTGTTTTTTCTCTGAAAAAAAATATTCCGGCAGTTCCTCTTACAATTAGTAGTATTTTTCTTTTTAACATTTGTTTGAATTTTCAGCAAAAAAAATCTAGAATGTTCGTTTTTCAATTTTTTTTTCGGAAAAAAACACCTAAAAATGCTGAAAATATTGGATTTTTTTTTCCAATTTTGGATTTTCCAGAAGAAAATCTAAAAATCTTTAAAAAAAAGGTAGTTTCTCGGTTTTTTTTCTGGAAAAAAAATCGGAAAAACCAAAATTTCAGTTTTTTTTTTCAATTTTTTTCGGGAAAAAGCACCGAAAAAATCTGAAAATATTGGATTTTATTGAAATTTTGAATTTTCCAATTAAAAAAATTCTGAAAATCTAATTTTTTTGAATTTATGAGTTTACGAAAAAGATTCATCCAAAAAAAGTTTTTTTTACTGAAAAACACCGAAAAAATTGAAATTTTTCAGATATTCTCTAAAAATCATCGAAAAATCTAAATTTTTCCGGTTTTTTTCCGAAAAACACTTAAAAATCCTGAAAATTTCCAGATTTTTCAAAAATTTTGACATCGAAAAAAAAAAAATCAAAATTTCAGTTTTTTTTTTAATTTTTTTGATTTTTTAATTTAAAAAAACTGTTTTTTTTTCTGAAAAACACTTAAAAATCCTGAAAATTTCCAGATTTTTCAAAAATTTTGACATCGAAAAAAAAAATCAAAATTTCAGTTTTTTTTTTAATTTTTTTGATTTTTTAATTTAAAAAAACTGTTTTTTTTTCTGAAAAACTCCAAATTTCTTCATTTTTTCCCTGCTTTCTCGCTGCCACCATCACCACACTTCATACCGTATCCGACGACATCAACGCAACCCGATCCAAAATCTGAAAATCCGCCGCCGGATCCGCATGAACCTTCCCATTGTAAAGCTCATAACGGAAAAGTGCACCAGGCGCCATCATATACTTATTCATCACCGGCTTCTTCTCATCAGGCTCCGCGAGAATCATCTCAATCTCCGTAATCAGCTGGCGATCCGCGTAAACTGTTCCACACTTGAGCTGCTCGGCCTCCAGGCTCGGTAGGCCGCCTAGAAACTCGCTGAGCTCGCCGAATCGCTTCTCCCGCGTCTTTTCATTGCTCCAAATGTCCTCTGTATAGTAGACATCGTCTTGCTGCGTAAGCCCGATTGTTTCCAAATATTTCCAGACATCCGGGAACTTTCGCCTATATTCCGACACTAGACGGGTCGCCAAATTCGTGTAAAACCACACTTTATTCGTGACGCCTCGCTGATTCGTGTGCTCCGTTCGATCCGTATAATCCGCCACACATAGATCCCTCCGAGAATATTTCAACGCCAGGCCACAGTTGATTTTCGAGTCTGACGACGATATCTGCTGACCCTTTTCGACACGTTCCCTCGGCTCATTCCATAGGAACATTGTTCCGGTGATTCTTGCGAAAAGCCTGGTGTCCACTTGACACTGCCGAGCACAATCGTAGCCGCCCATCCATCGGAGCGATTTTTGCTCCATTTTCTTGCGGAGAGCCTCCATTTTGTCAACCTTGTTCTGGGTGGACATTCCGATCACCTCGATTCGGCCTGGAAAAATTTGAATAATTTTCAAATTTGAATTTTTTAAATTCTAGTGTTTTTTTAAAAGGAGGATTAACGGTTCGGACGATTTGGAACTTATAGACCCAAAATGAGCTCAAATGAACGAATTTCGTAATGAAACTGCTCAAAAAGTTTTTATGGCGGTTCAAAATTTTGAAAAAATTACACTGTTTTTGGCTAAAATCACGACTTTTTCCCATTTTTCCGTGTCAAGCTGGATTTTTTGGAATTATCGTCCTTTGTTGCATATATTGGTAATTAATCTCATTTAATTTTGTCGATTAAAGCACATTTAAAGCCGATAGGTAACCAAAAATCATCGAAATTTGTTACGCTTTAAATGTACTTTAATCGACGAAATTTAATGAGATAAACTACCAATATATGTAATAAAGGACGATAATTCCAAAAAATCCAACTTCGAACAGATGTGACACGGAAAAATGGGCAAAATTCGTGATTTTAGCCAAAATCAGTGTATTTTTTTCAAAATTTTGAACCGCCATAAAAAATTTTTGAGCAGTTTCATTACGAAATTCGTTCATTTGAGCTCATTTTAGGTCTATACGTCCAAAATCGTCCGAACCGTTAGTCCTCCTTTAAAGGATTTTCAATAAGAACATTTTAAGATTTCAAAAAAATTCTATTTTTTCTTATTTTCAAAAAAATTCTATTCTTATTTTCAAAAAAATTCTATTTTTTTTTAAATTTAGTTTTTTGTTGCCTTTATTCCAGATTTCAGAGGATTTTCAGCCAAAAATTAAAATTTAATTTTAAAAAATCTCTAAATTTCTGAAATTTTTCTGTCATATTTTTAAATCAATGTTTATTTTTTCTATTTTTGAAAACTTTGCTGGATTTTGAATTATACATAATTTTCCCCGGATTTTCTAGAATTTTCAGGGGAAAATTCGAATTTTTCTCTCGAAAAGACCAGAAATTTTGCGTAAAATTTTCAGAAAATCCTAGAATTTCGAATTTTTTTTTGTAAAATTTTTTAAAATTCTCAGTGCTTGAAAACTTTTTATAGAAATCTCCATTTTCGGCTTTTTCAGTTCGGAGAATGGAAATTATACAGAATTTTTCTTGGATTTTCTACAGTTTTTCAGCGCTTTCGAATTTCTCATATTGAATACTTTTTTGATCGAAAAAGCAAAATTTTGCAATTCTTGGAATTTTTTAAGCCAAAAATGGAATTTTTTAAAAATGATTAATTTTTTTTTGAGAATTTTTTATTAAAAATTTCCAGAGGTATTTCCCTGGATATTTTTGTGTATTTTCACTGAAAATTTTCAAAGAATTGTGATTTTTTTTTTGAAATTTTCTATGAAAAAATTTTCTATTAAATTTTTCGATTTTTTCTCGAAATTCGAGATAGATTGTTTTTTTGGAAATTTAAGGAAAAATTTCAAGATTTTTTTCATCATTTTTTAAATGTAAAATTTCTTTTTCGCAGAATTAGAATTTTTCTCCTACAAAAAATTTCACAAATTTTCCGAATAAATTCCGGAAAAACGTACAATCCGCCGACTTTTCATTGCTGAACCCATTAACCATTCCGGGCATTCCGAAAAGTGCAAATTTCGGGTCTGTAATCCAAACGATAGACTGTTTTGGATAGGCTTGTTTCATCGGAAGGTCAGCCAGAACACGGGAATTTTCGAGGAGGACATCCTGCAAAAAAATTGAATATTTTAATTAAAAAATTGGTTTTTTAGGAAATTCAAAAATTCCCAAATTTGCCAAAAAAACAATTTTTTAATTTTTAATTTTTTTGGATAGTTCTAAATTTCTTTTGGAAAATTAAAAAAAATTTATTTCGGAAAATTAAAATGTTTTTTTGGAATACTAAAGAAAAATTTTTTGTATTTTTATACAACTTTTTTGTATTTTATTTTCAATTTATTTTTGGAAAATGCCAATTTTTTTAAAAAACATTTCAAAATTCCGATATTCCAAATTATTACATTTTTTCGACGTTTTTGCAAAAAACAATTGGGATTTTTTTTAATCAATAAATAATTATTTCAACATTCCAAAATTCCAAATTAATTTTTTGGAAATTTTTCAAATAATTTTTAATGAAAATTTGAATTTTTTTCCAGAAAATTCAACATTTTTCTACCATTCCAAAACTGGGTATTCCAAAAAAAATAATTTTTTTTTCTGAAATTTCCAGCTAAAAATTCAAATATTTTCAATATTTTCCAACTTTTGACTTTTTCACATAATTTCAGCTAAAAATATGAATTTTTGAAAAAAAAACTTTTTTTCACAAAAACGTTTAAAATTTATTTTTCAAAAGCGAAATTTCAGCTAAAAATTCCAAAATTCCAGAAATTTAGTTAGTTTTAAAAAAAACATTTTTTTGTCATGATTTCCGTAAAATTACAATGTTTTCTACTAAAAAAAACTTTTCTAGAAATTTCTTTAAAAAATTATTTATTTTTCCTATTCACCTTAACAACCAGCGGCAAGAGCACCGGCATCAACTGCTGTGGGCTCGACCATTGCTTACAGGCCTTCAGAACAGAAGGCTCCTTGCCTCCTCCCTGGGCTTCATACACCAAGCCAGTAAACTTCCGAACCCAGGCCACAGCAGGCCGGATGTGCTTGCCCTTCGAGTCCTTTTGTGCGGCAATTTCTATAGCGAAACGTGTCATTAGATGCTCGGTGAGCTGATTCGCGTGAGCTTGCCACTGCCGCTTCTCCTCTTCGCTCATATCCTTCACAATAATCTCATCGTCGCATTTTCGGACTATTTTATCGTCTCCTCCCCATATTGAATCGATTTTTGCCACTTTCAGGATGGGCCAATCGATACAGACTTCCTCGTCGCAAAGCTCGGATCCAAGCTCGATAATATCAGTGTGAGCCCGCTCGTTTTCCACCTAAAAATACGGTGTTTGTTTGTTTGTGCAAAATTCGTAATCTCAGACTTTGCTTTATGAAGCAGGGGCGGCGGGCGGGCAAATGGCAAAATTGCCAGATTTGGAATTTCCGGCAAACCGGCAATTTGCCGCAAACCAAAAGTTCCGGCAAATCGGCAAATTACCGGAATCGAAAATTTCCGGCAAACCGGCAATTTGCCGGAACTGAAATTTCCGGCAAATCGCCAATTTGTCGAAAATCAAAAATTCCGGCAATTCGACAAACCGGCAATTTGCCGGAACTGAAATTTCCGGCAAATCGACAATTTGCAGAAAATCAAAAATTCCGGCAATTCGACAAATCGCCAGAATTAAAATTTCCGGCAAATCGGCAAGTTGCCGGAATTGAAATTTCCGGCAAATTGGAAAATTGCCGGAATTGAAATTTCCGGCAAATCGCCAAGTTGCGGGAAATGAGAATATCCGGCAAATTGCCGAAAATTAAAAGTTCCGGCAAATCGGCAAGTTGCCGGAATTGAAATTTCCGGCAAACCGGCAATTTGCCGCAAACCAAAAGTTCCGGCAAATCAGAAAATTGCCGGATTTAAAATTTCCGGCAAATCTGTAATTTGCCGGAAATGAGAATTTCCGGCAAATCGGCAAGTTGCCGGGGAATTGAAAATTTCCGGCAAATAGGCAATTTGTCGAAAATCAAAAGTTCCGGCAAATAGTTAAGTTGCCGGAATCAAAAATTTTGTAAAATCGGCAAATGGCCGGAATTGAAAAGTTCCGGCAAATTGGCTATTTGCATAAAATCAAAAATTCCGGCAATTCGACAAATTGCCAGAATTAAAATTTCCCGCAAATTGTCAAGTTGCCGAAAATCAAAAGTTCCGGGGAATCGTCAAGTTGCGGGAAATGAGAATATCCGGCAAATTGCCGAAAATTAAAAGTTCCGGCAAATCGGCAAGTTGCCGAAGAATTGAAATTTCCGGCAAATCGGCAAGTTGCCGGAAATGCCGAAAATTTACAATTCCGACAGTTTGCCGATTTGCTGAAAATAGCAAAAGTTCCGGCAAATCGACAAACCGGCAATTTGCCGGAACTGAAATATCCGGGGTAAATCGGAAATTTACCGGGGAATTGAAATTTCCGGCGGCAAATCGGCAAATCGCCAATTTGTGTCGAAAATCTAAATTTCCGGCAAATCGACAATTTGCCGAAAATTCCCAGAATTGTAAATTTCCAGCAGCAAATTTATAAATCGCCCCGGGAAATTACAATTTCCGGCAAATCGGCAAAAAAAAAAACGCCGAGACGAGACCTTCAACACCATCGACTCCTTTCGCGACGCCATTCCAAAAATATTGCAATTCGCGAATCGCAGCTCTCCGAGATGGCTCAAATGCTTCATCGTCGGAAATCCCGGGAAGTACACATCCATTTTCACATTGGGTAAGAGTCCCCACTTGACTTGGGATCTTGGAATCCTGAACGAATCTTGTGGGATTTCAGAACGAACAGTTCGCCATTGGCCTTGGCTATTTGGCGGCTCTGGTGATGATATACACTGAATATGAGATCCATGAGAATTCCGAGCATTTTCCTCACTCGTCAAGCGGCTCCGTTTCGCCTCAATCGCCTCCAGAAGCCGCTTCTCCTCGATAAACGGGATCAGCACCACCGCTTCCCACTCGTTGCGCTTCCCGTTCAGGTCCGTCTCAAAGTTGGCCGGATAAAAGTCGCAAATCGGCGATTTCGCAGGATCCGACGACATCAGCTCGCGAAGTGGACGTGGTAGACAGTCGGCCGACGCTTCTGGCAGCACGGCGAGCAACTGCTCAAACGGGTGGAATGGCTCGGAGAGCTCGAACTCCATCCGCATGCCCACGAATCCGCGAACATCGGAGATGAACGGAGCATAGTGATGCGGGTAGAACCAGCTCCACGAGACGCATCCATGATAGTAGTAGTGGAGGTTCCATTGAATAGCCCGCACGTATCCTTCGGCTTGTTCGCGGAGCTGCTGCTTCGAGATGTTTTTGTAGCGAAGTTTGTCCGAGTAGTACGTCTTTTTGTGCCGTTTGAACTGATTATTGATGGTTTTCGTCCAGCAAGCCTCCACGTCGTTCGCAAAATCCGCGTCGTTCATTCCGGAGAGCGCCAACGTGGCGAGCTCGTCGTTAAATTCGTCCTCCAGCAGTTGGGCGTCGAGATTTGAGAGGAGAAGCTGCAAAAAATTTTTTTTTTTGATGTTGGTGGCCTAGAAACTTGGATTTTTTCTAGGCCACCCAGTTAAAAATAATGGTAGATCAAACGATGATTTTCGGCCAATTTACAGTTAGTGGCCTAGAAAACCCAATTTTCTAGGCCACTAAATTTGAAATATAGGAAGAAATCGGATTTTCTACGAGATTTTCAATCAAGTTCTAGCGTTTTGATTTTGGTGGCCTAGAATTTCAAATGTGGAATTTTTTAGGCCACCAATTTCGGGATTTTTGGTGGCCTAGAAATTCAAATTTGGAATTTTCTAGATCACCAGTTTCGAAATTTCAGGTGGCCTTAAAATTCAAGTTTTGAATTTTCTAGGCCACCAATTTCGGGATTTTTGGTGGCCTAGAAATTCAAATTTGGAATTTTCTAGATCACCAGTTTCGAAATCTCAGGTGGCCTAGAAATCCAAGTTTTGAATTTTCTAGGCCACCAATTTTCAACGTTTTTTTGTGGTCTAGAAATCCAAATTTAGAATTTTGTTAGGTCCAGATTTTACAGGAGAAGCTGCAAAAATTTGCCGATTTTTGAACGGGTTTTGGTGTTGGTGGCCTAGAAAATTGGGGGGGTTTCTAGGACACCAAGTTAAGAATAATATGGTAGATCAAACGATTTATGTGGCCAATTTACAGTTGGTGGCCTAGAAATTCAAATATGGAATTTTCTAGGCCACCAAGTTCCCAATTTTTGGTGGCCTAGAAATCCAAGTCATGCATTTTTCAAGGCCACCAAAAGCTTTGAAATTTTTGATGGCGCAGAAATTCCAATCTGATATTTTCTAGGCCACCAAATTCCAATTCAAAATTTTTGGTGGCCTAGAAATTTGAAATTTGGAATTTTCTAGGCCACCAATTTAAAAACTTGGTGGCCCAGAAAACACTTTCCTACGCCACCAACTGCGAAATTTTTTGGTGGCCTAGAAATCCAAGTCATGCATTTTTCTAGGTCACCAAGTTTGAAGTTTTCGGTGGCCTAGAAATTAGAAATTTTCTAGGACACCAAGTTAAGAATAATATGGTAGATCAAACGATTTATGGCCAATTTACAGTTGGTGGCCTAGAAATTCAAATATGGAATTTCCTAGGCCACCAAGTTCCCAATTTTTGGTGGCCTAGAAATCCAAGTCATGCATTTTTCTAGCCCACCAAAAGCTTTGAAATTTTTGATGGCGCAGAAATTCAAATCTGGAATTTTCTAGGCCACCAAATTCCAATTTTTTTACAAAAATTTTGGTGGCCTAGAAATTTCATTTTTCTATGGAAACCAACTTTGAAAATTTTCGGTGGCCTAGAAATCCAAGTCATGTATTTTTCTAGGCCACCAAGTTAAAAATTTTTTGATGGCCTAGAAATCCAAGTCATGTATTTTTTAATGTTCAACGTTTTTTGATGGCCTAGAAATTTGAAATTTGGCTTTTTCTAGGCCACCAAATTCAGATTTTGAGAGAAAGAACAAACGGGGGGGTTGTAGTTGGTGGCCTAGTTTCAGAAAATATGGACTTTACGTGGCCTAGAAATTTAAATTTGGAATTTCTATAGGGCACAAAGTTCAAAATTTTTTGGTGGCCTAGAAATCCTATTTTCTAGGCCACCATATTAAAAAAAAAAGTTTGGTGGCCTAGAAATCCAAGTCATGCATTTTTGCAGGCCACCAAGTTCGAAATGTGTGGTGGCCTTGAAATTCAATCTGGATTTTCTTAGGCCACCAAATTCCAATTCAAAATTTTTGGTGGCCTAGAAATTTGAAATTTGGAATTTTCTAGGCCACCAATTTAAAAACTTGGTGGCCCAGAAAACACTTTCCTAGTCCACCAAGTTCGAAATGTTTGGTGGCCTAGAAATCCAAGTCATGCATTTTTCTAGGTCACCAAGTTAAAATTTTTTGGTGGCCTAGAAATTAGAAATTCGGAATTTTCTAGGTCACCAAGTTAAAATTTTTTGGTGGCCTAGAAATTAGAAATTCGGAATTTTCTAGGTCACCAAGTTATAAATAATGGTAGATCAAACGATTTACGGCCAATTTGCAGTTGGTGGTGGCCTAGAAAACCTATATTTCTAGACCACCACTAAATTCGAAATTTCGGTGGCTTTTGGCCCAGTTACACCGTTCAGAATTTTTGGTGGCCTAGAAACCCCAACGTACGTGTATTTTCTAGGCCACCAAGTAGAAAATGTTGGTAGATCAAACGATTGGTTGGTGGCCTAGAAAACCTAGATTTCTCGGGGCCACCAACTCAAAATTCGCCTAATTTCGTCTAATTTCGTCTAAATTCGTCGATATGGGTGCCGTTTTTTTCGCTGAATTTCAAATTTCAGCAATTTTTTTTTTCAATTCCAGCCAGCTTCCTGCACCTCATCAGACCCAGAACCCGGCTCCAGATCATCTCCATCCTCCTCATGATCACTGACAAATGCAGCGTCGTCTTCATCATCCTCTGCTCCAGCTCCACCAGCTTCATCCTTGCTCTCCTCTGCTCCAGCTTCATCCTCAACATCCGACGACTCAAAAGCCACCAGTTCGGGCTCCGCGAGCTCCTGCTGCTCTGGATCCACAACTCGGATCCTCTTCGACTCCATAAACTGTTCATCCTCGAGTCGCTCCATAAACGATGTCTTGTCGTTCAGCGCCAGCTCCGCCAGAAAAGCTTCGAAACGCGACAAATTGAGGTAGCCGGCCTCGTTAATGTACCCGTCAAGTGTCGGCAGCACTTTTTTATACGTCGAGTAGAGCAGCGGAAGGGCGTCGTCGTGAATATGAATATTGGGCAAGTGTGGAAGAAAATCGTTTCCTACTAGAAGGCCCAGAAGGATCCAATCGTCGACGATTCGCTCCATTTCGTACTCGAATGGTAGCGAGTCCTGAAAGAAAAAATTGAGGTTTTTTAGGTGGAAATTTGGAATTTCCACTGAAAAAATTCAAATTTTCATATGAAAATGATGAAAAATCCGATTTTCAGCTACCCGAAATCTCCAAAAAATTGGAAAATTTTGAAAAATATAGGGTTTTTTTCTGATAAACTCAAAAAAATCAGGAAAAAAAATTGAAATTTCTGGGCCTTCATTCCGAGATGACAAACTTTTTGGTGGCAAAGGTTCTTTGGGGGCATAGTATTCAAGGAGACAAAGTATCCAGTAGACAAACTGGGGTGTATCTTGGGGGGCATATCTTTGGTGACAACCTTTTTTTCAACTAGATTTTTATATGTATTTTTCAACTAATTTTTGTTCACATTTTTCTGGAATAAGTTTTTTAATGCAATTTTCAATCGATTTTCGGTTATAATTCCCTCACAATTGAATGTATGAACGATGGTCTTTTGGGAAAAGCTGTAAAACGTCCAACTAACTTGGAATATCGTGAGGCTCTTCCTGATGGTCTGATCCTTCAGCTCCGAAGGATCACATGGGTACCTTCTGATGTTCTGATCCTTCAGATAAGAAGGATCGTAAGGGTACCTCCTGATGGTCTGATCCTTCAGCTCATGTTCTTTTGGAGCTGAAGGATCAGAACATCAGGAAGAGCCTCGTGATCCTTTGGAGCTAAGATATGCCCCCCAAGATACACCCCAGTTTGTCTCCTTGGATACTTTGCCACCAAAAAGTTTGTCATCTCGGAATGAAGGCCAAATTTCTGCGAATTTTTGGCATTTATTAAGGACTAGAAGCTGCTATTTTTCGTCCGAAAAAAAAGTGAATTTTTGACAAGTTTAGGCTTTTTTTAATGAAAATGTCAGAAATTTCAAATTTCTATGAATTTTCAACATTTTTGGCCGGGAAATCTCCAATTTTCGGTTAGAAATTCCCAAAAATACGCTCAAAATGTCGAGAAACTGGGGCATGTTCAGTTATTTTCAGTTTCCGACCGATTTTCTCAATTTTTTCTGTGAAAACTGAATTTTTTTTTCAGAATATTGATGACTTTGAAGCTCTTTCAGCAGTTTTTCTCACCAAAATGACAGTATTCTTTGGCTCAAACTAGATTCGAAGCTATTTTTCCAGATTTTCTCTAAAAAATTGGAAATTTTTCTCCATTTTTTCAGAAAATGGACGTTTTGGAAGCTATTTCACCAGCTTTTCCGACAAAAATTTGCGATTTTTCTTCAGTTTTCATCGACTTTTTTTAAAATCAGAATTTTGCTAATTTGGAAGCTATTTTTCCAGCTTTTCCCATAGCAATGACCATTTTTCTCAATTTTTTATCGATTTTTTCAGAATATTGATGATTTTGAAGCCATTTTGCGAGCTTTTCACTCAAAATGTGACGATTTTCACGCATTTCTCGGCTCAAAATCGATATTTTTCCAGAATTTCAGCACCACTTTTTGTTGTACCTTAACATCAGCAAATTCCCACGCCAAATACTCTCGGAGCAGTGATAGATGAAGCAAATGGAATTTCTTCACGTCGGAATCCGTTCGCTTCGGCTTTTTCGTCGCCTTATTATCATTCTTGCGTGGTCTCGTATTAAACGTCACTTCCTCTCGGAGCAACGAGAAATGTGGCTCATGGGAGACTATTCCGAGCATTATCAGATCGGCGTCCAGGCCGTACATACAGTGACGTGTATTTGGATCGTAGCTCGAGCCGGCCCGTTCCGTACGGATAAAATCCATTATTTTGTGCTCTCCTTCACCGGGCACCTGCAACGAGTAAAAGCTTTAAATTTCAATTTTTTAGAATTTCGAGCCCAGATTTGCTCATTTTTGGATCTTTTGAAAATTTGGAAAAGTGGTACTTTTTACAATTTTGCTGTGAAAATTGCGATAAAATCCAACAAAATGGCTGAAAATTTTTTTTTTGACCAAACAAAAATCGAATTTGGAGCTCAGATTTGCTCAAAAGTCAATTTTTTTCATAATTTTTAGGAAAAAATTAATGAAAATTCCAATTTTTAATGAAATTTCTATGAAAATTTGGATTTTCCAGCAAAAAAAGTAATAATTTGAGTATTTTTGCTGTGAAAATTGCAATAAAATCCAATAAAATGGCTGAAAATAATTTTTTTTGACCAAAAAAAAAAATCTAATTTGGAGCCCAGATTTGCTCAAAAGTCAATTTTTTTTCATATTTTTTTAGGAAAAAATCGATGAAAAATTGCATTTTTTCTCGAAATTTCTGGAAAAATCCGGTTTTTTATGACGCAAAAAGTATAGAAATTTGTACGTTTTTCATGAAAAATAGCTTAAAATTATCATTTTTGGAGCTCAGATTTGCTCAAAAATCAATTTTCTTTAAATTTTTCAGGAAAAAATTGATGAAAATTCCAATTTTTAATGAAATTTCTAAGAAAATTTGGATTTTACAGCAAAAAAAGTGGTACTTTTTACAATTTTGCTGTAAAAATTGCAATAAAATCCAACAAAATGGCTGAAAAAAATTTTTTTGGACCACCTAGAGTTTTCCAAAAATAAATTTCTGGAAAAATCCGGTTTTTTATGAGGAAAAAAGTAGAAATTTGTACGTTTTTCATGATGAAAAATAGCTGAAAATTATCATTTTTGGAGCCCAGATTTGCTCAAAAATCAATTTTTCTCATTTTTTGAAGGAAAAATTAATTCGCTTTTCACTAAATCTGACAGCGAAAAATTGCGAATTACTTTTCACAAATTTTTTTTAAATGCAAATTTTAATGCATTTTTTCTGCCGAATTTCTAGATCATTTTCCATGAAATTTGCTACAAAATTCATCAAAATAGATGAAAATTTGAGTGTTTTGGCATTTTTTTTTCTCGTTTTTAGCCGCTTATTTCGCGGTTTTTTCGGCAAAAAAATCAGTTTCTGAGCCAAATTTTCCGAATTTTCCGGCTCCCTGTCAGATTTAGTGAAAAGCGAATTAATTTTTCCTTCAAAAAATGAGAAAAATTGATTTTTGAGCAAATTTCAGCTATTTTACATCAAAAACGTACAAATTTCTATTTTTTTCGCCCTAAAATCCGAATTTTCTAAAAAATTTCAAGAAAAATTGCAATTTTTCGCTTTCCGAATCTTTTTTAAATAATAAAAATTTGAAATTTAACACTTTTTTACTCAAAAACCCGGTTTTTAGCATTAAAATAGACGAAGAAACGTGATTTTTTCTTGATTTTAAGCCAAAATTGGCTTGAAATCTGTGAAATTTTTTTTCGAAAATTCGAATAAATAAACGCTTTAAAGCAAAAATTCAGTTTTTTCTCTAAAAAAGTTCGCAAAATTTCACCTAAAGGCCCAAAACACCGCAATTTTTAAAGCAAAAATATACAAATTTTAACGTTTTTATAAAAAAAATTGGACTAAAATGCTGATTTTTAGCTCTAAAACATAAAAAAAAATCGGGTTTTTTTTGTTGAAAAAACACTTCATTTTTGGGTCTAAAATCCAAAATTTCCTGAAAAATTGCAATTTTTCATCGATTTTTTCCTAAAAAATATGAAAAAAAATTGACTTTTGAGCAAATCTGAGCTCCAAATTCGATTTTTTTGGTCAAAAAAAATTTTTCAGCCATTTTGTTGGATTTTATCGCAATTTTCACAGCAAAATTGTAAAAAGTACCACTTTTTTTTTGCTGTAAAATCCAAATTTTCCTAGAAATTTCATCAGAAATTGGAATTTTCATCAATTTTTTCCTGAAAAATTTAAAGAAAATTGATTTTTGAGCAAATCTGGAGCTCAATCTGAAGAGAGCCATCATTTTCCTCACATTGTGACCGCTGAGAATAATTTTTCGGCCTTGCCAACGCGAATCGGTCGCCGATTTCGTTTTAATCCAATCGTCAAGCTTCTGATGAAGCCGTGTCATGAAATATGTGCCCGGGGTGATACAATTCGAGTCGAATCGAGCTTCAGATGGCATAATTTCGCCATTTTCCAGCGCTTTTGCGAGTTGAGTATGGGCTGTTCGGGCTGACCTGGAAAAATTGCAATTTTTGCTAGATTTTTTGAGCTTTTCTGACGTTTTTGAGCCGAAAAAAATTGAATTTTTTGAGTAAAAAAGAACAAAAATTGGATTTTTTTCAAATGAAAAAGCACAATTTTTGGTTATTTCTGACATTTTTGCGCCGAAAAATTGAATTTTTTGCAGTGAAAAATAACAAAAATTGGATTTTTTTTTTAGGTGAAAAATCACAAATTTTGGACATTTTTGCAGTTTTTGAGCCGAAAAATTGAATTTTCAAAGTGAAAAATACAAAAAATTGGTTTTTTTAATGGAAAAATACGAAAAAAATGAGTAGTTTTCCAATGTAAAAGCACAATTTTTTGGTCAAAAATCGCCAATTTTTCACCAAATTTCCTTTTTTCCTGCTAAAAGCAGCTCTTCCACATACATGAATCGTCTCGCCCGTTGCTGATTCATTTTTGCTCGCGGAGCCACACCGTCGACGGCCATGAAGAACACCTTTTGCGGGCGAATTAGATTGTAGAGATTCTGAAAAGAGAAAAATATCAAATTTTGTCATTTTTTACAGCAAAATTTGAATTTTTTGAAAAAAAAATTCAATTTAAACGGGAAAAATGCGCACTAAATCGTGATTTTTCAGACAATTTTCTGCTGAAAAACCGCCAAAATTCGATTTTTTGGTGATTTTGCAGTTTTTGGACATTTTTTTTCATCGTTTTCAACATTAAAATCGCCTTTTTTCGGTGAAAATCGATCTGAAAACCGCCAAATTTCTACTTTTTCAACAGTAAAACTATCGATTTTCGGCGGCAAATTTTAATATAAAATCCAAAAAAAAAAAATAGGCAAAAACTGCCCGAAATCAGGGATTTTAGTAAAAAACTGTAAAATCTTGTCCTCGGGGAGTACACGAGCCGTGTAAATCGACACATGGCCGTGGCCGAGATCCAGAAGGCCGATTCTTCCATTTTCAGACGTAAATAAGCTCAAAAAATCCAATTTTTGGCGGGTTTTTGACAGAAATTTGATGTTTTTTTTTCAAAATGTTCCGTTTTTAGGGTTAATTTTCTCCGTTTTTTGTGAAATTCCCTGTTTTTGAACTAATTTTCGCTGTTTTTTTGTGAAATTCCTTGTTTTTGAGCTAATTTTCGCCGGTTTTGGGCTAATTTTCGCCGTTTTTAGCCTAATTTTCGCCGGTTTTTTTTTTGCAAATTTCGCTCTTTTTTGTGAAATTCCCCGTTTTTGAACTAATTTTCGCCGTTTTTTTTTGCAAATTTCGCTCTTTTTTTTTTGTGAAATTCCTCGTTTTGTTTGCAAATTCCTCCATTTTTTGGCAATTTTCGCCGTTTTTAGCCTAATTTTCGCTCTTTTTTTGTGAAATTCCCCGTTTTTGAACTAATTTTCGCCGGTTTTTTTGCAAATTTCTCCGTTTTTGGGCAAATTTTTTCGGCGGCTCTTTACCTCAATATACGCGAAAATATTCACGAAAATCTCGTCTTCCGTAATTCGAAACGTGACGTCATCGTCATTCGGATGCGAGCAATTATGAATAATTCCATTCATATCCAAATACAAATTGTCGAATTCCGGAATTTGCGATTCGTTGATCACTTCACTCAGACACGGATATCGCTCCGATGTCCATCGGTAGAACTTGGGGACACCCATTTTCGGCGGGTTTTTGGCGATTTTTTGATCAATCCGTTAATTCTAGCGATATTCTAGATACGAGGAAGGGGGTTTTCTAGTCGAATATCTGAAAAAAATGGGGGATTTTTGAGGCGGAAAATCGATAAATTGACGGGCAAAATCAAGAAAAACACAATTTTTTATGTGGAAAATCCCAAAAAAAAAAAGCGCTTTTAAACGACGATTTTCTGTTAATTTTCGAGTTGGATTTTTGCGGAAAGTCATGAAAATCCCATTTTTATGCCAGAAATCTCGATGATTTTGCTTTGAAAACGTGTTTTTTTTCTTCAAAATCGGAATATCTGAAAAAATGGGGGGTTTTTGGCGGAAAATCGATAAATTGCCTCGGTTGAAATCGTGAAAAATTCAATTTTTTATGGAAAATCTCAAAAAAAAAATCGCATTTTCTGCAAACTTTCGAGCGAAAAATGAGATTTTAAACGATTTTTACGTCGATTTTTCATGAAAATGTCTATAAAATTATCGAAAAATCGATTTTCTGGCGATATTTTCCAATTTTCCACTAAAAACTCGTGTTTTGTGATACGAGGGTGGTTTTCTAGTCGAATATCTGGAAAAAATTGGGGATTTTGAAAATTGATAAATTGTCTCGGTTGAAATCGTGAAAAATTCAATTTTTTATGGAAAATCCCAAAAAAAAACCGATTTTTTTCGTACTTTCAAGGAAAAATGAGATTTTAAACGATCTTTACGTCGATTTTGGCGATATTCTTTTTTTTGTCTAATTTCAGAGTTTTTCGACTCAAAAAGCTAGTTTTTAGTGTTTTTGGTTGAAAATTGGCATATTTTTTTTTGTGGTTTAATTTGAAAATACCGCCAGAAAATCGACTTTTTGATGGAAATTGGTGAAAATTGCACTCAAAAAATGAAAATTCGTCGATTTTTGATTGATAAATCTAATTTTTATCTTAATTTTTTCGATTTTGAAGTGGCAATCACGTTTTTAAAGCAAAAAATTCGAGATTTCTGGCAAAAAAAGGGTTTTTCATGACTTTCGGCAAAAATATTTCGAAAATTAACAGAAAATCGCTAAAATCGACGTAAAAATCGTTTAAAAGCGCATTTTTCCTCGAAAGTACGAAAAAAATCGGTTTTTTTTGGGATTTCCCATTAAAAATTGAGTTTTTCTTGATTTTACCGGTCAATTTATCAATTTTCCGCCAAAAATCCCCAATTTTTTCCAGATATTCGACTAGAAAACCTCTCGTATCACAAAACACGAGATTTTAGTGTTTTTTCATGAAAATGTCTATAAAATTATCGAAAAGTCGATTTTCTGGCGATATTTTTCAATTTTCCACTAAAAACTCGTGTTTTGTGAGACGAGAGGTATTCTAGTCGAATATCTGGTGATTTTTGGCGGAAAATTGATAAATTGACGGGCAAAATCAAGAAAAACTCAATTTTTAATGGAAAATCCCAAAAAAAAAAACACCGATTTTTTTCGTACTTTCAAGGAAAAATGCGCTTTTAAACGATTTTTACGTCGATTTTAGCATGAAAAACCCTTTTTTTTGCCAGAAATCTCGAATTTTTTGCTTTAAAAACGTGATTGTCACTTTAAAATCGAAAAAATTAATATAAAAATTAGATTTATCAATCAAAAATCGACGAATTTTCATTTTTTGAGTGCAATTTTCACCAATTTCCATCAAAAAGTCGATTTTCTGGCGATATTTTCAAATTATAAACCACAAGAAAAAATATGCCAATTTTCAACCAAAAACATTAAAAACTAGCTTTTTGAGTCGAAAAACTCTGCAATTAGACAAAAATCGCTGATTCCGCCCTAAAAATGTGATTAAATTGCGCAATTTTGTGTTGAAATATGGCGAAATGCCGATAAAAATTGGGAAAATTAAAAATTTGCTGAGAAAAACGTTAAAAATGTGCATTTTTAGCTGGAAAATCGTCGTGAAAATTCAACATTTTCAATTAGAAAATTCAAATTTCATGGGTGAATTTGAAAATCCGATCAATTTTTTGCATTTTTTCAACGAAAAACTGTAAAAATCGCGTTTTCTAATGGAAATACGCGCGGAGGAAAAATTGAAGACGACGCGAGAGATATCTCATGGAAGAGAGAGAGCGCAGACGGTTAGGCGGAAGGTCTTTTTTTTGAGATATATAAGGCGGTTTTTACCTTTAAAGGCCCTTTTTTGCCTACAGGGAGCCTTCGGTGAATGAGTTTATTGTTGTGAACTTTGCAAGAAATGCGGTGAAAAATACAAAAAAAAAAATAAAAGATAAAATAAATAAATAGGACAGATTTCATCAGTATTCGAATTTTTTGGGGGGGGGGGGGGGGGGGATTAAAGGTGGAGTAGCGCTAGTGGGGAAATTGCTTTAAAACATGCCTATTGTACCACAATGACCGAATATCATGATTTAAAAATTCAAAAAAATTTTCTAAATTTTATATGATTTTTTTTGAAAATTGGAAAAATCTCAGTTTTTGCCTAATTCCTATTTGAATTTCCGCCAATTGAATTTGTTCGATGGAGCGCGATTGTTGCACGTTTTTAAATTCATTTATTTCATATTTTGTTATTTTTCACCGATTTTTATTATTTTCGGTGTATTTTTGCTCGAATTTTAGAAAAAAAAAAGTTAAAATAAATGCAAATTTTCGATTAAAAGGCACGCTGATGACAGGCGTTAAAATGAAAAAGTAACGCTTTTAAACGATTTCGAACCTGAATTAATTAATTTAACTGATTTACGCCTGTTTGCATTTATTTTGACTTTTTCTCTAAAACTCGAGCAAAAATCCATCGAAAACATTAAAAATCGGTGGAAAATAACAAAAAATAAAATAAATAAATTTAAAAACGTGCAAGCGCGCTCCATCGAACAAATCCAATTGGTGGTAATTCAAATAGGAAGTAGGTAAAAACTGAGATTTTTTCAATTTTCAAAAGAAATCATATACCTAAAATTTAGAAAACATTTTTTAATTTTATAATTTTTTAATCATGATATTCGGTCATTGTGATACCTTAGGCATGTTTTAAAGAAATTTCCCCACTAGCGCTACTCCACCTTTAATGAAAAATTGAGTTAAAAAATCGAAAAATTATACAGCAAAACAATGATCTACCATCTCTTCTGAGACTGATTTCCGATCCACTTCCACACGGCACACTCATTTCCAGACGGAAGCACAAGAACATCGGTAGCGACGCGAGACTCATTGGTGTCGATGAACTTGACCGCTTGCTCCCAGCGAGCCAGCTCAGCCGAGCGTCTCTTTGCCGGCGGGAAGAGGACATCGCGGACGTGTGGCTGAGAGACGTACGGATCGCCGTCAATTGAGGACTCGCGGATGAGCTCGGTGATGCGCTCGATGAGCTCGTAGAGCTTCGCCTCTTCCTGCTCCTTGGCCTCCTTGTATTTGCGGTGTCCAAAGTAGATTCCGGCTCCGAGAACGACGACTGAAATTATTTTTCTTAGAAAATTGCAATACCGACACTGCAACTTTTTCCTCACGAGGGACGAGGAAAAGTGGTTTCTAGGCCATGGTCGAGGGGCCGACAAGTTTCAGCGGTTATTTATGTTGCTTTGTTTTCCGCCTGTTTTCTTTTGTTTTTCACCGATTTTTCCCGTTTTTTCTTATCAAGACTGATAAATAAATATTTTTTGCAGATGCTAAAACAATTTCCAAGTAAAAAAAATCATGTATTCAGTGGGCAAGCAGCGGTGAACGTGGGCAATGTAAAATGATGGATTACGGGAATACAAAACCTAAACTTTTTCTGAAACATGATACATATGCTGCTTAAATGCTGAGACTACCTGATTTTCATAACGAGACCGCTGAAAAAGTTTTGAGGTTTCCAAAATTCAACTTTTTTGGTGAAAAAGTCGAGATTTTCGCACAAAAAGTTGAATTTTGAAAACCTCAAAACTTTTTCAGCGGTCTCGTTATGAAAATCAGGTAATTTCAGCATCTAAGCATCATATGTATCATGTTTCAGAAAAAGTTTAGGTTTTGTATTCCCGTAATCCATCATATTACATTGACAACTTTCACCACTACTTGCCGACTGAATACATATTTTTTCATCTGGAAATTATTTTAGCATCTGCAAAAAATATTTATTCATCAGTTTTAATAAGAAAAAACGGGAAAAAACTGTGAAAAACGAAGGAAAACAGGCGGAAAGCAAAGCAAGATAAATGGCCGCTGAAACTTGTCGGCCCCTCGGCCTTGGCCTAGAAACCACTTTTCCTCGTCCCTCGTGAGGAAAAAGTTGCAGTGGTGAACTGCAAAACTTACAAATCCCCAGTGAAACGACTGGAAGAATCGCGTAATTGTAGAAGAAATTGAGCGAATCTCGGCCGGCCGCCTTCAAAACTCCCCAATAACCCGAGAAATCCGCAGTTTTCGGGCGATGCGTTGTTGTCAGCGCGTAGGCGATTCCAAGCACGACGAACAAAATTAAAATCACATAGAGCGCGAAATAAATCGCCTCGTTGAAAATATTCGTCTGCTTCACAGTCACCTTCCCGGTTCTCGGATTCTTCTGCACACGGATTCTGGAGGCACCGGCGCGAAGATCATAGCTGTCTCCTGGATTCTTGGACGCATCGAAACCATAGCCGAGCACCTTGTTCCACGCGTTCTTCACAATGCCCCGCCGCGAGGGTTCTTCTGTCTTGTAGATGATTCTACTCGTCTCTTGACCTTCAAACTCGTCATCATCATCCTCTTCTCCGGTAGTGTTTCCCAAGTCGTGAAGAACTTTGGACACTTTCGACGTGTAAATCGATTTTCTTGGCGGTGTAGCGCCGGGGCGATCGCTTCCGAATGTGGAGAAGCTTGGCGTGAAGTCTGTGATCAACCCGGGCACTGAGGTAATCCTCCGGGGAGTTGATGGAATGCGAGTAGTAGTTGTGTTGATAGTGGTTTTGCTTGATGATGAAGTAGTTCTTGGAGTATTCTTTGGGACTGGAGATGGCTTGTAAACTGGAGAAAGTCTCTTGTTAGGCGTCGAAGAAACCGGGCGGCCGCGTCCAACACTGCTCGCCGTTGAGTTGGCGCTTCTGAACGAAGATTGCTTGGATTTCGGCGAGAGAATCTCCTCATCGTCATCGTCGTCGTCTCGCATATCATCGTCCGAATCGCTCATTTCCTCGATTTCCGATCGATTAAACGTGGAATTTATCGTGCTATTGGCGGCGGTCGCGGCAGCACGTGGAATTGAGCGTCTGGCCGGCGGCGATTTTGGGGATTTTGGAGCTGGAGCGGATTTTGGAGTTGGTTTTGGTGCTGGTTTGGCGACGGTAGGACGAGCAGGAGTCTGAAAATTTAATTATAAAAAAAAAATCTAAAGTATTCTAAATCCTTTTAAAATACCTTTGCTCCACCGGAAAGCAACTTCTTCAGCTTCTTCTCGTACAGCGAACGAGTCGTTCCAGTTACCGGGCCAACATTCGCCCCGCGAACGTTCAACTCGGCGCGGAGCTCTGCATCCGACATTTTCTCAACGTCGACCATTCTCTGAAAGTAAAAAATAATTAAAAAATCTTATAAGAACGCGAAAAAATGAAGAAAAACGAAGGAAATCGTCAATTTTCGAAGGTTGTGAAATTTGAACCAAATGCGGCGGGAAATGTCAGTGGAGCGCGCTTGCGAGGAGGCGGTGCGGGATGAACACCACCATGGACGCAAAAACTACAGAATATCTCACCGGAAATTAAGATTTACTTCTAAAAAACTAAACTTTTAAAAAAGAAATTGTTATTTTAATTTTTAATAAAACCAAAATAAACCTAAAATGTGCTAAAACAAAAAACTTTGCCTGCGGATTCTGTTTCTTCAAAAACTTCGTGGTGTCGCAAGTTCGTGGTGTCTCTCGAAAATAAATTCTGATATTCGGAATTTCCGCGGAGGAAATCCTCTGCGAGTCTCGATTTTTCAGGTTTTTCCTTGAATATTCAGGGTAAATTCATCAAATTTTTAAAAAAATCGATAAATTTTGCTCAGTAAAATTGAGTAAAAACCTTTTATTGAATGAAAAATTTTTAAAAATTACAACAAAAAAAATTATTTAAGCTCAGTGCAGTTGCCCGATGAGCTGAAAGCCAAGTAATTCAGCTTTGCAATGCTATGAATCAGCCTGGAAGATTCGATTTCTCGTGATTTCGGTCGTTTTCTGAAATTTCTTTGTGCTTTCCGAGGTATTTCTCGATTTCTCACGTTGTACCGACGCCTGAGAAACTTGAAAAACGACGCAAAGGAACTTGAAAAAGTTCTCAATATTGTGAAAAACGTCGCGTTTTCCGCTTTCCGAAGAAGCTTCAACAAGCAGAAAAAAGGCGAGAAATAGCACAAATAAGGTCTTCATGATACGAATTTCAGAGTTGTGAATGAATGAATGAAAATGAATGAAAAATTGAAAATATGTGTGTGTGTGAGTTACTGATAAGTAAGCTTGAACACTGAAAAAACAAAAAAAAGGCGAAAAACAGTATTAATCGGCGTCTTCGTCAGTCTCGTCACCCTCATAAAATGCTTCGTAGCGTTCGTCGTTCAGGTCCATGCTGAAAAATGATAGAATTTTCAGAATTTCCATCTAAAAATTGAAAACCGCCACATTTTATCACCAAAAAGTTGTACTTTTCAGAATTTTTCAGGTTGAAATAGCTAATTTTCAAGTTTTTAATAATTAAATTGATGAAAATTACTTGAAAGTTAGTAAAAATAAGCGATTTTAGTCGGAATTTTCAAAAAATTGGAGGAAAACCGGGGTTTTGTGGCCGAATTTTCAAACTTTCACATGTAAATTTTCAATTTTTAGCATCAAAATTGGCAAAATCAGTTGAAATTTGCGCAATTTAATGGAAAAACTAGATCAAAACCGCATTATTTCCAGAGAAATGAGCTATTTTAGTGGGAAAATTGAATTTTTAGCCGATTTTTAAGAAATTGACAGGGAGAAATAGCTAATTTCAACTAAAAATTTTCAGGTTTCAACCACAAATTCACTACATTTAGCTGAAATTTGAGAACTTTAATGGAAAAACTACATCAAAGCCGCATTTTTTCCAGAGAAATGAGCGATTTTAGTGGAGAAATAGGATTTTTAGAGACGATTTTCCAGAAATTTACAGTGAAAAATAGATAATTTCAGCTAAATTTTCAGGTTTCAACTACAAATTATGGAAAAATACATCAAAGCCGCTTTTTTTTCCAGAGAAATGAGCAATTTTAACCGGAATTTTCGAGTTTTTCGCAAAAAAAAAAAAGGAAAATAGAATTTTTAGCCGATTTTTCAGAAATTTACGAGGAAAAATAGCTAAATTCAATACTTTTAGCTAAAATTTAAGCATTTTTGTGAAAATTGCCTCAATTTCCAGGTTTTAAGCCGTAATTTCAGCGCAATAATCCAATTTTACACACTTTTGAAGCCGTCTGTGGAAGCTTTCGTCGGAGTATGCCTCCTCGCCGGCGTGCCAATGGTCGGGCTCCGATATTCCGTACGGATCCCCATTGTCGCTGTCCTGAAAATCAACATTTTCATCTGGGGATTTGAAGATTTTCAATGGAAAATTCACAGAATTCAGCAGCTCCAACCTCATCATAGGATTCCTCATCGGGATAGTCATTCCGCCAGTTATCCTCATCATTCGAATCGTCTTCATCATCAGCCGGCGGCCCATCGGAGTCATCTTCGTCGCCCAAATCCAGCTCATCACGCTTGGCGAACCGAAAATCGGCTCCCTCGATGTCCTGCTCCAGGTTTCCCACTACTTCTGGGTTGCCCCGTTTCTCGTGTATCGCGTAGTAGTCGTATACGACGTCGTCACTGCTGCCGGCGGCGGCGCCGCCGCCGTCGGTGACGGGCTGTAGTAGGCGGCCGTTGAGCTGGAAATACAATTTTTGCGCGCTCCACGGGCTCCGTGAGCTCAGCGCTCACCGAAACTTGCTCCGCCGGCTTTTTAACGTTCTTCTCGACCTCTCCAACGAGCCCGACGGCTTCATCCTTCACAAATCCTAGTGGATTTTCCTCGTCAGCCAACTCCATCCCATGTTCCTGAGTTGGAAGATCCAGCACACGGGCTCCATTGAGCTCCAGATCGTTGCCGGCGGCCTTGTAAAGCGTGAAAACCAGCGGATTGCCGCCGTGTTTTGCACGTTTGGTGTGCAGAATCAGAGCATCGTGGGGATCTGCGGTTCGCTTCCGGCTCACACGGATTAGTGGCGCGGTCATCTGAGGGAAATTGAGGGAAATGGGGGCGCTTTTGGGGGAATTTTAGTGTTTCAAAAAATAAAAAATGGGCAAAAACCCAGAAAATTCGAGAAAAAAAACGCAGAAAAAAGCGAAAAAAGCGTAATTTAAAATTTATAAAAGTTCAGAGTAAGAGATCAGTAAGGAAAAAGTGAAAAATCAGTTATATCCACGCTCCTGGTCGCCGGATTGAGTGCACTTTTTGATGGCCGCGTCGATTCGATGCTCGAGCAACGAGAGTTCTCCCACCAAATCGGTTATGGCCGTTGTGAGAGCATCAGCTGGCGTCGTATTGTTGGTTGTCTGGATTCGGAGCAAGATCTTGTGCTCCAACGGGTGAGGGTTCTTGTAGCCGGCGAACAGCACCTCTGGGTCCTTGAGAAGTTGGCTGGAAATTTGAGGAATTAAATCGAAAATCTTCGAAATTATGCGGGTTTTCTAACATTTTCAGCATATTTCCCAGCGTGTGATCCTCCTTCATGATTGTGAAGATCGCCGCATTTGGAACCTAGGAAAATTAATTTTATCATTTCGTTTTGAGTATCATTTTTCTCACCTTTGTGTCTTTTTCAATGTAGAATTTCTTGTCGTCGAGAAGCAAAAATGATTCGAAAGCAGCTGGCGCATTCATTTTTGCTGAAAATTTAGAAAATTGAATATGAAATCCAAAGAAAAATTAAAAAATAGTTTTAAAATTAAAATAATTCAAACTTCGAAAATCAAAGATAGCGCAAGGATGACTGCTAGCGCATTCTCGGTGCCCTTGACGCAATTCTCGTTTTGCGCGGTGATTCAAATGTGAATTCCCGATGATTGCACCAAACTCCGCACAAAATGGACTATTTGCTATTTCCGCGAAATCAAAAAAGCAATGTCATTAAATCTGAGAAGCAAGAAGCAATAGTCGGAGCGTTCTCTGTCTCCTTCACAAATTTTTCCCCCGATTTTCAATGTTTGTATACGTTTTCGTGCAATATATACTTTATCTATTTGTTTGTGAAGTTTTGGCTTCTGGAGGGATAGTGAGTTAGGGTTAGTGTAGGGATATAGTCGAGCTACTGTAGTGGTACAATAGTGGTACGGTAGGAATACTGTAGGGTTACGGTAGTTTCATAAAAAATTAATTTTCAGCCCCAGAAGTCGGGGGCCGCGCCGGAGGTGCGGTCCACGGCTGGTTAATTATATATTAATTGTATTTCAAGCTCAGAATTTCTAAAGTACAATAGAGCGCGCTTGCAAATTTGGCCAAAAAATTTAACATTCACAGAGAAAATATGGCCATTATAAGACTAGTTTAAAAAAAGAAAAAAGAGTTTTTTAGAAGTTTGCAGTTTTTTTCAACATGAGGTAGCAATCGCGCTCGGCCGCACAACTGCAGTTGCAGCTGTCCCCTCATAAAAAAGCGTCTTCAAATGTTTCTTTAAAGTATCATTTGAATGGGGGACAAAAAACGAGGAGAACCCCGACAAAAATCAACAAACCAAATGAAAAATATTTAGTCTGACCAGGTGGTGGCTCGCCGAGCCCTAAAAATAGTGCGCACTTGTCAATAAAATTGTAGGTTTAGACAGTTTCATTTATAGAGAGCTTACCCGGAAGTTGAAAGTCGGTATTTTGGGCGAAAAAAGTTCAAAGGCTACATTCAAAAATTTGAATTCCCGCGCGATCAGAGGTAGGCAGTAGGCGTCGCTGATTGGTTCCCCGAGTTTTGGTGTGTTTTTGCTAGAATCGTTGCGTTTTTTACCATAAAAATTTGAGGAGTTGAACTAGTTTGGTAGGCAGGCGCGTGGGCAGGCAGGCGCGTAGGCAGGCGCGTAGGCAGGCAGTCATTTTCTGAGCCTACCTGCTAGTCTAAACGGTAGGCAATTCAGACGCAAAACACAAACAAACCATTTGAACAAAAGCAAAAAAACCGCGACTCCCCCCTTAGTACTCTAAAAATAGTACCGGCCAAGTACACATAGTAACTAAATATAGAATCAGCTACTACTCTCGATTAAGTTGACACACACACACACACACGCACACGATTGATATAACCCATTCCTCAGCCTTAAAATACTTTGACTAACCAGTTTGGTGACCATTTCTCGTACTGGTTTCCTTCAAAATTTATAGTTTTTTTGGTGAAAAAATTACTATAGGAGTACTGTAGGATTACTGTAGTATTGGAAAAAATGAGTTTTTGTTTTTTTAAGGGACATTGGTTTGGGGTTGGTAGAGGGATACGGTCAAGGTACTGTAGTAGTACTGTAGAGGTACTATTGGAGTACTGTAATGGTACCGTAGAAGTACTGTAGGATTACTGTATTTTTGTAGATCCTGTTTTTCATTTTTGAAGGGAAATTGGGTTCGGGTAAGTGGAAGTTAGTGCTAGGGTACAGTAGTGGTACAGTTCGGTACCGTAGGGCATTGTAGGATTACTATGGGAGTACGTAGTGGTACTGTAGGAGTACTGTAGGATTACTGTAGTTTTGGAAAAAACGAGTCTTTGTTTTTTGAAGGGATATCGGTTTAGGGTTGGTAGGGGGATACGGTCAGAGTACTGTAGCAGTATTGTAGAGAAACTATAGGGGTACTGTAATGGTACCGTAGGGGTACTGTATTGTAGAGGTACTACAGGAGTACTGTAGGATTACTGTAGTTATAGAAAAATTGACTTTTCGTCTTTTGAAAGGGTATTGGTTTGTGGTTTGTAGAGGGATACGGTCCGGGTATTGTAGTAGTACTGTAGAGGTACTAAAGTCGTATTGTAATAACACTGTAGTAATATTGTAGGGTTACTGTGGTAGTGTTGAAGGGGTACTATAGGGGTACTGTAGTAATACTGTAGTGGTGATGTATAGATACTGTAGGAGCGCTGTAGTGGTACTGTAATTCTGGGAAAATATAGTGTTTTCCTTTTTCTAGAATTCCAACATTTTGGAAACTTTGTGGAAACTTTTTTAAAAAAATCGAGAAAAATAGGGAAAATTTTGAAAATTTTTAAAGAATTCTAGAAAATTCTGGAAAAGTCTGAAAAAATTTGAAAAGCTTCAAAAACTTCAGAAATTAATTCTGGAAAGTTCTAGAAATTTCTAGAAACTTGCCAAAGTTTTGAAAAACTTGCAGAATTGTGTCCCAACTTTAAGACAGTATATCTCGGTTGTCTTTGACATTACCAAAAATTTACCAATTAACAATACACACGTAATAATGTGTTCTTTAACTTTGTAGGTTAACTTTTTTCGATATCTCTGAAACCTAGCGAGTTGTAAAGTCAGAAGTCACCAAAGGATGCCTTCAAGGAGAATAGACCACAGCTACTTTTCTGCTGTTTTGTAATAAAAAGACCTTCTACTTTTCAGAGAGAAAGTGTAAAACTGGATATAGTTTTGCAGATGATATGCCCTCACGGGGGGCGAAATCGAAATTAGACCTCACTTTGTATGTTTTGTTTTGAAGAATTCTGTATAGTATTTAATTTGGATTTGGTTTTGGACTTGTCGATGCACGTGTACTGTAGGATTACTGTAGTTTTGAAAAACATGAATTTTCGTTTTTTGAAAAGGTATTGGCTTGGTGCTCAGTGGAGGGTACTGTAGGATTACTGTAGTCCCCGAATCTATCAAAAGTTCTTCTACAGCTACTATATTCCATCTCCTATATATGTATTACAGTAACGCCGATCCCACCAATGCTTTTAGGATCAAATACCGTAACCCATTTCCTAAAAAAGTACAGTACCCCGGATTTAGCAAAAAATTGCCGGTTTGCCGATTTGCCAGAAATTTCAATTCCGGCAATTTATCGATTTGCAGGAAATTTTGATTTTCGAAAAATTGCCAATTTGCAGGAAATTTTGATTTTCGAAAAATTGCCGATTTGCCGGAAATTTTCAATTCCTGCAATTTGCCGATTTACCGATTTGCCGGAAATGTTCAATTCCGGCAGTTTGCCAATTTGCCAGAAATGTTAAATTCCGGCAATTTACCGATTAGCCGGAAATTTCAATTCCTGCAATTTGCCGATTTGCCAAAAATTTAAAATTCGGCAATTTGCCGATTTGTCGATTTGATGAAAACTTTCTATTCCGGAAATTTGCCGATTTGCCGGAAATGTTCAATTCCGGCAATTTAGTGATTTCCCGGAAATTACAGTCCCTTCAATTTGCCGATTTGCCGGAATGGTCCAATTCTGGCAATTTGCCGATTTGCCGGAAATTTTCAATTCTTGCAATTTGCCGATTTGCCGGAAATTTCAATTCCGGCAATTTGCCGATTTGCCGGAATGGTTCAATTCTGGCAATTTGCCGATTTGCCGGAAATTTCAATTCCGGCAATTTGCCGATTTGCCAGAAATGTTTAATTCCGGCAATTTACCGATTAGCCGGAAATTTGAATTCCTGCAATTTGCCGATTTGCTGGATATTTAAATTCCTGCACTCAAAAAACGAGGACCTGGTAGAGTTTGCTGCTGCCCATTTTCTGTTTGTTTCTCTCCTTTTCGTGGCGGCGTTTTTGTGTTGCTTTTCGAGAGGCTTCCGGTCATGCGCTACAGTAACCCGGGAAAAGATCAACCAATCAAAAGTTTTGATCTACCTCTATTAGAAGCGAGCGAATTGATTTTTTGTGGTTTAAGACATTTTTGAAAATTCGAAAAATTCGAAAAAAAATTTTGTTTAGAGAAAATTTTTTTCTCCATTTGCTCCATATTGCTCCATGTTTGGGCTCAGTTTAAAATTTCCAGTTTTTTGGTGATAAGTATTTACTCCGGAATCACTTGTTCAATAGTGACTCACTTTTCGATTTGGACGCTGACAATGCTAACATTAAGCTTTACGGCAAAAATTTTCAGCGATAAGGAGAAACGATAAGAAGAGCACAAGTTATATGATGTTGAAATATAAAAGTTTTCGTCCCAAGACCTTAATTTCAATGCTCGAAAATTTTCAAATCACTGTGCCACTTCAATTTTTTTTTCTGTAAATTTTCATTGCCATTTTCGAGTTCCTTGAATTTTTCTTAGTCTAATCCAAAATTTTCAGCTAAAAATCTCAAAATCGCGTGGAATCTGGTGTATCTGTGGTACTGTACTCGGTGTTTGCGTACTTCTGGGGCTACCGTAACCCTCAAAATTTCAAAATGACGTTAAGCAACTAGAAAGAATGTTTCCTAGTCCAGAATTTGATGAGAATTCCGAATTTAGAATTGAAATTTGTCTTATGGCTACAGTACACCCTCTATTCTACCAACAAAAAAAATACAAATTCACTACAGTACACCATTTTGTGACTGGCGACTAGAGTTTCTGCCTTTCTTATCTGTAAAAGTTTAACTATCATTTTGTAGTTAAAGTTGCCAATAATGGAAACCTGCGAGTTAATATGTTTTCAGGCGTGCCTACCTACCTACCGCCTACTCAGGCACAAGGCAGGCACAACTTCTTGTAGACCCCCAATATCCAATAACCTCTGCTCGTCTAGCCAGAAAGTTCCGGCACAAAACAAAAACACGTCAACAAAAACACCTGAACTTTTTTCCTTGCCACAACGTCAACGTGGGCGACAGCTCCGCGAGCAGGTGATATTGTAGCCGGCTTGCAAATTGGCACGTCTCTGGGCTCGAAAAATTTCGGAGCAGGAAGTTGAGAATCGAAAGTTGATTCTGTGAACTTTCTGGAAGTTTTTTTTTGAAGCGGTATGGTGCATCAAATTCTCTTTATTTCTGCTATAAATTAAAGTGTATTTCAGGATTTGATCAAGATACACTTATTATAGTCTAAAATTTCAAAAAAAAACCGAAAATATTCAGATTTTTCAAAAATTTCAGTCAAAGTTTCGGTACACTTGCATTGTTCTAAAAAAAAAGAAGAGAAAGTATAGTTTTCAATTCCGGCAGTTTGCCGGTTTACCGATTTGCCGGAAATTTTCAAATATAGAAATTGAATTTCTGCTATAAATTAAAGTGTAGAGATTTGATCAAGATACACTTATTATAGTCCAAAATTCCAAAAAAAAATTGGCGGTTTGTCAATTTGCCGGAAATTTTCAATTTCGGCAAATTGTCGGTTTGCCGATTTTCCGGAACTTCTCAATTTCGGCAAATTGTCGGTTTGCCGATTTGCCGGAAATTTTAAATTCCGCCATTTTGCCGGATTGCCCATTTGCCGGAAATGTTAAGAGCGATTTTTTAAGAGACGGAAAAAATGAAAACTGTGCCTTTTTTTGAAAATGTTTCCCGTTTTCTTTAGATATTCTCATACAATTTGCCTCTCATTCCAAAACCCCTGAAGTTTGTCACTTGAAAACTTCATTTTTCCCAACTTTTCGCCCGATTTTTGGTGCATTAATCATCTGAAAATCATCTAAATCCAACAAACCAGTTAGTCAGCATTGTCTCGGCAGGTGCAATGTGCCCAAATGTTTCGGAGCAAGCAACTCCTCATAAGATCGTGACCTTATCAGTTCACAAACAACTTCTTCCATTGATGAAAGACATAAAAAGCCATGAGAGACGTCTGGTGCATTTTGTTATTAATTTTTGACCACTTGAAGCTGAAAAAATTGTCTGCAACTCTCCAAAAAGTAATAATACCAGACGAAAAAAAGACGGCAATTGCCGTTCGGCAAATTTTTTTGTCGATAAATTGGGCAAGTCGGCAAATTGCCGGTTTGCCGTTTGCCGGATATCAATTTGCCAGAAGTTTTAGATGAATTTTTTATAAGACGGAAACACTTAAAACGGTGAATTTTTGAAATTTTTTTCCCGTTTTTTCTAGATATTTTTATAGAATTTGCTTTTTTTTTCAAAATAGAAGTTGAAATTTTGAAATTTCCAAAAAAAAAGTGAAAAACTACAATTTGCTGAAAGAATTTCAATTGGCCGAGTTGCCGGCCATTTTCAATTCCGGCAATTCGCCGGTTTGCCGATTTGCCGAAAATTTCCCTATTCCGGCAAATTCCGCATTTTGCCCGTTCCTCGTCCCTTCAGCTTCAAAACAAATCCAGATCTTTGACCCAGACCAATTCCCCACCTCTGTCTTATCACTGCACCCTTATCAATCATACTTCTTTCGTTATGTTTGTTTGAGAAATTTTAGGCCAAAATTTTACAATTTTCAAGTATACATTTTTTCCTAATGTGCAACATTAATTTGTAATAATGTCTAGACCAAACAATATTTACCAAAATCTGGGCGGAGCCTGGGTTACTGTCACTGTTTTCTGTTGATTTTTCGGTGTGTGTCGGGGGGAGCCGCGTAATTTGAAACTGTTCGCAGGCGGAGTCTCACGCGTTTTTTCTGAGAAAGTGTTGAGGTGCCCGCGCCGGCTTTATAAAAACTCTTTCAATCAGGGAATTGTTCCGTTTTTGTTCCTTTTTTCAAAGTCCCCCAAGCCCATTTTTCGCAAACAAATCAAGAGAAAGCAACTTTTGGCCCCGACAAACTGATAACAGGGGGTGACATTGATAAGACCTGCCGCCTAGAAGGTTCAAAGAAGGTTCAGAAGGGTTACGGTAGCACCGAAAGTGCCTAAAAACTTTGAAATTGGGAAATTTCATTTCAAAATTTGGACTTCTCATCGAATTTTGGGCTAGGCAGCTTTTTTCTAGTCGCTCAACGTCACTTTAAAATTTTGAGGGTTACGGTAGCCCCAATAGTACGCAAACACCGAGTACGGTATCACAAGAAACCGAATTCTACGCGATTTTGAGATGTTAGGCTAAAATTTTTGTATTAGACTAAGAAAAATGCGAGGAATTCAAAAATGACAATATTTAATTTTAAAAAAATTTATCAAACTTGCAAATTGCGAGAAAATGTATGGAATTTGTGTCGTAATATAATTCCGATTTAAAATTTGAATTACTCGTCAAATTTTGGTCTGAATAACATTTTTCCTAATCGCTCAACGTCACTTTAAAATTTTGAGGGTTACGGTAGCCCCAATAGTACGCAAACACACCGAGTACAGTACCCCGAGACACCAGATTCAACGCGATTTTGAGATTTTGATCTGAAATTGTTGGATTAGACTAAGAAAAATGCATGGAATTTGAAAATGGCGATGACAATTTTTTTTTTGAAAAAATCATAGAGCATGCAAATTGCATGTGCCAAATTTTAGTTTTTTAAATTCTAGTTTCAAATTCAAATTCCTCATCCAATTCTCGCCTGTTGAAATTTTCTGGGTTACGGTAGCCCCAAGAGTACGCAAACACCGAGTACAGTACCCCGAATGTTATAACAATTATGATTTTTGTCCAAGTTTTTTGTATGTATACCTATATTTAGTTAACAAATCCCAAAAGTCGATGACTTGATTACTAAAATTACTCATTGTCCCCTGATCGGTCATGATGTTTCTGTCACCTCTAATGATTCTCCATGACAACGCTATCTAATCATTTTTCATGCTTCAGACGTCACACTTCCTCTCTCTCATTGTTCTTGCTCAACAGAATTTGGAGAACACAACAAATTTGTGCATTTCAACACACGCATATTCTTTGACATCTCTTCAAGAAGACGTCACCGTACGTGGAGGAGAC
Organism: Caenorhabditis elegans; assembly: GCF_000002985.6. Classification (NCBI taxonomy): domain Eukaryota; kingdom Metazoa; phylum Nematoda; class Chromadorea; order Rhabditida; family Rhabditidae; genus Caenorhabditis; species Caenorhabditis elegans. Next base: position 14,052,189 of record NC_003280.10, on the reverse strand, counting down.
AACAAACAAAGAGGAGTTGCGGGTAAGGGGAGTCTGCTTTTGAATGACATCAAATGACGCGTGGGGCCCCGTCCATCAGATAATTAAAAAATGCTCCGGTTTGGCGTGCAAAACAAAATGCGCACGCGAGGTGTACGCTGCAGGTTTAAAACCACGAATGTGTCGGCTGCAAATCGTGCCTACTGTGTGTCTTGCTCATTTTGATACTGTGAAGCGTCGGTTGTATCTCCTACAGATCGAAACCGCTTAGGTGTCGGCTGCTTTGTTCCTTGCAAATTTGGTCCCGTGAAACATCGGCAACTCTCTGCTCTATGAGGCCCGTGAAACGTCGGTCGCTACCTGCTAATCAAAACCGCTTTGCGCCTTGCTAATTTGGTCCCGTGAAACGTCGGTTGCAGTGCAAATTTAATCCGATTTCTGTAACGTAAAGGTTTCACTTATTTCTGTCTCAACTATGTTATCATTTCAAAGGGAAGATATGTGTCTAGTCATTCGCGGGAAAAAGTATGTCCATCTTCTTATGTATGTCCCCTTCCCGGAGGCGAATAGGTCAACAAAACCATCAGACCACTAGACACATACACACACACACACACGGCTTTTTTACAAAAATGCAGTCAAATATGCTTCGCTTTGCGAATTTTCTTATCATTTTGCTGTGTGGTTCTCTTTTCCTTTTTCACATGAGTTTTTGATTTTTTCGAGTATTGTCGAAAATTGGTCGAAAGGTGGCGATTGTTACCTGTTACCAAAGGTTGCCAAAATCGAAAGCTACCGAAGTTTGCCGAAAGCCTGTAAAAAGTTGGTAAAAGTTGCCAGAAGTCTGCTGAATATTGCCAGAAGTTAGTCGAATATCTGTTGGACGAAAGTCGCTAGAAACTTGAAGAATTTTGGCCGAAAGCTGTCGAAAGTAGGAAACTGTCGTCGTAACTTTTTGTTAAAAGTTGTCAAAGGTTGCCGCAAGCCTGAAGAAGGTTTTCGTAAGTTATCATTCCCAATGTTCCTAGTGACTTGTCAAAAGTAGAAAATTTTTGTCGAAATTTAGCAAAATTTACGAGAAAGTTGTCGAACGTTGTCAAAAGTTGAGTAAAAGTTAGTTTAAGTTGCAGAAAATTAGCGAAAGTTGTCGAAAGTTGCCGGAAGCCTGAGGAAGCTTTACATAAGTTGGCGTTCTTAAAGTTGACAGTAACTTGTCGAATTTTGGTCGAAAGTTAGTTGAAAGTTCCCCCTATTTTTCTGATCCCAATTTCTTGTTCAAGCATCTCATATTTGTCCTCCGAGAATCGCTCTACTTGCAACCCAATCCGGTTTCCCGCCACATCACCGAAACAACATTTTCCTCAGCAATTGCGCTCTATCGCACACTTGTTCAGTAGGGCGCACTTGTGTACCTCACATAAGCGTTTAGAAAAATAAAGGTTACCAGACGCTCCCCACCATTTTTTTTCCGGCAGAACACGGGTTGTTGCCTTCCCAGCAAAGAAAAGACAGACGGGCCGTTTGACTGTCTGCGTCTCCCACCCTATAACACTGTCTCACTAGCCTCTCTCCCCCGTCTCTAGAGATCAAACAGGTGAAAAAGGGGAGATAGACAGATAGAGACCAATGGGTTTCCTTTCCCCCCAGCAAATTCCTGTCGACTGGCGGGCGCACGCATTTGTTTACTTCACACTTTTCAAGATCATTACGGTCAGCTGAATTTTTTTGTGTGATTTTTGAAGAGGTTTCGGGGACTTTTTTTTGTTGAATTTCCATAGCATTTTCCCAGAGACGTTCCGCAGAATTTTACAAACTTTTTTTTTGTTTTCCAAATTAAAAAAAATTCTATAAAAAAGTTACAAATTTTCGCAAAAAAAAAGAGAATATTTATAAAAAGCAGTTTTAAAAAAAAATTTAATTACTTTCTTAAATATTATAGTTTGATCGAAGAAATATATATTGCAACAGCTTTGCTTTGAAAATTAAATTTTTTAAAAACTATTTTAATCTGAAAATAAGAAATAAGCTCCGCCCACTTCTTGGCTCTATATATTTTTGCATTCAATTTTTAAAAAATAATTTTAAAAACTAAATTCCCACAAAGTTTTGTCTTCCGTATTTTAGGATGAGACTGATTTTATCCTCGTGGCGTTTTAAGCCCCGTCCATTTTAAGCTCCGCCCACTTCTCGGTTCTTTCAGCCCACAAATTGTAGAATTTTTAAAATTCCTGATCGCTTTCAGGGGTTCTTATGGTACGTTCTATTAACTATAAGGTCTCACAAAAGTCCCACAAACTTCAGTTTTATGGCACCACTTCTGGAAATTTTCCAAAAGAAGCTAGGTTTTTATCTGACCCATGTTTGGCTCCGCCCACTTCTTGGCTCATAACAGGGGTGTGCGGCAATCTCAGAATTTGCCGAGCTCGGCAAATTCGGCAAATTCGGCAAATTTGCCGTGCTTAACAAACTCGGAAAAAATATATATTTTTTGATATTTTTTGGAGCACCAAAACTACTGAATTCTTAACACACCTCTGGTTTCTGAACAAGTTAGGTGTAGTGTGTCTGCTTAAACATCAAAATAACTCAAATTGTTGTCATTTTACTAAATTTTTGGCGAAAAAATCAACAGTTTTAGTCAAAATTGTACTGTCAAATTTTTGACGTGTGCGGCAAATTTCGAAATTTGCCGAGCTCGGCAAACGGCAAATTCGGCAAATTTGCCGCACACCCCTGGCTCATAATAACTGTGAATTTCCTCGCTATACATCAGTTTCAACCTTATCTCTTTCTCATCTCTCTCATTTCCCCAACCACCACCAAAACTATGCGCTCACCTATCTCTAGACTTATGAGAAAACCCGCCGTTTTCCTCCTCTCACCAGACACCCCATCAATTTATTTGTCTGCGTTTCTGTGCCCTACACTCTCTGAGTGAAGAACAAAGTTCGTTGCGTCCTCCTATCAGCAGCTGCTGCTGCTGTTGCTGCTTGATATGATTTCGTTGAAAAATTTTGGACGACTTCGGAATAGACGTCCTTGAGAGACCTACACCTACATAGCATAATGTAGAACAAGAACATTTTTGGAAAATTGCCAAAATTGCGAGAAATCAGTGAAAAAAAAATTAAATATTTGGAGTTTTTTCTAGCTAGAAAAGAAAAATTGTACCTAAATATTCGCCAAAATTTCTTTAATTTTTTCCAAATAGAAATTTGTAAAAAAAATTTTAAATTGTTTATTAATTCTGTTGAGAAATTTTTGGATATTTAAAATAATGTTTTTGATCTGAAAAATTCTACCAGAAAAAATTCAGTAATTTTTGAATAAAAATTATTTTGGCATTAAAAAAATTTTATAATTCAAAATTTTTCATAATTCGTTTTATTTTTAAATTTTGAATATTCTTTAATTATATTCTGGAAACTAGGGTTTCCATGTAGGCGAACTTCAGATAAAACGCCTGCCTGCCTGACCTTAAGGCAACCTCCGCCTGCCTAAAAATGATCTAATTAAATTATAAGCCTTGCCTACCGATCATTCTGAAGGCTCGAGGTAGAGACAGGTAGGCATGTAGGTACGCTTCCTACCTGCTGAAATTTCAAAACTTCCAACATCTAAATCCCTCTTGTTATGTGTCCAAAAGCGATCAAAACCCAAAAAATTTCAATTCTTCCCACAATTTTTTGTGCTTTTGTGCCCCTGCTGTGAATTTCTGAATTTCTGAATTTCTGAAATTCACAGAATATTAAATCTTGAGTGAGAGAATACATTTTTTTGTTTGAAAATCTGAAATTTTTATGACGTAGCCTCCCCCTGATATCACTTCGATCATCATTTTCCTCCAATATTTTTCAATTTCATTGTCTCTCTCTCTCTCTTTTTCCCCGGTCTCCTCCTGTATAGTTTCACCAAATGTTGCAAAAATTGAAAGATCAAATCACAAAGTATAAGCGAGAGTCTAGTTTTAAACAATAAGAAGAAGAAAGAATCTGAAATAGTTTTGAAATTGCAAAAACATTTTTTTTAGTTTTTTTTTTGAAAATTTTCAGATGAAGAAATTTTGGCAAAATGTCAATTTTTGGAATTGTCTTGCCGAAAAATTTGGCAAATCTTAGAAAACGGTTGTCGGGATTTATTCAATTTTCGGAATTTTCTAAAAAAAAGCCAAATTTGTTTAAATTTCGGCAATAGCCAAAATTGCCAAAAATATCAAAATTTGGTTGGCAACTTCTACAAGTTCATTGAAAATGGATTTTCAAATTTCACTCCAGTTCGGCAAAATTTCCAAAACTTTAAATTGCCAAACCTCTAAAAGTCGGTATCTTCCAAAAATGCCGAATTCAGTAAACTAACAAAAATGGCAATTTCTATCAAAAATTAAAATTTTGACGCTATTAAAAATGCCAAGTAGTCGAATATTTGAAATTCAAGCACATTTCTAGAGTACCAATTACCAAAAATTATTTTTAAAAAATGGGAAATCTTTGAAATTATCAAATTATTATAAATTTGGCAATTACCAAAACTGCCAACTTTTGAAAGTTCCGGTAGCCAAAAATTGGAAAAAATTGGCAAAAAATTTCCAAAAAAAATTGCAACTGAGCAATTTCAAAAAAGTGCTGAATGCCAAATTTTATTCAAATTCAGAAATTTTGAAAAGTACCGGTTTCTTCAACTTTGTAAAGTTTGGCAACTTCCAAAACATGTCGAAATTTATTAAAACTTGCCAACTTTGAAAATTTTTATTTTCGAAAATTTGGCTACTTCCAAAATTGCCAATTTTTTTTGAAACTCGGCAATAGCCAAAGTAGCCGGAAAAGCCAAATGGACACAGGTTCGGAAATTTTTCTGAAATTCGACAATTGCGAAAATTGCCATTTGCCGATCGTCTATAAGTTTGGCAAATTTATTATTCCTCACCATACATACAACCCATTACCTCTTCCAAAGACGAAAAATCAAATTTTCCAAAACTACAGTAACCCTACCGTATACCTACAGTACCCTTACAGTACTACTACAGTGCCCCGACTATATCCGCCCACTAACCCGAAACCAATATCCCTTCAAAAGACGAAAAATCAAATTTTCCAAAACTACAGTAACCCTACCGTATACCTACAGTACCCCGACCATATCCCCCCACTAACCCGAAACCAATATCCCTTCAAAAGACGAAAAATCAAATTTTCTTTTAAAATTTGACAATTTTCAATATTGCCAGATTCGTTTTTTAGCAACTTCTAAGAAGGTAACTTTTTTTCAAAAATCTGAACTCCCGATTTCATGCTCCCCCCGTCTCATACCCAGTTCCTGATCTTCTGAACCCCGTTACTCAACGAAAAGTTTCCCACCACCTGCCCAAGGAGATCCCCCCGGAATCTCTAGATTTTCCGCCAAATCCAAACAAAAATATGTGTCTGGTGGCCAGGAGGACTCTTAATGAGCGCGTCTTAATAATTGTGATCTTTTGATTCTCTTCCTTCTCCATTTTCCCCCGTTTTCCCTCACGGGTACGGAGGGTACAACCCGTTTACCCCCCAGTCTGTCTCTTCCACTTCCCGCCGCCGCCGTCGCCGACGTACACACTTTCAACAAAATATATGTGGTCTGTCTCTCTCTTCTGGATGTAGTTGTTGTTGTCTCCTAATTGTATGTCCTTTCACCAACACCACCGTCTATTCCCATTCCACGACACACCTCCATTAATCATCATCATTTGGCTTTCTTTATTCAAAACTTTCTGTCAAGTTTTAGGACTGAAGTTCAAGGATCGGAAGATCAGTGTTTTAGGCCAAGTGGAATTTGGAATTTTTTCGAATCTTCTCAATTGAAACATCCTGAACTTGAGTTTTTGATTTTCTAGGTATTCAGTGGTAGGCAGGCATCTGTGAAGCTTACCTACCTACCGTAATTCATGGCTTGTTAGGTGGAGCCGCTAGACTTTTGTATGAAGAAATTTTGATTAAGATCGTCAATAAAACTTTTAAACAGAGTTAAAAAAAAACCCCATTGAAATTCATTCAACCAATCAGCAACTCACAGTGGGCGTGGCCAACGCCGCTGATTGGTAGGCAGATTTTTCAGCCAATTTATCCTAGCTCCATAAAATATTGACAGTCCTAAGTTTTAGATAGCTTTAGGCTGGAAATTTTCAAAACTTTCAAATAATTGAGAACCGACCAATCAGCACCGCTGACCACGCCCCTGACAAGTTGCTGTTTAGTCTGCACTTTTATCTGGACAAAGATAAACCTAGTGTAGTCGTGCTCAATACTTTTGAGCACATTATCAATACACATATTTGAACTCAAGCTTCCCGCGCAAGCAGAGAAGCACCGACCAATTAGCGACGTTGGCCACGCCCATTGCAAATTGCTGATTGGTCGAAACCCTCATATGGCCAATTTCAAGTTTTTAGTTTTTGAAAATCAGATTAAGAGCCAATTATCAATACATTTATTCGGGTTTTTAACTCTCCGCACAAACAGAGCAGCACCACCGATCAGCGACGTTAGCCACGCCCATTGCCACTTGCTGATTGGTCGGAACCCGAATCAGCCCAATGGCGGCAATTTTGATCATTTTTCTTCGCTTTTTTCTCTAATTTTCATCAAACTTTCTGCTATTTTACATAATAAGTCACAAACCACAAATTTTCTTCTTGATGTACGCTGAATCATGCACATTTTGTAACATCTGTAAAGCTTCTACTTATTATCCCATTCCACGTGACTAGTTCATTGGAACAGAAAATCTTTGATCAGACAACCATGTTTACTTCTAACCCCGTCGTCGGTTTCACTTCTCCCCCCAGCCGCCACTGCTGCTGCCTATTTTTGTCCCCTTATATGGCAGGTTTTCTCATCACAGGCCGACCATTTTCTTTAGTTTTGATGGGAGGTTACAAAGATTAGAAAACAATTCGTTTGCTACGGCGAATATTTTCTGAACTGTTATGTTACGTCGGCAGGCATTATTGAATTTTTGGAATTAAAAAATTAAAAAATAAAATTTCAACCTCAATTGCCTTAGGTGTTTTGAATTGCTTTAAAAAGTTCACATTGAAAGTTTCAAAATTTGGCACGTTCATAAGTTGGCAGTTTTTAAAATTGACCAACTAGGTACTTTCAAATAAAGTACCTACAGGATATGTATAATATGACAAGTTGCCGTTCTAGGTATCTAGATATTTTTTCAACTCAATTTATAAGTTGGAAGTTTCAAAATTCTACCTTCTAGGCATTTTTTGTTTCAATTGGTAGTTTCAATTTTGATATTGGCTCTTTAGGTACCTATATACCTATCATATTAGTTGACAATTTCAAAAACTTCAACTAATATGATGAATTGATCTTCTAGGTATCTAGTTGCATTTTCAGTTTCTGCCATAAATTCACAAGTTCAAAAATTGACCATCTAACTAGTGTGTGGTAAGTACCTAAATACTTTAACAACTTATATCATAAGTTGGCAGTTTCCAGAATTGACCCTCTAAGAACCTACCTATTTAAAATTCCTCATCATTATTATTTTTCCCTTCAATTTCTGTTCTTTTGTACCCTGAGCTCCTCCGGGGTGTCTCTCCACCACGTCATCCAATTTCAGACTAAGATAGTTGCTCTTTCTCTCTTTCTCTGTTCTGCTTCATCTTCTTCTCTTTCTTAGCCATTTTTTTTGTTCTCGTAAACACATTTGTAATTTCTTCGGGTTTTGCACGCAGTGTGCGTCGCCAGCTCCCGCCGTACGGCTGCTCTTTTTGTGCTCGACAAAGTTTGCCGAAGAGAGTAATGATAAGGTCCGAGACACAGAGAACGGTGTCTAGTCGTCTGTCATCACGTGCCCCCGTGCCCCCTGAAACGTTTTGGAGTCAGGTTTCAAGAATGGGTGTAGTATAGGATAAGAGACGGAAGTTATGATATCTACGATAGATATATGTATACTAACGAAAAATGCCGAGTTAATTGAAAAAAAAAACATGGTTCGAAGAATACTAAATTACTTTTTTCGCCTTCTGGAATATGGAATTAGACGAAAGCTCGAGACTAACAAGTATCAAAAGATCATTTAAGCGCAGTATTAAAACACGCCGCAATGTGCTTTGGAAATCCCCCGGCGGATGTGGGAGGCGGGGAGAATCGTCTAGTTTTGTTTAGATTTAGAGATTGAGCAGCTAATTTCATTAGTGTATATATAGTGTAGTTTTGGCGACATAGAGTTCAAAAGATAACTAGATTTCAAGTTCAAAAGGTTCAAGTTATACGAATTTTGGCACAGCTTATTTGAGGTTACCTAGAGCGGAATTGAGCATTTCCGGCTAGTCGGCAAGTTGCCGGAATTGAAAATTTCCGACAAATAGGCAAATTGCCGGAATTAAACATTTACGGCAAATCGGCAAATTGTCAGAATTGAAAATTTCCGGCAAATCGGCAAACCTTCAAATTGCCGATTTGACGACATTTGCCGGAAAAACGGCAAACCAGCAAATTGCCGGAATGAAAAAGTTCCGGCAAATCGGCAATTGCCGCCGACCCCTGAATATCATCTTGCCAACTTCACATACAACTTGAATATATGTCTAGGCATTTCTAAGCACACATTTTGGAAACTACCCCAAATTTTATAACTCCGGATGCCCCCTGATTTCCCCAAAACCCGTGTCACCAAAAACTTTTTTCATATCAAACTCCATCCCCAATAACAATATTTAATACCCCCAAAAAGTCAGTCGAATTCAAATGCTATTCATAATGCCAGCTCACACATACACACACACACTGTGTGCTCAAACCCCCCGTGTGCACAGACACCACAAACGTCAATAAGGCGGGGAAAGCGGCGCGGGAGAAAGATCAAAAGATCACGTTCAAACAGTAATTGAAATTTCTCGAAATAGGAGAGGACTTTGGACATTTTCAAATCTAGTTATCATGTTTTTCACAAACTCCAAGGGAATCCACCCGGGTGGGGGAAAACAAATTCTAAAATTAATCTCAAAAGTTGGAGGTTGTTGACTAGTAAGCTAATTTATATTATTCCCACCATGTTGTTTTGAAAAATACCAATTACCCCTATAAACTGATTTCGTGGCCCTATAGGGCCCTATGCCCTATAAATAGAGCGAAAAGCCGCAAAAATAGGTTCACGTGAAGACCACGCGCATGTACTATCCGACACCCTCTACAACATGTGGGGAGAGTTCAATTAGATTGCATCTCGCCTTCTGCCGCGCATTATGATCCGTCTCGCCGATTACCACATACACACCTTTCTACTCCGCCAGACACTACTACTGTTCTATTGATTTTTTTCGGTGCAAAAATGCTCTTTTAGTTGCATTGTTTTGTAAAAAACAATGAGTAATGTTTGATATTTTTAAAACGTGTTTGTTTGTACGCTACCAATTGTCTAGACAAGGTTACAAACATAGCGCGTCACCTCCAAAGTTTAAAGGCGCATAGTTTGGCAGAGACAAGTGATATCGAAAAATTGCCAACTACCAAAATATAGGAAATTTTATAATAAAAATGTTTTTAGTTGACAAATTTTTGATAAAACTAGCACCCACGGAGTTACAGCGCTTCAAAGTGGCAAAGCCTCCCCCCTTTACTATGTTCAGTCATGCCCAAGTTTAAAGGCGCATAGCTCTGCCGAGACGAGAGGTATCAAAAAATTGTCAACTAACAAAATATAGGAAAATTTGTGCTTAACAGTTTGTATTTTTTTTAATTTTTGATAAAACTGGTACCCATGGAGTTATAGAGCTTCAAACACAGGGCGTCCCCTCACCTTGTTTACTCTTTTCAGTCAAGTCCAAGTTTAAAGGCGCATAGTTCGGCAGAGACAAGAGGTATCAAAAAGTTGTCAACTAACAAAATAAAGAAAATTTTGTGCTGAACATTTTCTTTGTTGACAAATTTTTGATAAAACTAGTGCCCACGGAGTTACAAAGCTTCAAAGCAGGACCCTCTCCCATTAGCTCTTTCTACCAGGAGTCAACTTCAAAGATACACAATCAAAAAGTTGTCAACTAACAAAATATAAACAATTTTGTGCTAAATATTTTGTCGTTAAACAAATTTTTGACAATTTCAGTTTTCACGAAGTTACACGCACTTCCCTATAGGCATAGACAACAAAGACCACTGATATTAAAAACTTGAGCAAATAATTAAGTCAAATACTAAACACGTTAAACAAAAATCCAAAATATCAAACATTATGTGAAAAATGTCTGGGTGCCAACCAGAGGATTTACGTAATCTGATCGAATGAGATTATATGACCCGAAAAAGGTCTCGTTCTTTTTCTTTTTTTTTGGCTGGCCGACACATTTAACCCTCCATCTCATTACACTTTCCCCGTTTTGACATGGTTAAAAGCTTGTAATTTTGAATCCATCAATTCAAACTCAACGTCATTCATTTCATTTTTTGTTCGGCTCGCCACAATGTCAGTAGTCCAATTTCGAAGTGTTCCATCAATTTCCCCGAGGGCCCCCCGGAGCACATACATCGGAGCCCCACCGATTTTTGTCCAATTCCTCCAAGGCGGTCTGTGTGTGTGGAGCTCATCTTAGACTGACAGCTCGGCACTGCAGTGTCGGGGGTTTTTCTCATTTCTCACGTCTTCGCATTTCTCATTTTCTTCGCCGGAAGATGGTGGAGGTCTTAAGAATTGAAAGGGTCCAATGAATGAGGGAGGAATATGTGTAGAAAGGGTTACGGTAGCTTCTGGCTAGAAATAGTTTTTCTGAACTTTCTCAGACTTTCGTCATCTTTCGACAAACTTTCGAACCATGAGTAGAACTTTTTTCAACATTTGGCAAAATTACATGGGCTTTGGCCTACTGTAGGCAACTTTCGACTACTTTGCTCCAAATTTTGCCAGATTGTGACTAGCTTTCTCTAACTTCCGCCAGCTTTCGACTAACTTGTTCCAAATTTTTCCAGATTTTGACTAACTTTTTCATAACTTCCGACAACTTTCGGCTACTTTGCTCCACATTTTGTCAGATTTTGACTAGCTTTCTCTAACTTCCGCCAGCTTTCGACTAACTTTTTTCAAGTCTTGCCAGATTTTGACTAGCTTTCTCTAACTTCCGCCAGCTTTTGACTAACTTGTTCCAAATTTTGTCAAATTTTGACTAGCTTTCTCTAACTTCCGCCAGCTTTCGACTAACTTGTTCCAAAACTTCCGACAACTTTCGCAAACTTTCGACAAATTTGTCTGACTTTCGCTAACTTATCATCAAAAGCTTTGCCACTTTTGTCAACTTTCAACCAACTTTTGTCAAACTTTGTTCAGTTTTCGCAAACTTTCGTCCACACTCGATCGACTACCTTGTAGCTCTTAACAACATGGTGCATCGACACACCCCAAAATGTTCAGACTCTCACGTCTTCAAAATCCGATTTCCGGCGGAACTCCGCCTATCCATATACTCTCACTTGTTACTTTGACCCTTTCGTCGCCAGAGGCGGAGCCAGCGAGCGCTTGAACTCGTGAGCTCGGCAAGAAAAAAAAAACGACATCTAGCACAAAAAACCACGTAACGAGAAATAGACGAGCAGACAAAGCGAGAGAGTGCACAACGATGCCGTCTAGCCCACCTCATCATGAAGAGGAGCCCGAGCAGAGATGCACAGAGATAGAGAGAGTGAGAGAGAGAGATAGAAGAGGCGAGACAGCCCATCAACTGCGTCTAGACGTCTTTCCACATTTTTCAACGATCCACGCGCGCGGGCGCCCGGCGCCCTCTTCTGCAGAAACATTCTTTGCTAGCACAGCAACATGGAAAACGAGAGAGAGACTCTGAAGAAGTGCGGCGAGGAAGAAAAGTTCGGTCACATGTCCTCTCCCCGTCTTTTTTTTTTTTTTGCGCTTCGCCGTTTGGTCGCAGTCGTTAGTAGTGTCTGTTTGTGTGGAAGACGACGCGACGGGAGGGGTCTCTGGCGCCAGACTTTTCACTCTTTTTCTCTTTTCCTCGCTGATGTATTTGAAAATATCGGTGCGGAATGTTGTTTATGTATGTTTCTTGTTCTTTATTTATGGACCCCCATCATTTTTGCACTTTTGGTTTTTGAACATTTCCATGGTTACCGTGTGTGTGTGTACTTTGCTCTTAGAATCCAAGCTCCATATTTTTGGATAATTACTATGTTTAAGTGTCATATTTGTTTCCTGATAAAAAATGTGTCACACTGGTCTTTAATCTTTAAGCCCTCGTTTACCTATCGTATCGCCTCTAGAATGAGTCGCTATCAAAAAGTTTTCCACTAACGAATTGTGGGCAACTAACAAAATGTAGAACTATAGTTCTACATTTTGTTAGTTGATAACTTTTTGCTAAGTGATTCTGTGATCTATAACTTTGAGCTCTTGTATCTCCTTCAACATAATCGCTATCAAAAAGTTACCAACTTGCAAATTGTTGCTCTTAATCTGTTTTACGTTATGCCAGTTGACAACCTTTTTGGTATTTCTTGATTCAAAGTAGCTAGCTTTGATCTCCAATATCTCCTCTAGAATATGTGTTATCAAAAAGTTGTCAACTCACAAATTGTAGCCCTTAATTAGTTCTACATTTTGCTAGTTGTAACTTTTTTGATATCTCTTAATCCTACCTAGCTACAACTGTTTCAAGTCACATCTTTCTCTGATTATTTTTTTTCCTGTATTTCCACAGACTACACTGATAACGTCTATAACGCTAATCCCTCAGTCACATCTTGTTTTTGCAGTTTTTTTTTCTTGTTATTTTCAAGCAAAATAATAATTTCAAAAACCATTAGGTGTTCAAAATTCATGTTTATGTAGGAAAAATACATCTGCATTTTGGCTTCGAAAATTCTCACGCGTTCCTCACGTATAACGCATAAGCTTCCAGTTGTTTGGCTTGATTTCTCATGAATTGTGCACAATTTTTTTTGAGTTGAACGGCTTTGGGCAGTAATATCTATAGATAATTATATGCCATTGTGTTTTTTGTGTTCTTTCAAATTTTCGCTGACGTTTGTCATGTGGCGCTGAATTTCCAAAGTTTATTTCTCGTGTCACAACTTTGAGCTAATGTATCTCTGTGGGTATGAAAGTTATCAAAAAGTTGTTTACTAACAAAATATTCAACAAAAAAGTTTGTACAATTTTTTAGTTGATCACTTTTTGTATCATCAATTCCTGCAGAGATAGGCTGCTCCAATCTTTGCACACCTGAAACTACTATGTTTCAATTTTGAGCCATCATATCTCGGTTGCTTTGTGAGCTATCAAAAAGTTGTTAACTAACAAAATATTCAGCAAATTTTTTTCTACCTTTTGCCAGTTGATTAAATTTGTGTTCCACCTATTCCTGTAGAGATAGACTGCTCCAATCTTTTTGCACTTTTTTTGAATTCTATGCTGTCTCATCTTTGAGCCACCATATCTCAATTGCTATAAATGCTATAAAAAAGTTGTCAACTAAAAAAATGTTCAGCAAATTTTTTTCTACATTTTGCCAATTTAAAACATTTTTGTATCTACGCCACCGACACAGCTATAAGCTTTTTCGCAACAACAACAACTTATTGCTCTTTGCTCCACCACCACCCCATCTTCTATCTATCTTTTCGCATATACAAACACATTTCCAACAAGACCATACGAATCAAAAGATCGTACGTAGTTCCTCCTCCCCCCTCCCACCTACTACCGCCAGCACTGTCTCACTCTTCATCTGTCCCTCTTCTTTCTCGCCCACTTGGCTTTGCGATAGGAACCCAATGTTGCAATGTCCGTCCGATTTCTTCGGGGGTCTAGACTACATACATTTGTGGTGCTACATTTTTTTACTGATTTTCTTAGAAGTTCATATTTCAATTTTCTAATTTCTGGGCTACTACCGGAAATATCTCTAGACGTCCTAGCCTCCAAATCACAATGTTTTTTCGTAACTTTCAAAAGTGTAAGATCATATGTAAATCTTGACCTATAAGACTATATCCACCTTCATCAATTCCGTCACACTTTTCGTGTTCTTCTTTGTTATTGTAGTTAATCCTAATCCTCCAAGATCTCTGATAATCTTTTTTTTTTTCCTATTTTTCATTTCGAAACTCAAAATGTTCGGGCTCTCAAGTCTGGCATAGTAAATTTTACTATATTGTGTCAATAGCGTCTGTTTGTGCTCTCGCAGCTAGTCGATGGTCAAGAGTTCAACACGAAATGGGCGGATAGCGGCGGGCACACGAGAAGCAGCAAAAAGACACGCCTTCTGGGGCGGAGCAGAGTTTCTGTCTCGCCGTCTAATTCCTCATTTAACACCTTTCACAGATTTTTGCGCCAGGCCAGCTCATCTATCCTCACACATCACATGTGATTTGTGTTCTGTGTGTCAATATGCCACATCATTGTTATTCTGATAAATATATATTTCGTCTGTACATATTTTGCATTTTCGCTGCTTCCTCCCACCCACCCTTACCTAATTCATTTCCTTATTACAGATCCTATATGTCCGACTCGCCGATCGGCTCCTCGCAGCAGGTGGAGCCGGAGCACCGAACCCCAGACCTCATGGACATTGATCCATTGATTGCGAACTTGAAGGCGTTGCATGAGGAGACGAGATCAGACGACGATGATGATGGGCAACCGTCGACGTCGGCGAAGCGGAAGGATTCTCGAGCCGATGGGATTGTGATCCATCAGAAGAAGTATAGCGATCCGGGGAGATTCTTGTGGATTTGGTTGTTGGGGTGAGCAGACTTTTACTGCTGAAAAATGGGCTTAGGCTTAGACTTAGGCTTAAGTTTGGGCCTAGGCTTCGGCTTAAGCTTAGGCTTCACTTCAGGCTTAACCTTATCCTTTAATTTAGGTTTAGTCCTATGCTAAGATTCCTACGGAATTTCAACTTTTTTTCTTTTTTGCTGACAAATAGACTTTTAGGATTAAGCTTAGGCTTAGGATTAAGCTTAGGCTTAGGCTCTGGCTTTGTCTCAAGCTTAGGCTTAGGCTTAGATTTCTGCGGAGTTTCAATCTCCTCGCTTTTTCAAAATCGCGAAACCTAGAACCAAATGTCGAGAGTCTCAAAAACCCCCTAATGAGTCACATTTAATTTCACCTGCTCGACATATATCCTCAAAAAACATTAAGCAACACAAAAAAAAGAGAGGGACTCCAAAAATCACATCTCTCCCCTTCCTCATTCTATCCCATTGCTTTTTTCTCCGCGCACTTCTTCCTTCTTACTAGTGTCTAGCCAAGGGGTCCCAAATCATTATGCATTCACATTTGAGGCGCGCGCGCCCCTCACAATGTCACATGAGGGTGAGGAGTAGCTGCAGCAGAAAAAGAAGAAAAAGAAGAAGGAGCCTGCAACATTTTGTCGGAGCTCAAAAGAGCACATCCTGTACGTACACATATTTCGCCCCGCCGCCACTTCAACCTGAGCAAAGGTCAGCGTAAAGCTTTGGGGGTGCAGCGAGAAGTCTGGGACAACAAGCCTAGTAGCGTAGTTTTATTTTCAAAAAACAATCACAAGACCAAGAAGTCAATGGCGTCATCGTCTAAAAAACAGCAAAAATATTTCCACAAAAACATGGTGCACTTCCATGTTTTCGATAGGGCAGCGTGTTCACTCTATTTTATTTTGTTATCCAGGCGACTAGTTTGACTAGTTCCGTCTAGACCTCGGAAAAAAAAATTCAAAATTCTTGCAGAGTCCGTGTCCCAGCGTTGTCCATCGATGGGGAGCCACACCTGCCGATTGAGATTCTCGATGATATGCTCACAAAGAAGGACAAGAAGGATCAGATGTCGTTTCAGAATTTGCTTCGTAAGTTTTTTTTTCTTTTAGCATGATCTCTCTCGGGAACACCAGGCACCCTCGACCCTTTTAACAGGACTTTGCTGAAAAGGTAATTTTCCAGGCTACAAAAACGTCTACATCCGAATGGCGTCGCCATCCCAGTTCCGAGCAGTCATGGAGAAGAGCAAGGAGTGCGAAAACCTCAACATCACATCGCTGAGCCTGATGAGCCGGTCGGACATTGAACGGATCATGGGCGAGCTCCGCCTGGAGAGCATGCTCACGTTGGCCGAGCACGACAACTGGTAAGTGTGGCGAGCCTAAGTTCCACTAGCATAAACACTCCTGTGAGGCCGGGGCAGCTCTCTAATTAGAAGCAAGCTCCGGACGCCGCGCTTCCTACGCATCTCTCACTCTAAATAGAGAGCCCGACAAGAAAACAATTTCTCGGCCAAAGCTCATTTTTCAAAAGAGAGAAGAGACATCATCTTTCGAGTCTCTTTGAATATCTGAATAGTTTTCGGGGTCAAAAGGCCAAAAACTCAACTAAAAAAAAGACAAAAAAAACCAGCTAGACCAACAAAACAACCAAAGCCATTTCCAGGGACATCTCCGATCGAGTTCACGTTGTGCACGTCAACTTCATCGACTACTGCAGCGAATGGTTGGAGAGCGATGACTTGGAGGAGGATGTGATGCAGAGTGGAACACACGGCTATTGGTACAAGAATCGGCGGAACATGCGATGCATCGAATGCCAGCATTGTGAGGGAAAGTTCACACCGACCGACTTCATCATGCACCATCACTATCCGATCAAGCCGAGCGGTTTTGTGCACACCGGCTGTAACAGCTTCCAGTGGATTCGGCTTATTGAAGTATTCGATAAATCCAATGAGAACCTGGAAGCCTGGAATAAATTTGTCCTGAACTCGCACAGAGCTGGCAAGCGTGAATACGATGAAGCTGCGCCGCATCAGGCGCCGCCGAAGAGACCCGCTATGGAGACACCTGTGCCGGTGGCCGCGGACAACGGCTGGGAAGCTGATGAAGAAGAGGAAGGCGAGGAGATTGTGGATAGAGATGCAGATATTGAGAAGTGCAAGTTGAGGAACAAGAAGAAGATGGAGAATCTCCATATTGCCGACTTCCTCGGACCATCTGGATCCAAAGGCCTAAAGCCTAGAAACAAATTTGAGGCAGTCATCATCGAGCAGCTTAACAAAATGGACGATGCAGCTCTCGAGGCTTTATTCCTGAAATCGCCTGAAGAATACAATTTGTGGGTGAAGGAGTCCGATTTCACACATAAAGTCGTCACGCAGCAGCAAGAATGGAAGGCAAAGATGAAGGATCCGAACTTTAAGAGTCGAGCGTCAGCGAACTTCGACGTTTCCAAAGGAGAGTTCGACAACATGCGCCACTTCGACAATGCCTCCAAAGCCACGCGACAAGAAATCCAGCAGCTCGCCGAGCAATTCGCCAATCTCGATCGCGACGCCAAACTTTTGACTCCAATGGAGTTCGTGTTAAGAGAGCACGCGTTGCTCAAGAATGTCTCGGCAGACGCGATACGTGTACTGTGTAACCGTCCGCCACTGCCGCCACTGCCGCCACCGCCACCGCCACCAAAACCAAAGCCGGCTCCGGTACAGCCGATCTCGTTGGGAAATATCAACTTTGTGGCGTTAGCCCAGCAGCTGATCGCGTCTGGGATCAAGCTTCCTCTGCCGATTGTGACACCGCCAGTGGTTTCTACGCCGGCGCCAGTGATTACGCCGATTCCTGCAGCGTTGCCGATCTCGCCGAATTCTGATTTTTTGGTAAGTATACATGGGGAGTTGAATTTTTTAGAGCTCCCGTTTAAGCACTCGTAGATCTAGAGTTGAAGAGACACAGACATTCCTCCGTAAATCGACACAAATCGGCTCTTCTTGCTCCCGCGCCCTGGGTCCCGGGACGTCTGTGTCTCTTCACACTCGCTGGACCTGTGCTGCAAACACCAACACTTTGATTTTACTCCAAAATACAGAAAAGCTGATATCTCGGCTCGTTTTAAAGATCTTAGAAAATGAGAGCTACATCACGTGGTGACATGCTGTCCCATTACGGTTTGATCTACAAAAAATGCGGGAATTTTTCGCCAAAAAAAATGTGACGTCAGCACGTTCTTAACCATGCGAATTCAGTTGGGAACTCTGCGTCTCAACTCCCGCATTTTTTGTAGATCTACGTAGATCAAACCAATATGGGACACTCTGACAGTGTATTTTTTCCAACTTTCACGACTTTAAAGAAGGGCGCATTTATTCAAAATGGTCTCGCCACGCGCTCCAAAAATCGATGGATGGCGCGTAGCGAGACCTTTAAAGTCGTAAAAGTGTAGAAAAAATACACTGCTACTAGTTTGTGATTTGCGCTTATTAATTTCTATTTTGAAATTAAATATAACTAATTCCAGAAACAACAACTCTCCACGGCCATGTCATCTCCAGCTCTTCTCTCCCTCTACCCGAAGCTCACCGCCGGTGCCTATGAGCAATTGGCCCAGTTTATCAAAACCACCACCGTCAAGAATTGATTAGATGATCTTTCTTATTCCATTATGTATTCCTTTCTCCTTCAAGCCAAACCTATCATTCCTTCATGTACAAAACACTTGTGAGAATTGTTGCACCCCACCCCGGTTATGTACATATATTGAAAATGACGCTAGTCGTATTGTTTTTAAATTCATTTTACCTCTCTGTCTGTCTCTTTCTCTCTTTCTGTCCCACATCTCTCTCGCCACTTGCCATACTATTAGGTACCTCTTTTCCCCATTTTTTTCATATTCCTATCTGTTGTTAACACCGTCCTCTCCACAACAAAATACGCACTTTAAAAAATCAATGTATCTCTACCAAATGCTGCTACTCGAAAACTTGTACCTATTTCTAATAATCTTTTCGGTTCGAAATTCCTCTTTTTAATAATCACTTCTTTTTTTCTGTTAATATATATATATATATATGCTGCCCGGTTCAATATGTATTTTGTCATTCTTGAGTAGCCAAAATCCCCCCAACTCCCCCCTTCGATTCAGGACAGTCTCCATCCCAAAGCAACAGTTACGGTATCACTGCGTTTTTTATTTTCGTCGTTTTTTCTATCTATTTGTGCAAATTGAATTTGACATTCAGTAATGAACGTATTATTTCTATTTTTTGGCACATTTTGCCGATTTGCCGGAAGTTTTTAGTTCCGGCAATTTGCCGGTTTGTCGATTTGCCGGAAATTTTCAATTCCGTCAATTTGCCGGTTTCACAATTTGCCGGAAGTTTTCAACTTTTTTTTCAAACGTTTGCAGTGCTCAGGTTAAGTTTTCAATTTCGGCAATTTGCCGGTTTGCCGACTTGTCGGAAATTTTCAATTCCGGCAGTTTGCCGGAATTTTCCGGTTTGCCGACTTGCCGAAAATTTTCAATTCCGGCAGTTTGCCAGTTTCCTAATTTGCCGGAGGTTCTCAATTCCGGAAACTTGCCGGTTTGCCGATTTGCCGGAATTTTTCAATTCCGGAAATTTGCCCGTTTGTCGATTTGCCGGAAAAAATCGTTTACCGCCCACCCCTGGTGTGTCTGCTTAAACATTAAAATAACTCATTTTTGTGTCATTTTACTAAATTATTGGGGAAAAAATCAAGTTTTGGTCAAAATTTTTCAAAAACTTTTCGCCACAAGTTAAACTTCGGACAAAGTATTTATTACCCTTAGTAGTATTCTTACTAGATTCTTCTTACTCCGACTCCCTCTCCCAATCATACGGTGCATTGATGTCAACACCGGCGGTAGTACAAGCATCTGCGAGCAGCTTGTAGATGAACTGGTAGTCCACACGATCTTGATAGACTCTCGAGTCGATGTAGTCGAGGATCTTGTTGAGTTCACTACTCTGCTTGATTCCAGCAAAGAGTTTATCACGCTTTGTTGTCCGGCATGCTTGCTTCATTTTCAGAATCTCATTCCAGTCCTGGAGATCACGCCATGGAACATCTTTTGGAAGGATGAGGCCGAGCAGCGTGTAGAGCCAACTTTCACAGTCATCCTTGGGGCTCAGTTCAGTTTTTAGGTGGCTTGCAATCGATGCGAAACGAGAAATTCCCTAGAAACAATTTCACTAATAGAGTTAGATACTACGCTCACCTTGAACCCCACATTTCCTCTTCTTGCGGACTTCTGCTCATTGTTGGAGTTGACATACTTCCGCGCGAATATAAAGTTGAGAAGATAAATGTTATGCCGTTTGTCACCAAGTCCACATGCATAGTGACCAGTTCTCAGGTCACGATGAACGAATCCCTTCTTATGCAACTCTTCAATTGCCTGCTAACACTGGCGTGCTGCTCCGAGCCCAGTAGCAGATGAGAATACTTTATCAGCTCGTTCTTTTTTCAAATCAGCCAATGACTTTCCAACTTGTTGCAAAACCAAAAAACAGAAATGATCTCTGTCTTTTCTCCTGCGATCCACAATTTTCTGGAAGTGTTCACCGCCATCCACCGATTTCAAAACAGAAATCTCCATTCTCAGCTTTTCATTGCGTCTTATTTCTGTTTGTTCGATTTTCATTGTGAACGATTGCTTTTTTGCGATATCATTTACCAAGTACTCTCCAACAATAGTACCGTCAAAGAGTTGACTAAGTATCACGTATTTGGCTTCACGGCTTCTGATTATGGTTCCCTGAAAGACCACTTTATTGAGAACACAAAAATATGAGGCTACTAGCTAGGCGTGCAGGTAGGCAAAACGGCAAAGTAGCCAGAAGGCCTAGGTGGATGCATTGGTAAGTAAGTAGGTAGGCATATGTAGGGAGACGGGGAGGCTAAACACGCAGGCAGGCAGGCAATTTCAAGCAAGACGATAAGCTGGCACAAAGGAAGGATTACTTGTAAGACATTTTGAAGCTAAAGTGCCAACTTTCCAATAAAACTCACAGGCTTAAATTTGTCCTCTTCTTCCGATTCTGATTTAGTCATCTTTTTGGTTTTCAGAATAAATTGGCGAGTTAAAACTAAATAATGTTAAATATTTTTAATTTAAAATTTCATTTTTACATAGTTCTACATAAGTTCACGGCGTACATCAATTCATTTTAAAAAGCGTAAGCAAATCTAGGCAGAAATGTAGGCGTAGACAGGTACGGGAAGGCAAACATGGAGGTAGGACCAGTAGGCAGGCAGGCTAACAGCCACTTTTGTACCTACACAATAACTTCACTTTTTTAAAAATTACTGGTTTCAAAATTTTTCTTCAAAAATATTCCCCTCATTGATAACAGATAAAATGCCCTTGATAAAAACGTCTCAGAGAAAGCGAAATTAGGCTCCGCCTCTTTCTTACATCGTAAGTGGACAGGTTTCTGAGAGGAATTTTTTAGTTGGTGAGAATATGGATCAGATTTTGCAACTTTTTTATTCTTCAGTTTTTGACCGAAAAGTTACCAGCTTTCACTTAAACTTTTTTAAGACTTGAAAATTACGGATTTCCCATGTACATGGTGTTCTAGATAAGGCAAAATGTTCTAGATAAGGAAAAATTTTTAGCAAAAGGTGGATAAATTTTCGGTTGAGATATTAATTTTTTCTAACTACTCAAAAATATAGAGTTTTCGAAAATTGGAAAAATTCAGCAATTTGGTAATTTGCAGAAAAAATGCCTAAATTTGAAAATCTGACAATTCTTAGATAATGAGGGTTCTAGAAATTTTCGGAAATTGCCAAAATTATCAATTTAGTCATTTCCAGATAACTTACATTTTTTTTTTGGTAACTAGAGTTATAAGATAAGTTTGTCCAAAATTTCCGAAATTTTCTAAATGAAGTTTCCAAAAAATCAGAAATTTTGCAGGTAACTGGAGTTAAAGCATATGATAAAATCCCCAAAAAATGCTGAAATTTGCCGAAATTCAGAATTTCGGCAACTTTGACATTTTTTGGTAACTGGAGTTAAAAGTTAAAAGATAAGTTTGTCCAAAATTGCCCAAATTTTCTGAATAAAGTTTCCAAAAATTGCTGAAAAATGCCGAAAATTAAAAACTCAACAATTTTCTCGGTAACTGGAGTTAAGACACATGATAGAGTGTCCAAAAATTGCCGGATATTGCTGAAATTTCAAAGTTCAGCAACTCATAAATAGCAGAAGCTTTAGAATTAACTTTGCGGGGGTAACTAAAGTAGGAAAATATGAAATAGTTGCCGAAAAATGTGCCAATGCGAAAGATATTTAAAATTGGCAAATTTTATGAATTCGACTTTTTTGGGTTTTCAAGGCAAATGCTCTTTTACTACCTCATCTTTTACTACGTTGCTCTTTTACTACGGTTTACTCTTTTACTACGGCCGTATTTTTTACTACATTTTCTAATTTCGATTTTTTACTACGAAATGTATCTTTTACTACGGCCGTATTTTTTACTACATTTTCCAATTTCGATTTTTTACTACGAAATGTATCTTTTACTACGGTCGTATTTTTTACTACGGTTTCCGAATTTGATTTTTTACTACGATTAACGATTTTTTACTACCTAATGAAAAAAAGAATATCAAAAGTTGGAACTTGAAAGTTACCTTGTAGCAGATTTTAGGTATGATTACAATTTCATTCTGAAATCAACATGAAAGTTTCATAGCTGTGCTCTTTTTCCAACTATTAGGCACTAATCAGTTATTGTAGAAAAATTCTCAATCTGTCGTTTTTGAAAACATTCCTGTCAACTTTGTGATTTGGCATAATAATAAGAAACTCGACAAGTAGGGCTCTATATACCCACATATCTTTTCGGACAGAGGGAATGTGAAAAATTAATCAATCGCAAACTTGTTAAGCTTAAGATAAGGAACACTTTTCCCGTGCAAACTATTTGAAAAAAAAATCTGAATGGATCCAGATTCGAACCAGCAATGACTCTACTGAAGAGCGCGCGCTTTACCACTTCTTCAAACAGGCGAGTGGCGGCCGCGGTTCCAAGGAATATGTGAAACCAACCGAGCTGTACGAAGTAAGAAGCTTCCAATACTTTTTCAGATATTTAGTTCTGAAAACTTTGTCAACTCTCCTTATCAACAACTAAATGGTCCTTTTTGTAGTTATTTCTACTGGAAAAAAAGAATGTGCCTGTAAATAATATCCTGCGTATAAACGTTGTTGTCCAGTGAAAACCTTCCCTTGACCTGAAATTTATCTTGAAAACTACTTTTTTTGAGTGTATTTTTAAACATTCTACAAATTCCACTTAATAGCAGCTCGGGAACTTCTGTGATTCATCGAATAAGCTATTTTCAAAAAAAAATTGGCCCAAAATTTGTTTCTAAAAAACGGCCCCAATCTTGTTTTTTTCCAGTAATAAATGCAATCTGAATTTTTTCGAAATTATTTTTCGCATGGAATGTCCTGTTTTTGGGTTTCAAACGCACTTTTTTGTCAATTTTGCTTTTTAAAAATATGAAGTGTCGTCGAATAAAATGCACGGTACGCAAAAGTACGCAAACACCGACATGTACCGTACTCCGGAATTTTTTCAATTTCGATCGAATTCGATTTGCCAATAACGAAAACGACGAAAACATTACGTTTGAAGCCGGAAAATGGGATTTTGATACGAAAAATTATTTTAACATTTTAGGCCCAAAATTTAATTTCAAATGTTTCATTTCTGTATCTCGTATCAACATGCATGTACAATTTTCTAGAAATTTCAGGTCAAGGGAAGGTTTTCACTGGACAACAACGTTTATACGCAGGATATTATTTACAGGCACATTCTTTTTTTCCAGTAGAAATAACTACAAAAAGGACCATTTAGTTGTTGATAAGGAGAGTTGACAAAGTTTTCAGAACTAAATATCTGAAAAAGTAATGGAAGCTTCTTACTTCGTACAGCTCGGTTGGTTTCACATATTCCTTGGAACCGCGGCCGCCACTCGCCTGTTTGAAGAAGTGGTAAAGCGCGCGCTCTTCAGTAGAGTCATTGCTGGTTCGAATCTGGATCCATTCAGATTTTTTTTTCAAATAGTTTGCACGGGAAAAGTGTTCCTTATCTTAAGCTTAACAAGTTTGCGATTGATTAATTTTTCACATTCCCTCTGTCCGAAAAGATATGTGGGTATATAGAGCCCTTCAAAAGTTGGAAAAAGAGCACAGCTATGAAACTTTCATGTTGATTTCAGAATGAAATTGTAATTATACCTAAAATCTGCTACAAGGTAACTTTCAAATTCCAACTTTTGATATTCTTTTTTTCATTAGGTAGTAAAAAATCGTTAATCGTAGTAAAAAATCAAATTCGGAAACCGTAGTAAAAAATACGACCGTAGTAAAAGATACATTTCGTAGTAAAAAATCGAAATTGGAAAATGTAGTAAAAAATACGGCCGTAGTAAAAGATACATTTCGTAGTAAAAAATCGAAATTGGAAAATGTAGTAAAAAATACGGCCGTAGTAAAAGAGTAAACCGTAGTAAAAGAGCAACGTAGTAAAAGATGAGGTAGTAAAAGAGCATTTGCCGGTTTTCAAAACTAAAAAAAAAATCATAAAATCATACGGTTGATGAAAATTGCTGAATCTTTAAATTTGGCAAACTTTTAGGTGTCTAGAGTTTTAAAATTTGCCGAAAGTTGCCGAAAGTTGCCGAAAACCGGCAGCTCGGCAACATCAATTACCCATAATTTCCAATGATTAAATTACGTAACTCCACGTCGAAAATCAATCATTACGCGGCAAGCTTCATCCCTCGTGTTTCTCTACGTCTTCCAAATTTCCTCTCCCGATTTTCTTTCAATTGTTTGGGCGAAGAAAAATAAGAATAACGGTGTGTGTGTAGAAACAAGATAGAATCTCGTTTTGCCAAACGTTGAAAAAATGTCGGAGGAAAATTGAGTGGGAAGACCTCTTGGATAGGCATTTTATGGCTGATTTTTGAAGGCTTTCGCCGCTGATATCCTTATCTTTTATGGTTTTTTGTGGGGTTTTCGATCGATTTTTTATATTTTACTCTACTGAATTTAGATTTTTTTTTTCACAATTTTTGAATAATTGTTTTGTTTTCTTTTGATTTCCAGGGTACATTTTTTTTGAGTTTTTCTTTTTTCTGAATTCTTGTTTTTTGGCATTTTTTTCTCTCTTCCTCCCTCCCAGTTATTGTTTTTAAACTTATAAAATTCCTAAGCCTAAGCCTCAGCCTAAGCCCAAGCCTAAGCTTCAGCCAAATCTTAAGTCTAAGCCTAAGCCTAAGCCTAACCTCTTAAAAAGTTACAATAAGGTTTTTCCTTGCGCTTGGAGCGCAAAAGAAAAGAAAAAGAGCTATTTAGACTTAGGGTTCCCAACTGGAATAAAATATAGGAAATCCTTATGACACACTTAAGCCTAAGGGCCCGAAAAAAAAACTAGGATGCCCAACTGGAATAAAATATTGGAAATCCTTATGACACACCGGCGGTATGGCGCGGCTTAAGCCTAAATAGCCACTTTTATCAAAATACATTTGAGCTCGTCTTGCGTTTTACTTTGACTTCTCAGGCAACTCAAAAGTAATCTGTGGATATTTTTCAGTAATCTAAATGAAAACTATACATTACTGAGAAACTTGGAGATTTCGTAATATTTTCTACATATTTGCGAGCAACCTTTGGGGATATTTTTTCTTAGTGAAGTTATAGAATGCCATTATTCAAATTCCTATCTCATGGGAAGAAAAGTTCAAATTCTGTACCTGCGTATATTTTTTTATAACTCCGTTCTTCCCACAAGAAAGGCCTTCTTCCCATAAGATAGGAATTCAAATATCCGCAGTATTCATAGGTACAGAATTTGAATCTTTTTTCACATGAGATAAACATTTTATATCGATCAAATTAACTCTCAAGTAAAGTGGGACCTTTGATGAATATAATCACTCTGATGATATCTAATTCCGATGATTAATCGATTTTTCTTTCTCTCACACTTATGAACTAAAAATGAATACTAAATTAAGGCGTGATATTCTAAGGTGTGATAGCATATGATATTTATTTTTAAATTTAAATAAAGTTTTTTTTTAAATTTTTGCTAAAGAACGAATAGTTTACAACCGCCTCGCTCAAATGTATTTTGATAAAAGTGGCTATTTAGGCTTAAGCCGCGCCATACCGCCGGTGTGCCATAAGGATTTCCAATATTTTATTCCAGTTGGGCATCCTAGTCTTTTTTTCGGGCCCTTAGGCTTAAGTGTGTCATAAGGATTTCCTATATTTTATTCCAGTTGGGAACCCTAAGTCTAAATAGCTCTTTTTCTTTTCTTTTGCGCTCCAAGCGCAAGGAAAACCCTTATTGTAACTTTTTAAGAGGGTTTCATATATTTTATTAAAATCGGGGCGAAGCCCTGATTTTAAATCCATATTGTTTTTGTTTTTGTCTTCCACTATCCCTGCAAATAGGAAAGAGAATGTGTTCTTTCTGATGAAGTAAAAATCATCATAAAATCATGAAAACTGAGAGCAGGAGGTAATATTTGAATATATTGGGTCGTAAATGTGTGTCTCTCTGTGGGTGGGGTGGCGATGTGTTGGCAGCCAACCCTTCAACGAACTGTATCTCCCGCCTGTATCTCCCTTCAAAGTGAGATTTTTATTTGAAAATTAAAATAATAATTGTCAACCCCTCAATTGCAACCAATGTACAGTCTCATATACGTTACCTCCTTTCTTGCAGGAAGAAAGGTGGATATTATAGACTGTTTTACAACCTATTGAGGGACCTCTTACAAAAACAAATGTGATGATGCTGTCGATTGTTCTTCGATATGTCGTAAAATATACATATCTGATCCTGTAACAGTAATTAGAGACCATATTTACAGCCAGCCTACATGCATCACTGTGGAGACTCTGTGGAGAGGGAGGAGGCAAGAGAAAGGGGAGGCAAGAGGGGGCGGGCGGGCACTGCTGAACCTTGAAAGCGCCGTAGCTCCGCTCACAATTGGAATTGAAAAATGAAAATATATATTTGAAGTCAGCGTTAAAAGGAGAATATGATAGCATTTGAAATTTTGGAAATTGGTAAAGAATGAAAAAAAAAAGCCTCTGGAGCATGGCCTGAAGCCCACAACTTCAGGAACGGGGCTCGAGGAACTTATGGCCAAAAACTTTTTGTTTGTCTCGCTTCTCATAGCAAAAATAATAAGATTTAAAACATAAAATTGATTATCCAACAAAAAACTGGTCCAGGAAAAGAGGGAAACTGAAAATTCGAGGTCAAAAATTAAATAAACTAAAATCGTGGAAAATGGTCGTAGAGAGCTGTGCTTTCAGCTTGCATTCGGTATGCACTAATTACGAATTTAACATAAAATCCCATTCGGTAGTGGAAAATTTTTTATTTTTCCAGCAAAAACCTCATTTTTTTGACAACATTTTTTCTGGCTCGATTTTCAGAATGAAAAAATAACTTTTTTGGAATAAATTTTACTTTAAAATGTAGCCAGAAGCTTACTCTACAATACTTTCACCTCAAAACCCAAGATTTGTAAAAGAGAACAGCGCACGAAGCGGTGGTTTGAGGATTGCGCCCAAAAAAACAAAGGGGGGAACATGCAATTTTCGCTTTCACACTAAAGAGCCCACTTCTATAGCTTAAAAAAGTCGTAGAATTTTTTCAAAATACACGTTGAAAAGAGCTCGTCGAGTTGTATACACCCCTAAAAAATCGTGAAATAATCTCAAATATTCGAATTTTCCTTCAATTAAAACCACCAGAAAATGAGGAAAAATAGCGATTTTTGAGTTTCACTCAAAATATCTCGGCTCAAAGAGCTCCAATCTTTCTGAAATAAAAAATACAGAGGTGGGGCAAGCTTTTTGAAGAGACAGCAAAAAACCGCATCAAAATCCATCCACCCACCGTCAAGTTACACGCGCGTTTTCAAAGTGGAATTTTTTTGTCGACAAAAAGGGGCGGAGCGAGGGTCACTTTTGTCGGATTTTGAAGCTTAATATCTCGGCTCCTGTAAATCGAAATTGGCTCAAAATTCACAAGAAACCTTATCCTGCTACCTTCCTGCTGTCATTAAATTTTCGTGAGCTTAGGGAGAAAACTGACAAAACGCCAAACTTTCAAATTTTAAAAAACAGTTGAGGGTCATTTTGAAAACACCTTAAGCTCCATAACTCGGCGAGTTTTAATGGAATCAATTTGAAATTTTACACGAAAGCTTCTTGGTGGTCTATACGCCTCTGTGTAAAATTTCGCTTTGATCGGCCAACGGGAACCCTTTGAAAAATGAAAAAAACGCTGTAATCCTAACCCTAAAAGCTGACGCTCCCCCACTGACGCCAAGCCTAAGCCTAAGCCTAAGCCTAAACCTAAGCCTAATATAAGTCTAAATCTGAACCTAAGCCTAAGCCTAAGCCTACGCCTAAGTCCTACAATTTGCAGACTTTGGCGAAGGTTTTAAAATTTGGCAATATATCCTCGGCAATTCCCGACAGCTTCTTCCCCAAGTTTGGGCCTTTTCAGCTTCTTAACCAACTCTTGCCAACTTCTAACCCAGAGTACGGCCAAGTCTTACCCAACTTCAACAATTCTAGCGTAAACTCCCTCGCCCGTGTCTTGCCCAAGTCTTAGCCAAGTCTTGCCAACTTCTTACCCAAGTTTGCAGATGTAAAGAACGAACAAGATTCCGAAATCCCGCACGCGCAATGTTTAGCGTAAATCGAGATTTTGTCTTTTGAGTAATTTGTATCTAAAACAGAGGAATTTCGATGTAATTGAAAGAATTCACAAGAAAACTTGTCCCTTCAAAGGCAAATTCTCAATATTTTTCTCTGATGGCTAACATTGTTAAAAAATGTACGAACAAAGTTTGCTTTTTATTGCCATTTTGTCTAATAAACCGTGTAATTTATCTAAAAATAAAAATAAAAGTTATCTTCAGGATAATTCTTCTCCTAGTCAGTCCAATAGTCAAATAATAGTCAGTCATACCAATGCATCAAATTTTGAATTTTTCTAAAACCGAACTGTTTCTTTGAAATGTAAACTTTTAAAAAATTGAAAGACAAGAAACAAACATGAATTACAGTAATTCTGTAAATTCTGTACTTAGGATCATTAGGGAGCACACTTGAAAACAAATGAAATAAGGTATGTGAGAATACCGTATCAATCCGATATGTCTGGTACTTCCTCAAAAATATCTATCAGAATATGAGTACGATAGTGTGCATCTTTTCGCGCGACCATCATGGCTCAGCAGGTAAGACTTCGGCACAACGGGAAATGAGATCAAAGTTCAACACACAGGTATAAATTGGGTAAGGAATAGGCAAAACTTGGGTAAGACTTGGGTAAGACTAGGGCGACGCCTCGGGACGACGAGGCAGTCGACGACTTTTTTCATTTTTGAGGCGGCGCCCAACTTTTGCCCAAGGTTTACCCAAGTCTTGGCAACTCCTTATAAATGTTTTTATTTTTTGGGCAAGGCTTGGGTAAGAAGTTGCGAAGCCTTGGGTAGGAAGCTGGCGGCAAACGCCGAGTCATAGCGGAAATTTTTCGGAAATTTTAAAATAATTTTATCATTTTTCGTTGCTTTTTTCAAACCTCTCGGCAACTTTTGTCATTTTCCAGAAATATTTCAAAAATTTCCGGCAAATATTTTACTTTTCAAACGACTATAGTTAGTCAGATAGTTGGTAAGTTTTTTGGCAGTTGTTGGAATTTTTTGAAAAGTTCGAGACAAAATTTGAAATTTCAGCTGAAAATTGGTATTGTTTTTCAAAATTTTGAACCGTCATTACTTTTTTTTGGATACATTTTCCGAACGCCAAGCTTTCCCAATTTTAAGTTGCATAAATCCCCAGAAAAATTCTCCTCCAGCTTCATTTCCCTCCCTAACCGAAACCCAATAGTCCTTGGCAAATCCACCAAAACGCGCAATCAAACACAGACCTACAGCTTTTCCTTATTCACCGCCGCCGCTGCCGAACCCCCGCAAAAAATATGGGAAATTGAGAAGAGATTTAGACAAACACACACACACACCAAAAATGATGCGCAGAATAAAAAAAAAGAGGGAGAGCGAATTGGCAAAAAACTTGAAACACCTAGACGTTTTACGTAATACCCTACACATTAACTACACATTGTCAGGGGAGTAGTTTTATGGTTCTGTTTTTCTGATGCGGTGGGGGGGGGGGGGGGGGGTCCTGCCTACCTACCTGACTGTCTGTTAACATGCTTGAAAAGCAACCTATACTTGCCTCAAGCCCTCACGCCTGCCTACTACCAAAGTCTTGCCTTTATTTCTGTATACTTCAAATTATTCTATATGTACAGTTGACGCCATAATTTAGAAAATAGGTGGTAGGCAGGTGCGCAGGCATGAAGTAGGTATAATATTTCTGCCTCTGATCATCTCCACATAATCACCAACTTCTTTTTATCCTTGTCATAAGGCCCAATGATTAGCGATTTGATACGCCACTTGGCTTTTCCAAAAAATTTACAATTTTCTGTTTAAATCCCCGGGTATCTGAAATTCCTGCCTTTTTCCAATATTTTTGTTTTCTCGATTTTCAAAAATTTCCACATTTTCTCATCTCAGACATCTGCCTGTAAATTCCTGACTTTTAGCCAGTCTTATCTATTTGAAAATCGTCACCTTTGTGATCTTCGTCATTCGTTTTTGCGCCCATGCATTTTTTTTGGAAAGATGTAAATTTCGCTTCCACCTATCGCTTACTGTGTAACTTTGAAAGCTCGCTAGTTTGAAACTATGTATTCTGCGTGCTGAGAATCCCTAACAGTACTCCTTCCCTCAAAGTTCCATTGTACTTCAACAATACCCCTACAGTAATCTTCCAATTCTCTTACAGTAATCATACAGTACCCCAACACTAACCATGCAGAACTGCTACAGTAACCCTACACTATTTCCACAGTAACCATACAGTACTCCTACAGTATTACCGGTACAGAGAGTGTAGATAGTTAGAGAGTGACAGACATCCGGGACCCAATGGGGCGGGGCGCGCGGAAGAGACGATTTGTGTCGATTTACGAACTTTTCCTCATTGTCATCATTTCGTAAATCGAGACAAATCGTCTCTTCCGCGCGCCCCGCCCCATTGGGTCCCGGATGTCTGTCACTCTCTAACTATCTACACTCTCTGTACCGGTAATAATCCTCCAGTTTTCTTACAGTAATCTTACAGTACCCTCACAGTAATCTTACAGTATTCTCACAATAATCCTACAATACTCTTACAGTAGTTCTGAATTACTCCTACATTAGTTCTACATGACTCCTACAGTAATCCTACATTACCCATACACTAACCATATACATTACTTCTACAGTAACCATACAATACTCTTACAGTAACCCTGCAGTACCCCTACGGGGCACCTACAGTAATCTTACAGTAATCCTATTTTCTTTAAGGATACCTATCAAAATGGTAAAAAAGCACAAACACGAGTGCCAAAAACCTCCGCCGCTCCCAACAACACCTCCACCACCTCCAGTCGGGGAGCTCCCAACACAGTACAAGAGGATGTCCTCAACCTTACAGCACGTGCAGCCACCTCGACGTTCGAACCACGCATATTTATTGGTACCATTTGTCATCACAGTCGGGCTCATGTGGTTCGCATATTCACAATGGAAGAATCCGCCGCAAGCTCAACTGCAACCATCTGTGGTTACTGATAGGTGTGAGTTGTTTGGTTTAAATTAATAGTGTCAACTACAGTACTCCTATAGTAACCCTATGCAGTAAACCTTAGTACAGTTGTCAACTATAGTACTTTTACAATACCCATACAGTAAACCTAGTGTAGTAATCCCGAGTACATTAGTCAGCAACAGTACTCCTACGGTAACCCTATACAGTAATACTCAGTACTCCTACAGCAACCCCGTAAGGTAAACCCTAGTACAGTACGCCCACATTCATTGTACAGTAATTGTGCCTAGCAAACACTAGTAACTACAGTACTCCTACAGTAACCCTATATAGTAATCCCAAGTACAGTACCACTACAGTAACCCTGTCACAAGTACTATAATCAATTTATGCTAACCTCCTCGAAACAAATTCCTGATGATTGATCAAGCCCGTATTAGGCGAAATCGAAATTTTCTCAAATTAGCTGAAATTTCCTAATTTCCCTCTCCCTTTTACGGTTTAAAATTTTTGATCACCAAACCACAGAAACACTACAAACAAAACCGGGGACAAAATTGCAAAAAAAAAAATCAATTTTTTCAGACAGACCTCGAGTCGCCTGGATGTCGGACCTCATCAAATCCCTGCCACCATTTGCGCAGGGGTATCGGGCTGAGAAGGTAAGGCGCAGATAAACATTGGACAAAAGTCGCCCGCTACCGCCCCCGCTACCGCCCCGCTATCGCCCCGCTACCGCCCCGCTATCGCCCCGCTACCGCCCCGCTACCGCCCCGCTACCGCCCCGCTACCGCCCCGCTACCGCCCACTGACACCCCGCTACCGCCCCGCTACAGCCCCGCTACCGCCCCGCTACCGCCCCGCTACCGCCCCGCTACCGCCCCGCTACCGCCCACTGACACCCCGCTACCGCCCACTGACACCCCGCTACCGCCCGCTACCGCCCCGTTACAGCCCCGCTACCGCCCACTGGCACCCCGCTACCGCCCGCTACCGCCCACTGACACCCCGCTACCGCCCACTGACACCCCGCTACCGCCCACTGACACCCCGCTACCGCCCGCTACCGCCCCGCTATAGCTCCGCTACCGCCCACTGGCACCCCCGCTACCGCCCGCTACCGCCCACTGACACCCCGCTACCGCTCTGCTGACCGAAATACTTTAAATGCGCATATCTCGGCGGAGATTAAAGGTAACAAAAATTTGTCAACTGACAAAATATTCCAAAATTTTCAAATTAAATTTTCAGTTTGTCCCAAAGTACAAACTATCGGGATGCACCATAAACGGAAACTTTCCCGAAATGAATACAGCCATATTTTGCTATTTGTACAATTCAACGCTATACACTTCGGCGAATAAGACAATTTCTCAGGATATTGGAGAAACTGGGTAAGAATTTTATAAGTTATCTAGGTGCTCTACAATTAGAGATTCAGATTATGCTCCAAAATCGCTGAATTCAATATGAACGACTGGAAGCTGTGGGATAAAATTAATGACGATTTTCGAAGGATTGTATTTATTCAGCATCCGTTGGAACGATTTGTTAGGTCATATAAGAAGTTGTGTAAAATGTGAGTTTTATTGATTTTTACGAAAAAAAAATCAATAATTATCGATTTTTTTTTTGCAGTGAGCGAAAATGCTTCAACTGCCAGGACAATCTCAGTTGCTTCATGCGGAAATTGTTGAAGCAGCACGAAAAAACAGCGGAGGGGCTTGCAGGACCAGTCAGGACGTTTATCACAAATCATTTCAGCCCTCAGACTTGGTAAGTACGGTATTTTGAAAAAAGTCGGGAATGCAAGCGCGCTCCATTGCAAATTAGCTGAAAATTTGGAAAATTGGCTTTAAAATCGATTTTTAAGTTGAAAGATTAGAAAAATAGCTGGAAAATGAAGAGAAACGTTCAAAAAATATGTAAAATATTTTAAATTTAAAGAAAAAGTAAAATATTAGTGCACTTTTGGAGAAAAACTACTAAAATTTCATCAAAAATTCGTAATTTTTTATTGTTTCCCGTCCAAAAAGGTTTTATTCTCACTTTTTATGCCAATAAAAAACCAAAATTTGTACTGAAAATACCAAAAAACCACATTTTTAACATCAATAAATGCAATTTCCCCTTTAAATCACCTCCCCCACGCTGCGTTTCCTCCTACCACACGCTCTCTCCCCGCAGCGTCCACGTAAAACATAGCGCGCCGCGGAACCCGCAAGTTGTCCGCCGCGTCGGTTTATTACGTTCGCGAGCCTTCTTTCTTTAATCACGTCTGGTGAGGATGAAAACAGGACAGGTTTCGCTAAAATATTACCGAATGCCAATATGTCGAGACACCTTGGCTGTCTGAGGACGTTTTAATAATAAATTTTGGAAGTTAGCTTTTTAGCAAAGTGTGTTTATTATTTCCAGGAATTGCCATTTCAATCGGGAGTTTCAAAAGATTCGTACAGTGAAGATTGGCGGGAATCAAACTGAACGGGCGGAGTTCTCCGATAACCTGAATGAAATCCTTGGGGAGCAGGGAGTTGCTCAAGAGGTTCAGCGGATTATTAAGGAGGAAGTTTTGAGTAGGTTTTTTAGTCTGAAGCGTCCGAAAATCCTGATTTTCAGAAATTCCCCTGGAGCTCTCACCGGACGAACGTGAGCTCGCCGTAGCCATAAAACGAGATCATGACGATCTTTACCGACTATTCCGTTATCTGTACGAACACGACTTTATCGTGTTTGGATACCCATTTTAAACAAGTTCTCAAAAAAAAAAAAAACCAAAAGCAGCTGACATTTCACGGGTTCCCCATTTCCATACTTTTTGCGTTGTTGTTCCATCGATTTCTGGTGCTTTTCCTCAATAAATGATTCGAATTTTGAATTTTAAGGTTTATTTCTTATCAAAAATGACATAATCACTATCAATGTTTGTGTTGTGCTGTGTGGGCTTTTTCAAAACGTTTGGGAATTTGATTTTTACAAATAGTTCAGGTTTACTATTCTAAAGTGCAACACGGTTTTGCAGAAGATCAACATTTTTGCAGAATTTTTTGCGGAGGTTTTTTAATGATGTAGAAATTTTAAATTACTGTAATTTTGTTCATTTTTGAGGTTTAGCAAATGCGCTCTAATGCAAAATTTTGAAATTTTTGTTAAAACCCCAGCTACTTGAGACTGTTGTAGTTTTTTAAAATTCAATTTTTAGCACTTTGCTAATTTTCAAATTTTTTTAAAATCAACTAATAGACAATTTCAAGTACTACAATTAGTTAAAAATTAATGGCCAAACTAGATATTTCTAAATTTTTTAAAATCGTAGATCAAAAATGCTCACGGAGCAAAATGCTCCTCCCAGTACTGTAGCCAAGTGTCTAGCCAAACAAAATAAGGAATCAGTTTGAAAATCAACTGATATTATCAGTTGACATGTGCACATTTTTCTCTATTAAATTACCACTATACTACACTTTTTTTCCGTTTTTAAGGAAATTTTTTGATATGCATTAATTCACAGAGGTTCAGTATTTTGAGTGTAGTTGAAAAAAACAAAATTTTTTCAGTATGAAAATTTCAGTTTTTAATTAAAAAAAATGAAATAAAATTTTTTTGAAATTTTTTTCAGATTTTTTCCAAAAAATTTATTTAGTTTTTTTTTTTTAACTTTTTGAATATTTTAACATAAAAACTCTTCAATTTCACTGTTATATTATATGGTTAATTTTAATTTTTAAATATAATTTTAAAATTTTCAGAAAAAAATGGGGATCGCTGTGTACCTCCTTGCTTTGGTGGTAATATATGTTGTGTTTAATTTGAGTAAAATTTTGAAATTTGTGAAGGTAAGTACATTCTTATTAAAGAACATAAATTTGAAAAAAAAAATTCAAAAAATTTCAAAAATTTCCAAAAGAAATTTTTTTTTGAAAAATATCCAAAAATTTTTTTCCACTTTTTCAAAGATCGAAATTTCAAAAATATCCTTAAAAGTATGTATAAAAACCGTAATAAACATTTTTTTCAGGAAAGAATGCGGCTCTACCATCTTATGTCCAAAATCGATGGTCCTCTGGCTTTACCCCTGCTAGGCACAACTTTTCAGTTCAAAATGGATCCAGTTGGTGAGGTTTTTTTTTAAATTTGTTCAAAAAACTACAGAATTTTATTCTAGAATTTGAATCACCGAAACAAAAAAAAATGTTTTAAAAACAAATTTCCAGAATTCGCGCTTCAACTCTACAACTGGGGATTGGAGTACTCCACAAAAGGCTCATCCTTAGCTGCTTTCTGGATGGGACCATACCCAATGGTCATCGTTTTGACACCTGAAGCTAATAAGGTACAAACCCGTAATATGTCGGGCGCACAAAATTTTCACATTTTTCAGAAAGTTCTCGAAAGCAATGCCCTGATCAACAAGAGTAGTGAATATGACATTTTCCTTCCGTGGCTCGGAACGGGGCTTCTCCTGGCGAGCGGTGAGAAATGGAGAGGTCGGCGAAAGATGATGACCCCATCGTTTCATTTCAATGTTCTTATCGATTTTCAAGTGGTTTTCAATAGTCAAAGCATGGTATGTTATACCGAAAAGCAGGAGTTTGCAAATTGGGATTTTCAGATTTTGCTAGAACAAATCGAAAATGCCGCCAAGAAAACTGATGATAGCACAATTGACGCATTCCCTTACATTAAGAGATGTGCTTTGGATATTATTTGTGGTAAGTAGTACAGTATTAGTACAGTACCCCTACAGTACCCCTACGGTACTCTCGCCAAAAAACGACAGTACTCCTACAGTTCCCATGTAGTGTGTATCTCTACAGTATCACTCCAGTAATTTTGCACTAATTCTGCAGACCCAACAGTACCTCATACAATACCCCTACAGTATCCCTCCCAACGGTACCTATACAATACCCCTAAAGTACTTCTACAGTAAACCTATAGTCCCCTCCACAGTCCCCCTACAGTATCCCTACGGTACCCACGCCCCGTACCCATAAAATAATTCTACAGTACTCCTACAGTTCCCCTACAATGTTCCTACACTGACCCTATAAAACCCATACAGTAATCCTACAATACCGCTCCGGTACCCCTACAGTACCACTACAGTTCTCCTGTGGTACCTCTACAGTAAACCTACAGCAACCCCCCCCCTCAGAGTAATCCTACAATACCCCTAGTCCTCTACTGTACCCTTACGGACTCCCTCTAATCCCCTTCTAATCCCTGTACAGTACCTATACAGCACCCCAACAGTGCTCCTACAGTTCCCCTGTAGCACCTATACAGTACCCCTACCGCACTACTACAAAACTTGAGACATTTCTACAGTACGCCTACAGTACCCCCTAACACATTCCAGAAACTGCAATGGGAACCACCGTAAGCGCCCAAACGAATCACACACATCCGTACGTGGTGGCTGTCAACGAGATGAACAGTCTCGCGTTCAAATACCAGCGGATGCCATGGCTATGGATCAAACCGATCCGACAACTGATTGGTTATGAGGCGGATTTTCAACGGAATTTGGATATTGTCACAAGCTTTACCAAGAAAGTTATCGACCGCAAGTTGAGAGAGCACGATGAGACTGATGGCATGGTTGTTGTGGAGGAGGAGAGCAAGAAGAAGGCGTTTTTGGATATGTTGATTGAGGTGAGGCTTGTATTTTTGAGACGCAGCCGACATTTACCAGTTTCAGAAAAAAGAGGAAGGTGGCCTAGGATACGAAGACATTCGGGAGGAAGTCGACACCTTCATGTTCGAAGGCCATGACACCACCTCGGCAGGCATTGGATGGTCCCTGTGGTGCCTTGCAAATTGCCCAGAGTATCAGAAAAAGTGCCATGAGGAGTTGGATGAGATTTTCGGTGAGGAATTTGACAGCTTCAATGAAAAAAAATAGGCCAAAATTTTAAGAGGGGACAAGCAGAGAATGCAGTGTCGAGGACTTGAAAAAAATGAAATATTTGGAAAAATGCGTGAAGGAAGCGTTGAGAATGCGGCCATCAGTACCGCAAATGGCGAGGTCGGTGGAGGAGGAAGTGGAAATTGGTAGGTATACGGTAGGTATACGGTAGGCAATCCTTAAAAGGCTTTTAAGGTTATTGTATGGATACAATTCTGTGTAAGTATTATATTTCGATGCACCATACTGAGATTACTGTAGGGAAGAAGTATGATAGACTAGGGTTGGGCGGCAAACAATTTTTTCCGGCAAATCGGGAAACCGGCAAATTACCGATCTGCCGAAAATTTTTGGCAAATTGTGGTTTTGCAGTTTTTTTTGGAAATAAAAAAAATTCAAAAAGGCACAGTTTTAAGTGTTTCCGTCTTATAAAAAATCCCACAAAAACTGCCGGCAAATTGCCAATTTGCCGAAAATGAAAATTTTTGGCAAACTGGCAAACCGGCAATTTGCCGAAGGGAAATTGCCGCCCAAGCCTGTGTTTGACTACTGTAGTTTATCTTAACTACTGTACTCCAACATATCCTCTAAAACTAACTATTCCAGACGGCAAAATCCTGCCCAAGGGCTGCTCCGTGATGATATCCCCTGCATTCATCCAGAACAACCCTCGAACCTTCCCGAACCACGAAGTCTTCGACCCCGAAAGATTCAACGAGGATGAGATCTCCAAGCGCCATGCGTATGCGTACATTCCTTTCAGTGCGGGACCCCGTAACTGCATCGGGCAAAAGTTCGCAATGCAGGAGGAGAAAACTGTGATCTCTTGGGTCTTGCGACGATTTCATATTCACACCGATATTGGGCTACTGGAGAATATGCCATTGCCCGAGACGATCAC
This sequence comes from Caenorhabditis elegans, assembly GCF_000002985.6. Lineage (NCBI taxonomy): Eukaryota > Metazoa > Nematoda > Chromadorea > Rhabditida > Rhabditidae > Caenorhabditis > Caenorhabditis elegans. The sequence continues at coordinate 14,013,902 of NC_003280.10, read as the reverse complement.
GAGACCCTCTTTGGGATTTCCACTCAAGTTTACTGTTCGGCAGCAGTGATATAACATTTAATAAAGTTTTTCTAAATATTCATAGTACACGTCTTTATCGATTTTCAGACAATTATACACATACACGTAAAGAAAGAAAACAATTCCTATTCATTTTCCGTTCGCTTCGATGACAATTGTTGTTGTTGCTGTGACGAGTCGACTTCAGCGCTACGGCAGCTCACGAGGGTCTCGTTACGAAGGAAGCTAAATTTTTCAGTTTAACGGAACATCCCAAGAGAAAATATTACTTTGCAATACGAGTGAAGACATGGATATACTTCCCGCTGAGAATGGTGTGATGGTTTGCGCCGTGGACGATGAGCGGGGGAACCGGATTTTTGAGCTTTTCGTAGAGAGCCAGACCATGTGACAGGGGGATCACCTCATCAACATCTCCGTGACAAATCAGGACACGAGTGTCGATGTTATTGATTTTGTCGAAGCTGAAACAAAAGGCTGCAGAAAGCCGGACAACATAAGACCTACCTTTTGAAAGAATCCGCCCAGCATGTGTCCGGCTTATCCGGTTTACTGGAGAAAAGTCTGAGCCCGCTGGTGAACGGAGCAATCAGCACAACTCCAGCCAGTCTATCCGGATTGGTAGCTGCCAGGTCGACTGCTGCAGTCGTTCCGATACTGTACCCCATCACGACGATCTGAAATTATTCTTCTTATTCTGAGAGAGCATCTACCTACTAGGCACCTTCTTATCCGGTCTCATCTCCAAAATCTTTTCATAAACTGCTCTCACATCGGCGTACACGTTCTTTTCGCCTTGAGTCCCCGAGGAGAAGCCGTATCTGGAAAATTAAATGTGATTATCATTAGAGCAAGTTTGCAGCTGACCCAGAATAGTCAAATGCATATAAGTCAGTCTCAAAAACGTTCGCATAGGTGACAAAGTTCATGGAGTTTGGTTGAAGGAAGCCTCCGAGATCTGAAGAGTTCGGCTGGCAGAATAGGACAACCTGGAAGCAGACAATTGGGAATCCAGTGGTTCATGCTCTTAGCAGCGGACATTTTATGGGTTTGTGGTACGAGCAGCAGCCGACACGTCCCGGACCGCTACCCAAACTAACCTGTTCAGCAACCGCAGGATTACTGGAGTAGCTATCCGGCGTGCACTTGACGCAGACCAGATCATTATTATTGGCGGTCTTCACCGAGAACACCTCAACATCCTGCTCGGGATGCACATAGTCTGCACCATTGTTGATGTTTCTGACGACCATCTGCATCGGCTCGTCCTTACACGCGCGAATATTCTTGAATCGTTTCTCGGGATCCGACTTGAGCACTATCCGGTAGGTCATGCCCTTCTCGGGCGGGTGGAATGCGAGTTTTCGAGTGATTACTGACGGGACGGGTGGACATGCCACGTAGCAGATGAGACCGCATGCGCGGAGCACGTCGAGGAAGACGTCACAGCATCCGGGCGGGTTTTCGGCTGCGGCGATGGGATCACGCTGAAATAAAATTGGTTATTGTCGGAGAATAACTGGTTTTGTTTTGCAGCTGACTATTCGCGAGTTTGATGTGCTAGTAGAAAAGTTTTGCTAACCCGCAAGTTGCCGGCTGCTAACTATGGCAACCGGAAACTCGTTGGGCTGGCTCGCAGCCAACACTTCACTGGAACCTTATCGTGTCGGCCGCTCATAGTGGCACCTATCACTTTAATCTCTTCAAACTTCTAAGTTAGTGACTGTATAAAGCGAAAGCAGTGCGGGTTGTACAGAACTCTCTGTACTCTCTTGATTCTTAAATTATTATTATCTTTGTAATGGCTTTACTACAGTAAGCCACATTATTGTATTATTACACACCCCATCCACTTGATTGTTTATATTACAATCTCTTTCCTTCCCGCCATCACATAACTCCGCCCCGCCCCCTGACCCCAAGGCAGCAGATGCCCACTTTCATTCTTACCATTCCAATCTTACAGTGCGAGTGACCCTTGCACAACTAAACACCCCCCAACTCTTTTCCCAATTCTTTTGTATTTTCTTTTCTTTATAATTATTCAATAAACATCAACCACACAATCCACTGAATTGCCTTCAGCACACGGGTCACCGAAAATTTCAGTGTTTGATATGGTGCAGCCGACAGATTACAGGCGCCTTAGCAGTTGGAGCAAAAATAGTGATAACAACCGACACCTCAGGGGTACGACTAGGGCTTTATGCGACCGACAATTTCCGAGTTGAGCAGCCGACACTTAACAAGCCTCACATATTTTCACCTACCACTTTAACCTCTTCACATTTCTCCGGCGGCGGCTCGACGAGGAAAATGCGCGACGAGTGTGGAGAAATCAGGATTGAAAATTAGTTTTGAACAAAAAAAAAAAGGAAAAATGAATTTAAAATTAACATGCACTCCTCCAACTCATGAAGCCCTTCCGGTCGAAATAGATAGAGCACAAGGGACAGAGAAATGATGATAGAGCCGGGGTTTTCCTCCCCGCACACACACGCTACTTCGTCACATAACTAATGCATTAGAAACTCACCCTGAAAACTTTGAAAACTTCCGTCCCGGATGGAAAGACTTGATAGCTTTTTGCTGGTTTGTCCGAAATTTTTGCGACGATTTTTTCGACTAGAATGTGGAAATAATTTGAAAATTATTACACCAAATTATGCATACTGTGTATGACTCAGAAAATCGATGCGAAATTATCATTTCCATTTCCCCACCACCTCTCTCATATTTCCCAACAACGCAAACACATTATCAGTCACATTATCATTCAGCGATTTTTGTTTGCTTTCAAAAAGGGGAAAGCAATATACGGAAAATTTACAGTGCAGTAGGCACATCGCGAGTTTGAAATGTGTGAAAGCAGCCGACGTCTAAAAGGCCTTTGGAAAATATAGCAGCCGACGCTCTACAGGTCCAAAAAAGACAAGACCGCGAGTTATAAAAGTGAGATAACGCCCGACTTCTAACAGGCTATAGGAGAAGAGCGCAGCTGACACTTTGCGGGTCCAAATGCAAGATAGCGGCCGACACTCTCCAGGCACAACGCAGCCGACATCTACGGGGTAAAAAGCACCACTAACCTGTACACCACGTGGCATTGTGACAAAGAAGAACAAGGAATGAACGGTTGTTTTGTAGGAAAAGAAGAGTAGGAAATAAACAATTTTGTGTAACAATCATTTTGGAAAATCTTTGTACGTGGAGAAAACAATGTTGGCGAAAAAATGATGAGAAAAGGTCACGGAGACTACTATTTATTAACTATAAGTAAACAAAAAATCATAAAAATTACTATTCATTCATGTTTGAATTTCTTCGACGAGGACGACTCGATTTGATTGGCTCGGCAGCTCAGAAGGGTCTCGTTCCGCATGAAGCTGGAAATGGGTACTGTAGTTTAAAGGAACATTGTGGAAATCAAGTGTTACCTTGCAATTCTAGTAAAGACTTCAATATACTCTCCGCTAATGATTGAATGATGATTGGCGCCATGGACGATCAGTGGTGGCACTGGGTTTTTGAGATTTTCATAGAGAGCCATTCCATGAGTCATTGGGATGCGTTGATCATGGTCTCCATGGCAGATGAGCACTCGGGTGTTGATGTGGCAGATTTTGTCAATGCTGAAAGTATGGGTACATAGAAAATCAAGATGATTTGCAAGCAGCCGACACCTAACGGTCTAACAGAGTAGTAGCAGCTGATGGCTAACTGTTTTTATTTTGGGAGCGCTAGCAGCCGACACCTAACGGTTTTGAACGCATGAAAGATAGCAGCAGACGCTTTGCAAGCTTTAGTAAACCAGCGACCGACACCTCACGACTTAAAACTAGAGATAACTAGCAGAAGATTCCTGACGGTTTTAACTTGGCAGTATTTGCAGTTGACATCTAAATAACGGCTTTATCCGTTCTAGTACTAGCAGCGGACACATAACAGGTCTACCTGAGAAAAGAGTCTCCCCACCAAGTCGTTTCCTTGTCAGGATTGTTGCAGAACATCCTCAGTGCACTGGTCAACGGAGCAATCAGCACAACTCCAACTAGTCTATCCGGATTTGAAGCTGCCAAGTCTACCGCTGCAGTCGTTCCGATACTGTATCCAATTACTACAATCTGAAATTATCTTTCTCTAATAATCTCGGACATTCCTGATCCTAGCTACCTTCTTATCCGGTCTGGTCTTCAAAATATGTTCATATACCGCTCTCACATCGGCGTACATGTTCTTCTCGCTCTGGGTGCCCGAGGAAAAGCCGTATCTAGAAAACGAACAATGATTATTCATAGAGCGCGATTGCACTCTTACCCTGAATAGTCGAAGGCGTATACATCCGTTTCGAACAAGTTAGCAAACGTGGAAAAGTTCATGGAGTTGGGCTGAAGGAAGCTTCCAAGATCGGCAGAGCTGGATTGGCAGAAGAGTACGACCTGGAAGCAACCGACGATTTATGGTAATTTTTAAAATTGTGGCCGACATTATCTCTGCAGGTTATGACTAACCTGATTCGCGACCTCTGGATTCTTGGAATAGCAATTCGGGGAGCACTTAACACACACAAGATGACTGTCTTCAGATGTTGTAACCGAGAACACTTTCACCTCAGGATGCACACGATCCCTAACCACCAGCTGAACAGGCTCGTCATGACAATCACGAACACTTTCCAGATCCTTCTCCGGATCAGATTTCAGCTCGATCCGATAGGTGGCTCCTTTGTCTGGCGGGTGGAATGCCAATTTCCGGATGATTTCCGATGGGATGGGTGGGCATGCGACGTAGCATAGAAGGCCAATGGAGCGGACGATCTCATGGAGCTGGTCACAGATTCCGGGGGAAGGTTCGTCCTGGAAATTATTGATTTTTAAAACCAGACATCTGATGGGTTCCAAAGAAGATGCTATAAGTTTTGGCAAAGCCCCGATTAGTTTGGCAGCCGACACCTCGCGAGTTTAAAATTTAAACTGAAATCATCTTGAGACCGCCTAAAACTTGCAACCGACTCGAGCAGCCGACACTTTATGGGACATTATGGACCCGAATTATTTTTAGCAAAGAAAAAAAACAATTTTAATGTGAAAAAAGATTTGTATTATGAAATTGAGAATTTCCCAAAAATAGCAGCCGACAACTCGTGGGACTAAGCATGACTCAAGCAGCCAACAAATACCGACTGAAAATTAACTTACCTCTTCGAGACGTAGCATGACGAGATGGGAAACGAAATTAAACGATGATTGAAAAAAGTGTTGTTTTTGTTTTGTGAGCAAGTGTAAATAACAACAAAAACGTGGAATGACGTGGATTTTTTATTGATTTTTTTTCATCGAAAAATTGAAAATGGAATTAAGAGGATATGTGTGACCCGTCGTGGAAAATTGTTAGAGAAAATATACAAAATTTAGAAATGTCTTCGTTTTCTGGTGCCCGCGGCGCTAACCGGGCAGGTTTGTGATGCTCCGGAAAGGATCGAGTTGCGGTACTTCTGGAAGAGTGGGCGGATGAAGTCGTTGGTGGCTCCGTCCCAGGCTCTGAAAATAATTCGTATTTTTGCTAGGCTGTTCAGCGGCCGACACCTAACGGGTCTGGAAAAAAACTCACTTTTGTCGGTTTCCAAGTACTTCCTTGTTCTTCTCGGTCTCCTCCTCGATCTTGTTGTAACGTGAGTCGGAAATCAGCTTCAAGGAGATACTCATGGCTTCTAAATATAAAATTTTAATATAAAATTTTATTAAAAAAGCTTGAACGAACCTTCAACAACTGCTCTGACATGTTTTGGAAGATCTGCATCGTTCTGTCCACATCGGGCCATGGCCTGCTGAAGGATTGATACCCAGACCTAAATATATTCAAAAAATTAGGCTAAAAATAGAAATCTTCTGTCAAAATTTACCTTATCATCTTCATCAATGCTCTCATGAATCGTGTTGAAAGCTGGGAATGGGCGTTTTGCCTGTTGCACACTGTTCGGGAGACCAGCGGCCCGGAATGGTTGGGATTCAACAGCAGAGACCGCAGGTGGGTTTGGCATGAATCTGGAAGTTTGATCGTAAGTTTTGAAAAAGAGGACCAGGAAAGTGTTGGCTGCAGCTTCGACTAATTCCCGTGAGCTGTCGGCTGCAGCAATTATCTGAGCACCCCATAATCTATCAGCTGTGTTTTTAGTAGCCTGCCGAATGTCGGCTGCACCTTTGTTACAAGGTCTACTAAAAGCCAGTTTCAGACTATTTTCAAGCCCGTGAGATGTCCGCGGCTTTCTCAGTTTTTCATGTGTCGACTGGTTCCTAAAGATAGCAACCGACACCTGGCGGGCCGCTAATCAAAAAAACCCCAAAACTCACTCAGTCGGTCTAAACTCAGTTGGAGTCGGGACCTGCACAATATGAGCATTCGAGTAAGCTGCCACAATGACCTCAATCATTCCTTCCAGCCCAAGTGCATATCTTCCTGTCTTGAAATGCCCAATATTCCGTTCAAATGCAGATTTCAACGTGTCCTTCGAGATCTTGGCATCTCTACCAGCAACTGTGAACACTTGACGATCTTGTCTAGAATTCACGATGAGCACTGTAGTGTCGCACATTCCAACGTCCTGAAATTTGAAATTATATACAGGAACATTTAAGAATTAAAAGCAGTTTCAGAAGACATACCTGGAAGTTTTGGTATCTTCTTTTCAAGTTATTGGCGAATTTTTCAATGTCAACTGGAACACCTGGTACACTTCCGATTTTGTCGATTATCGCGACAATTATCTGAAAAATAAGTGATTTAGCTTGGCAAGCTTCTGCCAAAGGTTGGAATCTTTCTGACGCAAGTTCGAAAAAAAAATTTGGCCAGGCTTTGGACTGTTTCATTTTTCGTTTTTTAAATCTTTTTCTGCTCTGCCCGGCCTAAGCCTAAGCCTAAGCCTAGGCCTAAGGCTAAGCCTGAACCTAAGCCGGAGCCTAAACCTAAGTCTACGGTTAAGCCTAAGCCTAAGCCTAAGCCTAGGTCTAGGCTTAAACCGGATTAAAAATTTTCGGAAACTGTTGACTTTCTGGCGCATTTCTACCAACTTCAACATTGTCCAACTCAGTAACTCACCTCCAAATTCCTATCAGGCATCAATGCACATGACGGAGAAGTATTCTTAATTCCAGAAGTCAACGAATGCAATTGATTAACCCTCTGCACCAATCGACTTCTCTCCTCATCGGAAACGATAGCCGACGGATCACAGACTTGCGATGGAAGTGCCAACCGACATGAAAATGGATCTAATCGAGGATCTGGGTAGGTTTGCGATGTGAATTGTGCGACTATGGAGGAGATGAAGAAGAATGGGAAGAGAATTAGGATAGGGTCCAGTTTGGGATGCATTCTGTAATGAAATTTGAAATTTTAGAGGTATGATTCCACAAAAACGGCAAAAAAAAACAAAAATTTTGAAGAGCGGCTTAGGATTTTTTATAACAGTTTCTTTAGAAAACTGAGAAAACTGGAAATTGTTAAAAGAATATTTGACCGAAAACAGGTAAATAAAAATTAAAACTTCAAACTACAAACTACAAACTACAATGACCACAAACTATGTATATTTTTGAACAATTTCTATTGAACATTTCTAACAAGTATTTAAGTATACGAATACAAAACTTTAAACAAAAAAAAGCTGCATACTTTCAAACTACCTGCTAAAACTACGGACTACAAACTACAAGCTACAAACTACAAACTACAAACTACCTATTGCCAAAAATAATTTTTTTCCAATATTTTGGAAATTTTCGAAAAGTTAGACTTCGACAGTTTTGAAAATCTTAAAATGCTTGAAATTGTTGATTTTGAAATTCAATACAATTAAAAATAATTTATACGGAGAAAATATCAAAAAATAGGCGGTAGGCAGGCACTTAGGCATGTCAGCCTTACGGAAATAGTGAATGAATAAAAAGTGTGTGACTCTCGCCGAGATTCACCAAAAGCCACAAGTCACACAAGAATGCTATTCAAGTGGTTTTTGTGAGTTTCAGACGTCTCTATATATATACAATTATATACAGTTACAGTTTACACATGCATACATTACCAAGTAAACTACGAGAAAATTCTAGAAGCTTTCATTTTGAATGGGGGGGGGGGAGGGGAGAATAAACAAAGTGTCTATGTTTCTGAGGACTGTAAACCACTTATGCAAATGCTTAAGAAACAAACTCGCTTGGTTTTGTAACGTTTTGTAAAGTTTTGGAGGAAATTCAAGGGAAATGTAGTTGTAGTAGGTACACTGTAATAAATTAAGGCTGAAAACTGACAGCTGTAGTAGTTTTTTTTTTGGAATTTTCCAAAGATTTTGATTTCAGCTTATAGAAAATTTTATGCTGATCATTTTTGCCTCTTGCCACTTTTTTGTATCTTTTACAGTTAAAAAGTTACACACAGTTTAGCGAGAGCAAAGCTAGAGAGTGTGAAGGGAGGGGAGACGCCGACGACGAGGCGCCCTGCGTCTCTCTCCTCTCCACACTCTCTAGCCCATTGGACTAAAAAGGCTTGTATCTCAGGAACAGTAAGGTCTAGAAAGAAGTTTTCAAATGAAAAAATGCTGGAAATTGTTCGGGGATTTTTAATTTTTTTTTAAGCAAGGAAAAAGAAGCCAATTCTACACAATAATCATTGATCTACTAAAAGTTATGAATGTTGCATAATCTCCAGCCGATAATCTCCCTATAAAGTCGCAAAAAAAGTTGCCAAAAATCTTGAGAGACCTGTTGAAAAGTGTTCAAAAGTGGGCAATGAAGAAGAAGTCAAAGCAACAATCGTCTGCCTGTCGGATAATAAGCTTCACCGGACGGGGGTATCTTCTTCTTCGTCTCCCCTCTTCCCCCTCCTCAGAGGAACCGGCTGATGCCCCCTCTCAACACGCCGAACCAGATCCGAAGACCGTCTGCGTCTCCGGTGGCTTTATCGTTCGCCTCGTTGTTGCCTCCTGGGTGTGTGTGTGTGAACCTATCTCTTCTTCACCCGACGTTCGATTTTCAACAAATGATCACTTCCACCCCCAGATATATATTATAAGCATTTTTATTTATGACTCTCGCTTTCTCGAGGAGAAATTGGAAATTAAATAATTAGATATCCTTCATTGATTTTACAGTTGCAAATGGGTTTCCACTCAGACGTCCGCCACTCCAAATATAAAATTTTGGGACCCGTGAGATGTCCGCCACAATCCCTCCGAATTATCGTCCTTCGACGACCGCCAGATGTCGGCTACTAACTCTCTGATTCAACATTCACCGACTGTTGTGTGAACAGTTAGATGTCGGCTGCTTCTGCTATTAAGGGCCCGTGGAGTGTCGGCTGCTTCTTACTATGAGTAAACTTCGGCCCCGTAAAGTGTCGGCTGTCTAGCTCGACAAGTCATTTTGAGTCCCGCGAAGTGTCTGCTGCTTTTGCCTACTGATCATTTAGGGATCTTGGAGAGTCGGCTGCTTCATTCTAACTAGACATGTAGTAATTAAAAATTCTTCTGCCAACAAAAATGATGACGAATATTGTTATCACCGTCGGGAAGTGATGACAAAGAACCTTCCAGGGTGTTATCAGTATGTGGATATTGGCATGTCTGATCGGATACGAGGGAAAAGACGCAAAAACTTGATAAACAAGAGATAATGTAGGCTAGAGATAGGATGGCATAAAGCTTGCAGAAAGTGTGTGTGTGTGTGACTAGAAAAACTAATTTTTGGGGTCTTGTGGAATTTTTTTTTGGAGCGGGGTTGTGGGAAGAAAAAGCGACCTACAATTTACGAGTGGGTGCAGCGAAGGTTTCCCTAGTAGTAAAAAAAAGCAGCCGACACCTCACTGTACTTTGCCGACCTCGCGCAATGTCGGCTGCTTTCAAAAAACTTTATACTCCATAATTCTGCTCAAAGACCAATCAGCTCAATTTCAAGATTTATTTTTAGACCAAAATTTGTATAAGTTTAGAATTTTTTTTGTTTGCTAATCCTACTGTCTTGGAGGTGATAATGACACCTCTAGGCAAACCACACCCAATCAGTGATAAGCAATTTTTTGGAGGAAGAGGATGAGAACAAGAAATAATTTTGAACAAGTGAGTGAGAACTTAAATGTTTGTTTGAACAATCTGTAAACAGTACGGAGTATGAATGGCAGTAGTAATTCGAAATAAAACATTTCAATTAACAATTTTCATCTTTTTCTATCTCTACAGCCATTAGAGGTATCAAAAAACTGTTAACAAAACAACACAAAACTGACAAAATGTAGCAAATTACATTTCAAACAATTCGTTAGTTAACAATTTTCAGATATCACAAATATTCGCTGAGATATTCTTGATTTCCAATAGCCACTCACCACCCAATTGGCATCTGATAAGATATTTGAAATTTATTTGGCATGTTGTGGCAGATCAAACTAAATATGAAAAAAACCGGAAATTATATCTCACATTTCTATGGGTGCACGTTTGTACATATCTCAAAGGAAAATCTAAAAATTTGGTATTTAATAGTGATACCGCATGACATAAAAAATTAAATTAAAAATAAAAATAAAACTATAAACATGCACATTTCAACTTCAAAAACTAGTGTTTTTTCTACTAAAAAAAATCTCATGGAAACTAGAAAAATTGGTGATCTCCAGCCATGTAGCTACCGATCGAATGTAAAAATCGGGCTTAACCTGAGGGGGGTCATGTCAAACCGGCCGTCCCGCGCCGCGATTAGCAGAATTTCGGCAGAATTTGAACAGACAGAAAAGGACACAGAAGTATGTTTGTAATTACGGTTTGCGGATGTATAATGTCGGGGATCGATGGGGGAGAGAATTGGATTATGTGTCGTTGCTGGTGGTGGTGCCAGAAAAAGACGTTGAAAGAGAAAATAGGAGAAGATGAAAAAAATGAAAATGAGTGATACAAATTGGAAGTGAACGTAATTTTAGCCGAATTATGGCGTCAATGAAACAATTTGTAATGTTTTGCAGTATCCGCAGCCGACAATTTAGGGGTTTAGGCGTCTCGTAAAGTGTCGGTTGCAAATATATAGGTGCTTTTGAGATAGGATGGCAAAGTCCGTGGGAATTCGGCTGCTGGCTAGATTAGATTGCGCTACAAAAATGGAATCCGTAAAGTGTCGGCTGCTTTGGCATGTTACAGATTTGATGGGGTCGGTGAAAACCGAAACCCGTGAGGTGTCGGCTACAAACAGTAAGTAGCTTCAGTGCGGTAAATTTTATGTTGGCGAACACACGCGGCGTCGGTTGCCAATTTTGTAATATAAATAAGTTTTGGCAGCGTTGCAGCGGACAATATATGGGTTAGCTTTCACCCCAAGTTTCGTTTATTTTCGATTATTCCAGTTTGCTACAGCCGACACCTCATGGGTCCATTTCTTTTCAAAAACTGTTGCAGCACGTATATACTGAAAATAATCTCCTTAACAGTGCCATCTAGTGTCATATGTACGTTAGTTTGTCTACTTAAACTGCGTTATCAAAATCATCACGCCCACCACGGCAGCGGATCACTATAAAAACCTCGGAGCAAACAAAGAAAAACTTCAAGCTCGCGATGATTTTCCGACCTCTCTTAATTTTTGTCACGTTATTCGCCTTGGCACTGTGCCAGGAAGACTATGTTGAAGAACTTGCGGAGAATACCACAACTACAACAGAAGGTTCCACAGTTTCCTCTGATTCCTCCACCGCTGGATCCTCCGAAGCTCCGTGCCAGGATGATCCCTCGACAGATTGTGCATCTTTAAAAAACCTCTGTACAAATTCCAAGTACACCCCAATGCTCAAAGCCTTCTGCCCAGTAACCTGTAACATGTGCCCAGGAGCCACTACCCCAGAACCACCAACTGCTGATCCAAATTGTCATGATAACAGCTCAAAGTAAGTTTAAATTCGGCTCCCAGGTTAAGCCTACAAGTGAACTTTTAGCTGCGTCAACTGGGTGAAAAACGGCTTCTGCTCAAATTGCTTCTACAAATGCTCAGATCGCATTAAGAACTGTGCCAAGTCGTGTGGCTTCTGCACGCCCGGCTCCTGCAAGGACTGCACAAATATGAAGCATTTCATGAAGTTTATCGAGGACCCTATTGATCTAGAATAATAATTACAAAAATATCTTTGGAATTGTAAATATTGTTATTTGAATAAATATTAAAAATCTACAGTAGTGCATGGGGTACGGTAGAATGAGGTTACGCTAGGATAGGGTCGGGTCACAGTAGAATAGCGTTTGGGAATGGTAGGATTACGGTAGGGTAGGGTTACGGTGGAGTAGGGGTACGGTAGGATAGGGGAACGGCATACTAGAGGTACGGTAGGGTAGGGTTACGGTAGGGTAGAGGTACGGTAGGGTAGAGGTACGGTAGGGCAGATGTACAGTAGGATAGGGGTTCTGTAGGTTAGGGGTACGGTAGGATAGGAATACGGTAGGTTCTCAGATAAATCGAACCACGCAGGCGCCGCTCCAAACCACGCAGGTGACTGTCCACCACGCAGGCAACGCGTCAAGACCACGCAGGCAACCAAAAAGCACGCAGGTGACGCCTAGAAACCACGCAGGCGACTCAACGGTGGGCAGCTGTGGGCAGTGGCTGCAAAACCACGCAGGTGACGCCTACATACCACGCAGGCAGCCAACGTTCAGCCACGCGCGGGTTCCCTAGGCCAATGGCTGCGTACTCCTCTCGGACAACCTTTTCTTTTAATTTTTTTTCCCAATTTAATTGATTTACCCGTCTTTTTTCTTGCGAAAAGCACTTTAATGTTTGTTTCCATGTCTTTATGAAACTAAATATATATTTTCAGCTAAATATGTCAACCCCAGCCCGTAAACCCAGAAAGGAAACCGAAAACTGTAAGTTGTGAAATCCCCGGATTTAGCTACAATAGTTTATTTTTCAGACAATTCCTCCAGAGCTCCTTCACACCTTCAGTGTCAGCTTGAAGTCTTTGAATGCTGATTTTGGAGACGTTTTCTCCCGACAGGTGGATCAAAAATTGTAAGCACCGTATTTTCTATTTGTATTTCCAAAAATCAATAATTTTTCAGTTTGAACGCAAAAATATGAGCAAGGAAAAGGAAACTTCATCACACTGATCACTGGGACGAAAACAACTGGCTAATAGACTTAAATTTTTTCAACCTTTTTTTGTTGTTATTTTTGAGATTTTCGTTGTTAGAATTTTGTACTTATTTTTCGATTTTTTTTCTGTTAGATTTTGTTAGGAATTTCATCACAATTAGTCAGATGTTCTGTAAATTTCGTGACTTTTTTGGTAATTTTTGTTTTTTTAGTTTATTTATAAACAAATTTTTGAGAAACAATCGTAATTTGCGTTTTATATGGTTAAACGGTAGGAAGGGGAAGGAGCGGGCTGCGAACTGCCATTGCTGCAAGACCACGCAGGCGTCGCCTCCAAACCACGCAGGCAACGCGTTGAAACCACGCAGGGACTGGCATTCTTGAGCGTGGTTTGTACGCGTTGCCTGCGTGGTTTGGAGCGGCGCCTGCGTGGTTCGATTTATCTGAGTTAGGGGTACAGTAGGTTAGGAGTGCTGTAGGGTGTAGTTACGGTAGGATAAGGGTACGGTAGGTTAAGGCCTAGGGGGCCTGATGATCATCTGATTTTATGCTCAGCACAACATGCCGGAATTTTTTTATCAGTTTCTCCAAAAATTCCCTCTCCTTATCATTTATCACCATTTACAGCGACCTTTGAGCTTGATTCATGATTTTTCTATTAACTCTCTCCTCCAGAAGTATATAACTCCTCCAGAAGTATATAAAGTCTAAAAACTACTGACAAAAACCTGAAAATGCTACTCCAAAGCTCTATTCTCTTGCTTTCCGTCTCCCTTGCAGCGTGCCAAATTTCCACTGCACCATGCCAAGATGACCCGTATACGGATTGCAGGGACTACGCGGCTCTTTGCAATAATCCAATGTACAAAAATTTTCTAGATGTTTTTTGTCCAAAAACTTGTGGGCTTTGCTCGGATTCGACTACTTTAGTTCCGCCGACAGGGAGCTCGAATTGTGTGGATACAAATGTTCAGTGAGTTTTTTTGGAATATAAATTTTCAACTCCGATAATTTGCCGATTTGCCGATTTGCCGGAAATTTTCAGGTCCGGCAATTTGCCGATTTGCCGATTTGCCAGAAAAAAGTTTAAAAAACTGGTGTGGTCGGCAAACGATTTTTCGGGCAAATCGGCAAATCGGCAAATTACCGTAATCGAAAGTTTCCGGCAAATCGTGAAACCGGCAAATTGCCGATTTGCCAAATTTGCTGAAACTTTTCTAAACACTACCGGCAAATTGATGTCCGGCAAACGGAAATTTGCCGAGAATGAAAATTTCCGGCAAATCGGCAAATCGGCAAAACTACAAATTGTCGATTTGCCGAATTTGCCAAACTGCAGTTATCCCCTGGTCCAGACTACCAATTTATGACATTTGAAAAAAATCTAAAAAATTTCAGTTGCAAATCATGGGTGAAGCAGGGTTACTGTACTTCTTGCTTTGTGGATTGTGCTGAAAGAATTCAAAACTGTGCAAAATCATGTGGCTTCTGCAACCCGGGAGCCTGCATAAATTGCCAGCAACGGGAGAAATTTGCTAATAATATTTTCATCAATTGAATTTTATTTTAATATTGAACACTGTTAATAAAAGTATAGCGAAGTTTTATAGGAAAAATGTTAAACTCTGCAAATTTTAGGACTATTTCTGAGACTCTTATTTATATCATTTTATGCTATACAGAATACAGTTTTATAAATTTTGCCAAAAAAGCGTTCTCCTTATCATTTATCACCATTTCCCGCGATCTTTGAATTTCTCCAAAAATATATAAAACGTTAAAACCTGAACCAGAAGCCTCTCAATTTTCTACAAATGCTGCTGCTTCAACTATCTATTCTCATGCTCCTCATTTCCCTGACAGCGTGCCAAACTTCCGATGCACCATGCCAAGACGACCCATTAGCTGACTGTCATGCCTACGCCGGCCTTTGCAGTAATCCAATGTACACTAGTTTTTTAGATAAATATTGCCCAAAAACTTGTGGGCTCTGCCCGGATTCGACTACTTTAGTCCCACCAACTGCGAATCCAAATTGTGTGGATACAAATGTGCAGTGAGTTTTTCTCTACAATCAGCCAAAATTTATCAGTTCAAAAAATTTCAGTTGCAAATCATGGGCGAAGCAGGGATACTGTACTTCGTGCTTTTTGGATTGTGCCGAAAAAATTCAAAATTGTGCAAAATCATGTGGCTTCTGCAACCCGGAAGCCTGCTTGAACTGCAAACAGCGGGAGAAACTCCCGAGTAATAATTTCAGAAATTGAATTTGGATAAAGAAAGCATGAATTTGAATTTTATATGTACACTATTCTTAAAAATGACACGCGCGATCTGCAGCCGACATCTCATCATTCTACAGCGGTATAACCACACCCGTCATCTGCCGGCCGCACTTAAACCACTGAAAACTTGCTGCTGCAACCGACGCCTTACGGGTTTCAATTTCATCTAATTTGTATGTCACTTTTATAGTATGCAGCCGACGTTTCCCTGTCCTCGCAGATGGTCATTTTCAGCAAGAACATCCCTGAATTTCATTTGCTGCAGCCGACAAATTTCGGGATAGCGCAGACAATTGGTTTGTTGCTAGTTGTTGTGTGGTATACATAACGAATTTGATAATAAATACGGTTTTTTGGTGCCTTTTAGATGCCTGATAAGGAATATTTCTGATAAGCAGTAACGCTGACTTGGTGTTTTAATAAAATTATGTTTGAAGTTGGTCGCAAACTGCCGAAAATCCGATAAAAAATCCGTGCCTTTAGTAAGTTTTTCACTAAAGGCGCAGCTTCGTAATGTACCAAAAAATGTTCTATAAGTATCAAACCACAAACTACAAAGCAGGCAATTTACATATGCATAGACACAGTTCTTCAAGTGAAATATAATTATATATAGTATTCATAAATTTAAAATAAAAGTAATTCCAGAATAGCATTTCCTATAGTCATCTCCAAAGTCTTAACCTTCACCGGAAATTGTATTCTAGATTATAGTTAAACGTGATTTTTCACCTAGTACCCTTGCACTTAATCGCTTTTCAACAAAAAAAATTCGTCATGAAATTGATGATTTTGTCTGTAGGGATTAGCTTATCAGTTTACGTGCTCCTCAACCGCACCCACCCAAGTGATAATATAAAAAGTCTTAAAGTCATTTTATCTAAAAACTAAGTTTTGCAGAAAACAAATGATTTGCTACGCTGTATTTCTAATTTTCCTTGCACAATTTGCAAATGCCCAGGACAAGCCTTGTATCGATGATCCGAATGTAAAGTGCGAAGATTTCAAGGATGATTGTGCTACAGAAAAAATGATCCCACTGCTGAAAGAGTCCTGTCCTGTGACCTGCAAGTTGTGCCCTCCGACAGAAGCCCCAACGACTCTTGCACCATGTTTTGACGACAAAGACACCGACTGCGCTTCATTCAAACAGTTCTGCAGTAACAGTAAGTACATCCCAATGCTGAAGTCATTCTGCCCGGTGACGTGCAACATGTGCCCGGGAGCAACTACTGTCATGCCAACCCCAAACCCTAATTGTCAGGACAATGGACCAAAGTGAGTATTTTTTTTCTAGTAAGCCGTGAAGTGTCGGCCGCAATCGAATGTTCTTTTCAGCTGTGCCGGTTGGGTGAAAAACGGATACTGCAACAAATGCTTCTACAAATGCTCCGAACGTGAGAAGTACTGTGCAAAGTCGTGCGGGTTCTGCACGCCGGGAACATGCAAGGATTGTAATAGTCTTGAAACGTTGTTCAGTTTTGGAGCCAACAAGCTTCTTTGAATAAATCTTTTTATTTTAATTTTCATCGTAACTCGGTAGTAGAACAGCTAACATTGATGAGCAGTTTCTTTTTCTTTTCTTCATATTCCATCTACCAAGAAGAAACGCCTACCAGATAATAATATCACCAAAAAAGACATACTCCGAGGGTGCGTACCAGGGGTGTGCGGCTTCTGAACGAGTTAGGTGTAGTGTGTCTGCTTAAACATCAAAATAACTCAATTTGGTGTCATTTTACTAATTTTTTGGTGAAAAAATCAACAGTTTTAGTCAAAAATGTATTGTCAAATTCTTGTCGTGTGCGGCAAATTCAGCAAATCTCCTTTTTTGAAATTTGCCGAGCTCGGCAAACGGCAAATTTGCCGCACATCTCTGGCGCACAGCTCTCCCACGGGTAGTTGTTGCAAGCTGTGGAAAGTGCCCTGGAAAGCTGGGCCGATTTACCGAAGTGTCAGGCTGACCCATCGCTCCACTGCACACGAAAGGCGGGAAAATATTTTTTGAAAATTTGTGTGCAGTGGCAGTGGAGAAATGGGCTATCCTGGCACCAATTGATTTTAGTTTAAAATAATTCGACAAATTTAAAACTTCTTGTTAAAATTTGAGTTGAAACACAGAAAGTTGAAACTTCTAGCTAAATTTATGGTCCGGCAAGCTCTTAGAACTATTTCAGACTGAGTATAATGAATCTAGAACCATCTAATTTTTCATGTGCATACGGTGTTTCAGCTGGCACATCAGTGTAAATGCTCTCTTTCAAACACAGAGCATATGATAAAACCTTAACCAACATTTTTTTGACAACAAACAATTCTTTCCCATTTTTTTATAGAGTTTTTATAGAACGAATACATAATGTGAAAGAGTTTCACATTCTAATAATTTATTCTCAAGCCACAACTATTCAAAAGTTCAATTCTGAATTTTCTCGATTTCGAACCCTTCTGCCTTGCTTTCCATGAAAAATGTAGGTTCGTCAGTTGCAATGACAAGTTTACCCAAGTCATTTCTCGTAGACGCCAATGGACACATCTCTTTCATAAACCCTTTCGAACAGTAGTTAGTATTTTCGAACTTGCAAGATTGGAAGCGACTGGATTACGAGAGAAATTCCTGAAAAATAATATAGGTAAATTGAAAAGTCTAAAGAAACTTACATCTCGAAGTTTCACAATATCTTCGTTCGATAAAGAGTGCCCCATCAAGTCGACCATCAATGTTGCGACGTGGTTGAGATGCTTGACCAAGTGAGGAAATTGTTCGGGGTAAAGAAACAAACTAAATGTTTCAACTGCTTTCCACTGATCAAGTCCCACTAGCTCCTGCATGGAAGCTTCATCGACAGCTCTAATTTGCAACTCCTTTAGAACATCTGGCTCGAAGTGTTTCAAAATTTTTACGGTCGTCTCCAGGGTCGCACCTTCGATTGTCACTGATTCGGCTGAAACGCTTCCAATTTTGTGAAGAAGTGATAGGAGAGGATCGTATAATTTCGTGTCATCTTCCGAGGTGGTCACCATAAAACTCTCCAGGCTCAATCCTCGATTATTAAAAAGGGCTGACACATAGTTCATTGCAACTTCCAGTGGTTTTTTGTTTGCGATAATAATTTTTTGATCATTATACTCCACACGACATCCTCCTTGATAAGTTCCCTCAATCCATTTTCGATATGTCACCCAGGAATCGTTTATAAACAATTCCACAAATTCGTTGTTCAAATTCAAGAAATGTTGCAAAATTACAAAGCATTAGGTAAGAGGTGAGTCGTAAAAACTACAGAACTAATAACTTTGATCTATAATGTTGCACACTCGGAAATGCTGATGTACTTATAATCTTTACACAGTCGACTTTACAGACTTGTTATTAACATTTTTAGCATCCGCCTTCTCTCACTATAAAATGCGAGCAGTCATCTTCAATCAAGTATTCCTACGATGCTCCGGCACACTTTAACCCTTATACTTTTCTACGCCGCCCTTGTAACTTCCCAAGACAAACCATGCATTGATGATCCGGATGTTGATTGCGCCTCCTTCAAAGATGACTGTACTAACCCTAAACTGCTCCCACTGTTGACCCAGTCCTGCCCGGTAACCTGCAACCTGTGTCCCTCTACCGTATCGCCAACAACTCTTGCACCATGTTTTGACGACAAAAGCGTCAATTGTAATGTCTTCAAGAAAAATTGCAATGACCCAGATTACATCCCCATGCTGAAGAAGTTTTGTCCAGAGACTTGTAATATGTGCCCAGGAGCTACCACTCCGACTCCTGATTCAAATTGTAAGGATTGCAGTCCAAAGTGAGTTGAAACAGATAACCAACCAAAAAAGGCGCAAAACTTCAACTTACAGCTGTGCTAGTTGGGCCAAGAGGGGCTTCTGCACCAACTGCTGCTATTCATGCCAAGACCGAGAGAGGTACTGTGCAAAAACGTGTGGATTCTGCTCGGCCGGAACTTGCAAGGAATGCAATAGTTTCGAGAAACTTCTGAGCTTCAATAAAGAGTTCTCAATGATTCTTTAATATTTTATGTTACAATGAAAGTTTTTATATCGAGTGGTTTTACTAAAACCTTTACACTAAACCAATCAACACTATTAACAATATAGATACTCTTGAGAAAACCAACGATATGGTATATGCAAGATGTACATGGTCTATCGAGGGTTGCAATGATAGTCGGTTGCGGTATTCCCATGACCGAGCCAGGACTAACGAAAGCCTATTGGACTATTGGTATTCACCGAAATTCAATAGTAAGCCCAAACAGAATTACGCATGGTGGGCCAACGTTATGGGGACCCGAGTTGCGTAGAACAACCCCATCAAGGTTTGCAATGTGTGCTAGGGCTATTCGATTGTCACATCGCGTTGAAATGAAAACTCTTATGATCCAATTTTGAAAATGTTTATCCTATACATTCCCTCAGTTTATCCGATGTTCAGGGAATAAGCAGACATTCCATCAAGGGATGTTGCAATATGAGACATCTTGTGCCATTAATAATTGTTAAGTCGAGACAGCAGGTGGAAATCTTTTTGAACTTCAAATGCTGCGGTTAAAAAATGCTACATACATGATTGAAAGAATATGCTAGTTAATCAATTTTCGATTACAATAACCTCGTTTTTTAATTTTTTAGGTTTTCCAAAGACATCTCAAGTATAAACTTTTGTTATTTAAGACAATTTTATAATCTAATGGAACTTTAATCATTCATCTTTAATCACTCGTGACAGTTGTTGATCTGGAATTTTGCACACGCGGTTTTGTACTCATAATCTAAAATTCGGCGATTTTTTACAAAATTTTGCACGCCCACGTGTTATTGCATCCGCCTTCTACTACTATAAAACATTGGCAGTATCTTCAATTGAATCATCTTAATATGATCCATCGTTCTCTTAGCCTCCTACTTCTTTTCGACGCTCTTGTGACTTCCCAAACCAAGACATGATGAACCAACTGTGGATTGCGCCGCATTGAAAGGCCAATGCACTAATCCTAGGCTGGGAACATCAGTGAGAGCTGCCTGCCCGGCTACCTGCAATGTGTGTCCGACTCCATCGTTTCCAGGAGAATGCATTGACAGTGCAAGCTTCGATTGCACCGATTTCACAAAATACTGTACTACACCAAGTTTTCTTCCCTTTCTTACCGAGTTCTGCCCAGTTACTTGCAATTTGTGTCCAGCAACTCCCACTCCTTGTCCAACATGCCAAGATACTGATCCAGAGTAAGTGTAAAACTAAATGATATTAAACTTCTAGTAAATTACTTGAAATTTCAGCTGAGCCAAATATGCAGCCGATGGTTTCTGCACCAACTGTAAACATTCATGCTACTACCGCAAACTGTACTGCAAGAAGACGTGTGGATTCTGCCGTCCCGGAAGTTGCACAGAATGTCACGGTTTTGAGAAACTGTTCGGATCCAATCAGACATTGATTCCTTGAAATGTTTTGCGATTATGCAATACAGTTATTGAATAATGAGCTAGTGAATGTTTTTATTTTTCCGCACACATTCCCCCCGCTTGCACATTATGAAAAAAAGAACATACTGCTAGAACAGTCTAATTATTTCCTACTCAAATCCTGAAAGCATAGAAAAAATGCAACCGTGATGAGGGTTATCAATTCGGGCACCAATAGAGGTGCCTCCGATTGGCAGCGATTGTTTGACCTCTTTTCTTGCTAACACAACTAGGGCTTCCAGACTCTCTCACACTGTAGCAAACAGATATTTCGAAATACTGATTGCTATGTCTAACTGACACTTTGCAAGTCTGTGTCTATCCCGCATAGCAGTTTGTATCTCCTTGTCATATAATATCAAAGTTTTTCATTTTCCAAAAGTACGGTTTGTACAATCCTATTAATAAGGGTCTTTTGGTCTTTCTTTGTAAATTATGTTTCAAGCTTTTCTTGTAAATTTAAGATTTTCCGAAAAGTTCAAAGGACTTATCGAAAAAGTTCCTCAGAAAATTGCGAGATAGAACATTGAACGAAACGCTTTGTTTACAGAAAAAAATTTTCTTGCTCATTCTTTTTCTTATCATAAGAACACTTTTTCTTATCATAGAGTCACTTTCCTCGAATACCTGGTTTTATGTTTAATTTAATTCCTCAGGAGAGTTCTTCACCAATGTACTCATATTTAACATTCGCTAAAAATTTTGTAGAACAACTGCGCTTTTATAAAACATTTATGCCCCCCCCCCCCCACTGCTCTACTTTGACGACATATATCTCGAATGTCTTAATTTTTTCAAATAATTTTTAATACTAAAAATTTAGATAAATATTTTTCACAAATTTTGTCAGTTGACAACGTTCTGATAAAATTGAAGACAACCAAGATATGAGCTGGCAAATTAGAGCAAGGGGGGTTACTATTTTTTAATAGAAAAACTATTAATAATCGCTCGAAATTTCGATAAACATGAGTTTGAAGCACAATTTTTCGCATTTAATAAAAATGCGTCGTTTCGAGACCGGGTACCAAAATTTTGGCACAAAAAGCGCAAAGTTTCGGACAATGTTTAACATTAATTTTTTAAAAGTTCCCAGTATATGTACTCTATAAAAAATGTTCTAGAATAAATTATCTCTATCATTTTCAGAATGGATGTATCTTCTCGTACAACCTATCCAATCGTCAGTACAGATGGTGAGATGTACACACTTTACAATGATGAATTTATGGCAAAAGGAGCTTACTCACAAGTTTACAGAGGTCGAACCGAATCTGGAAGACTTGTTGCCGTGAAAACAGCCAGGAAAACAGCGTCTAATAAGGCCGATGTTGATGCAATGTGCACAGAAATCGATATTCTAAAGAAGTTGAAGGGCGTTGCGAATATTGTACAATATTTTGGAAGTAAAAACACTAAAATACCGCCTGGATCAGTTACAATTGAGACGATTTCCTTTGCGATGGAGTGTGCAAGTCGTAGCTTGGATGCAGAAATGAGAAGACCGGAAAATCATAAAGGTCTTCCATCAAATGTACTTATTGATTTAGTTGTGGATTGTTGTAAGTTTGACATTCATTTATTATACAGTAATACACGTTAATACACGTTTTATTTTTTAGCTATGGCACTATCTGCTCTTCGAGAACACAACATTGCTCATCGCGACATCAAGCACATGAATATTCTTCTATTTCCCGGTTCTCCGACACGTGGAAGACGATCCACGCATTTATTCAAACTGTGTGACATGGGCTGCAGCAAGGCTATTTCGGAAAATAGCTCACAAGAACTAAACTCTATAGCTGGTACTAAAACTTTTCTGGTAAGCAGGTTATTATACTGAGACACCATATAAGACTCATTGTTAGCAAGATTTTTATAAAATTATTAGCCGTTATACGCCACTAAGATTTTTGTAAAGTTACATTTTTCCTGCCTTCTAGCCGACCTTCAAGAAAGTTCTAGAAGTTTCCAGATTTTCCTAGAAAATTCTAGAAGTTTCCAAATGTTTCTAGAAAGTTCTAGAAGTTTCCAGATTTTTCTAGAAAGTTCCAAAAGTTTTCTGATTTTCCTAGAAAATTCTAGAAGTTTCCAGATTTTTATAGAAAGTTCTAGAAGATTCCAAATTTTTCTAGAAAGTTCTAGAAGTTTCTGATTTTTCTAGAAAATTCTAGAAGTTTCCAGATTTTTCTAGAAAGTTCCAAAAGTTTTCTGATTTTCCTAGAAAATTCTAGAAGTTTCCAGATTTTTCTAGAAAGTTCTAGAAGATTCCAAATTTTTCTAGAAAGTTCTAGAAGTTTCCAGATTTTTCTAGAAAGTTCTAGAAGATTCCAAATTTTTCTAGAAAGTTCTAGAAGTTTCTGATTTTTCTAGAAAATTCTAGAAATGTCAAGATTTTTTTAGAAAGTTCTAGAAGATTCCAAATTTTTCTAGAAAGTTCTAGAAGTTTTCTGATTTTTCTAGAAAGTTCTAGAAGATTCCAAATTGTTCTAGAGAGTTCTAGAAGTTTTCTGATTTTTCTAGAAAATTCTAGAAGTTTCCAGATTTTTCTAGAAAGTTCTAGAAGATTCCAAATTTTTCTAGAAAGTTCTAGAAGTTTCTGATTTTTCTAGAAAATTCTAGAAGTTTCCAGATTTTTCTAGAAAGTTCTAGAAGATTCCAAATTTTTCTAGAAAGTTCTAGAAGTTTTCTGATTTT
Organism: Caenorhabditis elegans; assembly: GCF_000002985.6. Classification (NCBI taxonomy): domain Eukaryota; kingdom Metazoa; phylum Nematoda; class Chromadorea; order Rhabditida; family Rhabditidae; genus Caenorhabditis; species Caenorhabditis elegans. Next base: position 13,990,288 of record NC_003280.10, on the reverse strand, counting down.
TCTAGAAAGTTCTAGAAGATTCCAAATTTTCCTAGAAAATTCTAGAAGTTTCCAGATTTTTCTAGAAAGTTCCAAAAGTTTTCTGATTTTCCTAGAAAATTCTAGAAGTTTCCAGATTTTTCTAGAAAGTTCTAGAAGATTCCAAATTTTTCTAGAAAGTTCTAGAAGTTTCCAAATGTTTCTAGAAAGTTCCAAAAGTTTTCTGATTTTTCTAGAAAGTTCTAAAAGTTTCCAAATTTTTCTAGAATGTTCTAGAAATGTCAAGATTTTTTTAGAAAGTTAACTACAGTAACCCTCATACAGTACTACTACAGTACCCCGACCATATCCCTCCACTAACCCCAAACCAATATCTCTTCAAAAGACTAAAAGTCAATTTTTCTTAAACTAAAGTAACCCTCCTACAGTACTCCTATAGTACCCCTACAGTACCCCGACCATATCTCTCCACTAACCCCAAACCAATATCTCTTCAAAAGACGAAAAGTCAATTTTTCCTAAACTACAGTAACCCTCCTACAGTACTCCTACAGTACCCCTACAGTACCCCGACCATATCCTTCCACTGACCCCAAACCATTATCTCTTCAAAAGACTAAAAGTCAATTTTTCTTAAGCTATAGTAACCCTCCTACAGTACTCCTATAGTACCCCTACAGTACCCCGACCATATCCTTCCACTAACCCCAAACCAATATCTCTTCAAAAGACGAAAAGTCAATTTTTCCTAAACTACAGTAACCCTCCTACAGTACTCCTACAGTACCCCTACAGTACTATTACAGTACCCCGACCATATTCCTCCAAACGGACATAATTGGAAAACAAAATCAGCTTACACTCCGGAACAATGTGATCTTTGGTCGCTGGGATGTACACTATACTTTTGTGCTACCGGAGAGTTTCCATTCGAAAGTACAAGAGCCGACGCAAACCTGTATCACATGGCTGCAGTTGATCTCACTCGAAATCCGAACGCAGTCGCAGTGAATCTTGTTCAAGTAGAAAATCCAGTAACAAAAGAGAAAGTGTTCAATTTCGAACCAGTGACAGAACTTCCTGCCGAGTTCACGAGATATCCGAAATGGCTCGTATGTACAATGACATGCCTTCTACGCAACTTTTTCCATGAACCTTCAATCGAGTATTATGCAAAAGTGGCTGGTGTTATGAGAAATTCAAAACGAAGAACTTTTGCATCAGTGGATCAAATGTCGATTGTAGAGCATACCGATATGTCTAATATTCTAGAATCTAGTCTACCAAGTATTTCCGAATGTCTTGGATATCCAGAAGGCATCGATATAGTTCTTCTCGCGAACACCTCCACCCACTACCTTGATTCCAAACAGAAATCCGTTGACGGACTTCCCGATGATTTATATTTGGTTCTACCCCAGACAAGTCAAGTCGAAATGAGAACACTTTTGAAGAGAAATATAAAATTTAATGAACTTGAATGTATGACAGACACAAAACTCATCGAAATTCGCATCAAAAAATGCTATGAAGGATTGAGCATGCTGACTGAGGTTGACGAGTATTTGGATCTTTTTGATCGAGTTTCCGCCATTTTGTCGACTCAATTTTCACTGGTCAGTTTTGAATTGTGAGCGGGACGCGAAATTTTGCGATTTTTACGTTGAAAATATGGTAGCAGGTCTCGACACGATATTTTTTGTAAATGCAAAACGGTGTGCAACTTTAAAGAATACTGTATTGAAAAAAAACTAAACTATGGAAATTCGATTTTTAAAAATTCGTAGTTTTGCATTTAACAAAAAATTATCGTGTCGACACCAGATACAGTATTCCTGGCTCGAAAATGTTACAACTTTTCGTCTGGGTAACCTGTAATTCTGAAAAGTAACTCTTGAAAAATTCGCAAAAAAAGAATCCCAAAAAAAATTTTTTCAGCTTGTCCAAGAGTTGAGCCAATTCGAGCGCGTTCAAACTACATCCCGGTTTGCTGTTTATGTGGACATGGCTTCAGTACCAATGATGTTGTTCGATGAAGCAAATCCAGAGGCCAAGACGATCGCAGACCAATGCATTCAACAAGCGATACAAGCTAGAGAGGAGTTGGAGAGACATGCAAAAGTTGCTATGGATTTTGAAGCATGTGCAAAGAAGCTGTCAAGAGAGGCTGAAGATCTTCGACTTGAAGACATGGATCTGCCAGGAATTCGTAGAGAAATCGAGTCATACCTATTTTATGACAAAGCAACCATCTTGAGCACTCAGAAATATACCCAGGAACTAGTTGAGCTGTGTTTAAAAAGAAGAAATACAGTAATGAAGCAGATATTCAATTCACCCGATGGAATAAATAAAAGTAAATTGAATACTGCAATGAATTTGGCGGCATCTCTCAGTCAACTACGTTCGGATTATCAAAAACTTCAAGATATGATATCCGAATGTGTGGATCTACTCGAGAAGCCATTCCAAGTAATGAAAGATAATGTAAATCGTTATCTACAAGCCCAGGGATGTTCCCGGAATACGATGGAAAAGTCTATGCATTTGTTAAGACCCGAATTTCACGAGAATCAAATTCGCATGAAGAAGTCCACCAAATCGTGTAGAAAACTCATCGACCAACTGAACAAAGAATTGGAACAACTCGGGTTTGTTCTCGTAGGAGATAAGCTGATCAAGGCCGAATCGTAGCAGACACTTACACGATCAGAAGAGATTACAGAGAGTTGAAAGATTGAGTATTTTGTCGGTGTTATCGAAATAATTGGATTTTTTTTAAAAATTAAATAAATTAAGTTTTAAATTAAATGTTATTAGTTTTTTCGGTCAGGCGAATCAGTCAGAAGGTCCTCTAAGTCCTGTAAACTTTCAAGTTTCAACTGTTCAAAGAAATTATATCTATACACGTCATGCTCTAAAGAGGAATCTTGGATGTAGGAAAATTACCGTAAACACACAGTAAGCGAAAATGGAATTATGGACAGGTCGTCGTAACCATAGTCCAAACACGGTGTGCCAGGACTATTAAATTGTTTCATGGTTGAAATGAAAACACCTTTGATCGAATTTTAAATATGTGTCTCCCACACATTTTACAGTTGCGTCCGATTTTCAGGTAATACACTCAAAATAAAAAAAAACTGCGTGGCGTGTACTGCAGAAAACCTCAAATTTAGGCCCCGCCTTTTTCTCGTCCACTCGCAGAGAAAAAGCAAAAAATTGGGGACCAACCAATATCAGGCCGCCGACATCCTACGGGTTCCGCACGCCGCTATGTTTAACTCGCTGTGGGTGGTGAGCTGTCTCCGCCCGCTGCGAGTTAAACATAGCGGCGCGCGGAACCCGTGAGATGTCGGCGACCTGATATTGGTTGGTCCCCAAATTTTTGCCTTTTCTCCGTGAGTGGACGAGAAAAAGGCGGGGCCTGAATATGAGGTTTTCTGCAGTACACGCCACGCAGTTTTCTTATTTTAAGTGTAAGTAGACATTACATTTTGTAAGATAAGACATCTTGAAGCACTGAACCTCTCTCCCTCTCATTGACTGAGGAAAAATAGATTGACAGACGAAAAATAGATTGACAGACGAAAAATAGATTGTTACACGAAAAATAGATTGGCATACGAAAAAATAGATTGTTACACGAAAAATAGATTGACAGACGAAGAAATAGATTGTTACACGAAAAATAGATTGACAGACGAAGAAATAGATTGACAGACGAAAAATAGATTGACAGACGAAAAATAGATTGTTACACGAAAAAATAGATTGTTACACGAAAAATAGATTGACAGACGAAAAATAGATTGACAGACGAAGAAATAGATTGACAGACGAAAAATAGATTGACAGACGAAGAAATAGATTGACAGACGAAGAAATAGATTGACAGACGAAAAATAGATTGACAGACGAAGAAATAGATTGACAGACGAAAAATAGATTGTTACACGAAAAAATAGATTGTTACACGAAAAAATAGATTGTTACACGAAAAAATAGATTGACAGACGAAAAATAGATTGACAGACGAAGAAATAGATTGACAGACGAAAAATAGATTGACAGACGAAGAAATAGATTGTTACACGAAAAAATAGATTGTTACACGAAAAATAGATTGTTACACGAAAAAATAGATTGTTACACGAAAAATAGATTGTTACACGAAAAAATAGATTGTTACACGAAAAAATAGATTGTTACACGAAAAAATAGATTGTTACACGAAAAATAGATTGTTACACGAAAAAATAGATTGTTACACGAAAAATAGATTGTTACACGAAAAAATAGATTGTTACACGAAAAATAGATTGTTACACGAAAAAATAGATTGTTACACGAAAAAATAGATTGTTACACGAAAAATAGATTGTTACACGAAAAATAGATTGACAGACGAAAAATAGATTGTTACACGAAAAAATAGATTGTTACACGAAAAATAGATTGTTACACGAAAAAATAGATTGTTACACGAAAAAATAGATTGTTACACGAAAAAATAGATTGTTACACGAAAAAATAGATTGTTACACGAAAAAATAGATTGTTACACGAAAAAATAGATTGTTACACGAAAAAATAGATTGTTACACGAAAAAATAGATTGTTACACGAAAAAATAGATTGTTACACGAAAAAATAGATTGTTACACGAAAAATAGATTGACAGACGAAAAATAGATTGACAGACGAAGAAATAGATTGACAGACGAAAAATAGATTGACCGACGAAGAAATAGATTGACCGACGAAAAATAGATTGACCGACGAAGAAATAGATTGACCGACGAGAAATAGATTGACAGACGAAGAAATAGATTGACCGACGAAAAATAGATTGTTACACGAAAAAATAGATTGTTACACGAAAAATAGATTGACAGACGAAAAATAGATTGACAGACGAAGAAATAGATTGACAGACGAAAAATAGATTGACAGACGAAGAAATAGATTGACAGACGAAGAAATAGATTGACAGACGAAAAATAGATTGACAGACGAAGAAATAGATTGACAGACGAAAAATAGATTGTTACACGAAAAAATAGATTGTTACACGAAAAAATAGATTGTTACACGAAAAAATAGATTGACAGACGAAGAAATAGATTGACAGACGAAAAATAGATTGACAGACGAAGAAATAGATTGACAGACGAAAAATAGATTGACAGACGAAGAAATAGATTGACAGACGAAAAATAGATTGACAGACGAAGAAATAGATTGACAGACGAAAAATAGATTGTTACACGAAAAAATAGATTGTTACACGAAAAATAGATTGACAGACGAAGAAATAGATTGACAGACGAAAATAGATTGACAGACGAAAAATAGATTGACAGACGAACTATTTTAACTATTTTTAGTCCGTCAATCTATTTTTCGTCTGTCAATCTATTCTTTTGTCTGACAATCTATTTTTCGTTTGCTTTCGTTTGAAAAAGAAACCCTAAAATAATGTCCGGTATTCGGTAATTTTGGGAATTTTCAAAGTTGCTCAGTCCTGGGCTAAAGTAATTAATCATGATCAGTCTTTCAGCTCTGAGCTATCAAACCAATCCGAGCAAGCAGGTGTCATTTTTCAGGCAAACAAATTTGTCACAAATGCATAACGTTGCCTTTTTCCATTCCCCAATGATTTTCCTAATCGCAAATCTTACTACAATCTGCTGGCCGATATACATTCTGCAGAATTTTAAACTCGTAGAATTTCCTGGTCTTCTACTTTCAGTTTTGGATTTTCTCCTATTTTTCCTGACTTTTTATTTTGCATTTCGATGTGCTTATTTGCTCGTTAAAGTGAGAGTTTTTCACAAGAACTTGTCAGTTTTGGCGGTTTTATTGATTTTTCAATGGTTGGAAGTATTGATCGGGAAGATTATTAGTTGGCCGTATGAGACGGGGTATTGGACGCTGGAAGGTAAGGGAAAACATCTGGTTGGAAAAATTTTTTGTTCAGAATTAACAGAAAAATCTTTATTGAACTCAACTATGCAGCAATGGTGGACTGAAAACCCATCAGAAATGATAAAAGTGGACAGTTTCAACCATGATGTTTTATTTTTCATCGCTGGATTTTTGAAAATACACTTTGGGCTTTCCATGTCGAATATTCTTCTGATAGTGTCTGTAGAAAGATCCTGTGCCAGTTATTTCCTAGAGGATTATGAGAACAAATCGAGAACTTGGATCGCTTTACTGATAATTTTTTTCAGTCAAACTTTTACTATGATATTTTCAATTGTGTTCTTTTTCAATTATCTGTCATATGTGTTTGGTATTAGTATCATTGCAATTTCGAATATTGGTGCTGTGATGGTAAGTTCTAAATAAATTAATAAACTAGCGGCTGACACCTTCCGGGCCCGCCAAGCGTCGGCTGCAGCACAAAGTCTTATTTTCTTTTTTCTTCTAGCTAATGCTCTACTCCCGCCACTACAACCAAAAAATCACGAAAATCCACGAAGACTACGCCCATCAATCCAACTACACCCTTGCAGCGAGATTTCAGGCCAAAGAGAACATGAAGTGTTTTGAAATGATCTGGAAAATCGTAATATTCGCACTTTGTATCGGAATTGTCGGTTTTGCTACAGCTCTATCCTTATATTTCCATATTCTACCAGAATTGGACACCATGCTTAACCTTGTCATGCAGGCTATGATAAACCTGCCGCCGTTGGTAGTGTGTCCTGCTATCATCTATTCCGTGGAGTCTTTCAGGAGCTATCACTTTTTGTCGGTTACTTATTTTTGGGAGAAGCTGAAAGTCGGGCACGGGGCTGTGGATATGATGCCGGTGCAGAAAAAAAGTTTTTCGGTGAAACACGATGAAATTCGGAAGGAAACGGAGACTTATTTTAATCAGCTGGCGGCGTCTTGGATTTGAAATAAAGATTTCTGTACACTTTCTTAGATTGTTCTGTGATCGAGTTAGCCCGTCCAATTTACAAAATAGAAAAAATGTATTCAAAAACGTCACAGTTACTTTTAATATATTGTTACTTCTACCTTTCAAACAATTTCGGTGAATCTGTTGACTGTGACAATTACAAAACCCAAATAATTTTATCAAAACTTTTTTTTTGTTGAAATTCTTCATGTAATCAAACATTACTCTACACACACCCCACCGCTTATCACTCTTGAAGAACAAAGGGATTACAAAATGAGTATGGCAGCTGATAATGCACGTTTTTGTGCTCAACTTTACTATGTTCTATATTTTACAACACTTTTTGCAACTCTATAATCTAACTCTACGGCTCTGAAAATTATGAAGTTCTTCATACTAGCATTTCTTGTATTGTGCTCACAAATTGATGCGGCCGACGAGTGTAAGGATACCAGTGATAAGTGAGTTTGGGAACCAAGATATATGAAGTAGTCCATTTTCAGATGCTCAGGGTGGGCTAAAAATGGCTTCTGCACAAATTGCTTCTACACTTGTGAGCAGCGAGAGCAGTATTGCGCAAAAACTTGTGAATACTGTGCTGGACAGAAGACTTGTGAAAATTGTACGGTGACAACGACAACGCCACCACCATCGGCTGTGACGATCAAGTGCGAGGACTATGGGGATTTGTAAGTTTAGGCGTAATCCGTTGTAGGTCTTGGGGGTGTTGGAGTTTCCGGATGTCTTAAAGGCCTTGGAGGTCCTTGGAGGTCTCGGAGGTCTCAGAGATGTTGGAGATCTTGGTGGTCTCGGATGTCATGGGGCCCTTGGAGATCTCGGAGGTCTCGGAAAGCGTCGAGGTCTCGAAGATCTTCGAGCTCTCGGAGGTCTCGGAGGTATCAGAGGTCACAGAGATCTCGGAGGTCTCGAAGGTGTGTGAGGTCCTGGAGACCTCGGAGGCCTTCCAGTTCCCGGAGGTCATCAAGGTTCTGGAGGGCTTAGACGTCTCGGAAGCCTCGGATGTCCTTAAGGTCATGGAGGTCTCGGAGATCCCGGAGCTCTCGGGGGGTCTCGGAAACTAATCCAATCTTCTCCTCACCACAATTCCTATAATTTTCCAGCTGCCACGCTTGGGCGAAGAATGGATTCTGCAACAACGACTGGTACAAATGTTCGGATCGCATCAAGTACTGCCCAAAGACATGCGGATATTGTTCCCCCGGATCTTGCAAGGATGGTAATGCGGCGAATCAATTTTTAAGCCTCGATGACTTGTAATCCCTTGAATTTTTGATATAATGTGTATTTAAACTCTATGATGAATAAGACTATTGTTATCTATAAGGTGTTGATTATGAGTTCAAATGCTCACTGACTGAATGAAGGGGGAAAAATGATGATTTTGCAGTGCAATCTGCCTCATTTCGTAACGACAAGTAATTTCCGACCGTCGACCTTCAGCCAGCCTAGTGGTGCACTCCACGACTGGATTATCTGGCCGGCTGGGGCATGACTTACACTAGAGCTCAGTTGGAGCACCACCAGTCAGTCTGACTCCCAGATTCGCAGTGCATAGAGCTTTTTGAAAGAAAATTTAGATCGTATACAATTGAGAGTTATTTATTCAAATCAAAAACACATCATTGCCGATTCAACATTTCAATTTCTTCCTTAGAAAGCTCTTTCATTATCCGTGGCGCTTGTGTCAAGCACTGCTCATTGCATACATAATCCGGATGGCAGAATCCACAGGTACGTTCGCAGTAGTGCTTGCGTTGAGCACATGTCCATTGGCAATTTGTGCAGAATCCGTTGCGAGCCCAGTTTACGCAGCTGGAAGGTATGGAATAAGGAAATTTCAATCAAAATTCCACAAATAAAACTCACTTTGGTCCAAGATCCTTAGCTGTTGCACAGGTATCCACGTCAGGCTTTTGGAGGAGCTTCTCCAGAAGATTTTGTGGTTTGGCGAGAGCCACGGCAATCACCAGGCATAGAACAATAAGATACTTCATTATTTGAGTCTACGAAGAAGAGTCAATTTCACCAATTTATACTATCAGTTTGTGCTTCAAAAGGCGGCGCCCAGTTTTGTACCAAGCGATAAGAAGATTAGAAACTATTGAGGTGGGTGTAATTGATAGTTTTTGAACAACTAGAGTTGTTATTAATGTAGTAAAGTGATTTCAAAATATAAAGGGAAAAATATATTGCCGTGTGGCAAATTGCCGATTTGCAGGAAATTTTTATTTTCAGAAAATTTCCAACTTGCCATTTGCCGGAAGTGTATACCACTTGAAACTGTGCCTTTTTGAAATTTTATTCCCGTTTTCTTTAGATTTGCGTACACTTTTGCCGATTAAAATTGAGATTCTGAAATTTCCAAAAAAAAAAAGTTCAAAATTACATTTTGCTCAAATTTCGGGAACTGCCATTTTTCCTACAAATTCGGCAAATTGGAATTTTGTCAATTTGCCGGAAATTTTCCATTCCAGCAATTTGCCGTTTAGCCGGAAATATTCGATTTAGGTAATTTGCCGATTTGCCGAAAATTTATATTCCGGCAATTCTGCGGATTTGCCGGAACAAACCGTTTGCCGCCCACCCTTGTTACATATGAATATCATATCGCAGTTTGCCCAGTGAGCAATGCTCTCCATACTAAATACAAACCTAATTTTGCATCGCAATATGTTTTCACCAATAAATTACATGGTGGGGTTATTATGGGTTTTAGATTTTGGGAGAGTAAATAACTCATAATTTTGAGTTTATATACTATCTAATGATATCATTGTCAATGATCATATGAAAATTTATTTATTTTAGGTGGGCGGAAAACGAATTTTCCGGAAAATCTGACGAATTTAATTTATCGCCAGAAAATTATATTTTAAGCCTATACCTATGCATAAGCTTAACCTTTGATCCCATACATATAGGCTGCTTAGTCTTTCGTACACTTTTCTTCAAAGTTATCAAGGTTTTTCCAATCACAAGTTTTTGTTCTTCCTCCGGAAAGGAAACTAAACGACTATCAACAACGATCACACTCGAAACGTTTCAAACAGTTTAGATAAAATATTTACATGTCGAAAGTCATGTGAGGTGATTCTTATCACTCATAGTCTTAATATGTTGATCTACAGAACTATAGAAAATTTTTAAAACAAGGAAAAATTAAAACTTCTAGAATTTCTGAATGTCTTTGAAGCCAGAAGCTAGATAAGCTATGTTTTGGAGTTCGGTATCATTTATTTTTTGAAAAGTAACACACTCAGGAGTAATGCTTTAGGTAATATTTTACTTCCGTAACTTCCTTATTTGCTTCCTTATTTGACTTGTAAACTCATTTTCTACAGATTTAATGACAAAAAACCCTAAACAGGTGATCAAAGAAATATCCAATTTGATTTGCACACTGAGCCCCCAAATCTCAAAAACAGCTGAAAATGCCCTCAACTTGGACGCATGCTGTCATTATTTGCCTCTAGCAGAGCAAAAAAAATGATATTTCTAATTGGAAATTCGACTAATAAAATTAAAATTTGCTATCCAATATACATGCTTTACAACTTTGAACTTCTGAAGTTCCCATCAATTATATTGCTAGTTTCCGAGTTTATGATGTTCGTGGTGACGGTATATTTCGCGATTAGATGTGTTTTTGTTATATGTAAAGTGAGAGCGTTTCATAAAAATTTGACGGGATTGGCGATTGTGATGACTGTTCAGTGGTTGGAAGCATTGGTGGCGAAGTTCATAAGTTGGCCGTATGAGACGGGGTATTGGGTGTTGGAAGGTGAGGATCTTAGTTGAGGCTGATAGAAATTGTACCAGCATCATTCCGGTAGACTTTATTGGCCAAAGATTTTTTTCCGGCAAATCGACAAATTGGCAAATTGCCGGAATTGAAATTTCCGGTAAATAGCAGATTCTCCGAATTTGCCGAAAAAACGGCAATTGCCGAAAATTATCGGCAAATCGTATTTTTGCACTTTTTTTGGAAATTTAAGAATTTCCATATTAATCGTCGAAGTTGTACGCATATTATGAATGTTCCTAAATCTCATCTGAAAAATAAGCAAATTTTATGAAAATATCTAGAAAAAACGGGAAAACAAATAAAAACTGAAAATTAAACAACCGGCGAGTTGCTTGAATTTAAAATTTCCGACGAATCAGCAAACCGGCAAGTTGCTTGAATTGAAAATGGCCGACAACAATCGGCAAACTATTGGAATGGAGAATTTCCGGCAAATCGGCGAAATGTCGGAATTACGAATTTCCTGGAAATCGGCAAACCGGCAAGTTGCTTGAATTAAAAATTGCCAGCAACTCGGCAAACCACCAAGTTGCCGAAAATGGAAATTTCCGGCGAGTCGGCAAATCGGCAAACCGGCAATATGCCGGAATTGAAATTTTCCGGCAAATTGCCTGAATTAAAAAAAACCAAAACCATTGAAAAAATTGGCTTTCTGTTGTAACCCCCATAACATTTTTTAAAACATTTTTTCCAGGCGCATATAACACATCCTTATCCAACACAACTCTCAAACAATTTTGGACTGACAATGAAGCTGAAATGATTCAAATCCAAAACTTTACCTATGATCTCTCATTTTTTGTCGCCGGCTTTCTCAAGCTTCACTTCGCGATCTCCGCGTCCAACATACTATTCGTAATATCTATTGAGCGATGTTGTGCCTGTTATTTTCTAAACGATTATGAGAAAAAGTCAAGAACATGGATAGCGGTGACACTTGTAATTAGTGCTCAAATTTTCAATTTTGTGGTTGCCTATTTGTTTTATGTGAGATATGTTGAATTTTTGTTCATGTTTATTGTTGCCGCAACACCTAATGTGTTAGCAGTTACGGTGAGATTATTTTTAAAAAATCTGAAATGTACTAGAACCTTCTGAAAAATTTCAGGAATTTTTGGAAAGTTCTATAATCGAGAAAACAATGAAATGTACTAGAACTTTCTGACAAAAAAAATGCAAAAAAAAACTGTAATGTTCTAGAAAACTTTGAGAAAACAATGATGAATGTACTACAACTTTCTGAGAAGTTCGAAAAAAATTCTGAAATGTTCTAGAACCTTTTGAAGGAGTTGAGACATTTTTGGAACGTTCTAGAAACTACTGAAAAATAGCAAAAAAAAATTGGAATGCTTTACAACCTTCGGAAAAATTCAAAAAAAAATTAAATGTACTAGAACCTTTTGGAAAAATTGCGAAAAAATTCTGGAAAGTTCTAGAAGCACCTGAATAATGCGAAAAAATTTGATATGTACTAGAACCCCTGAAAAATTTGAGAAAACAATGAAATGCACTAGAACCTTCTGGAAAAATTGCGAAAAAAAATTCTGGGACGTTCTAGAACCTTATGGAAAATTCGAGAAAATTCCAGAATGTCCTTGAACCTTCTGGAAAATTCGAAAAAATTCTGGAAGGTTCTAGAACTTTCTGGAAAAATTGCGAAAAAAATTCTGGGACGTTCTAGAACCTTTTGGAAAATTCGAGAAAATTCTGGAAGGTTCTAGAACTTTCTGGAAAATTCGAGAAAATTTTGAATTGTTGTAGAACCTACTGGAAAATTCTAGAAAGTTCTGGAGTGTTCTGAAACCTTTTGGAAAATTCTAGAAAATTCTATAATGTCCTTGAACCTTATGGAAAATTCTGGAAATCAGTGTAGGAAGGAGAGATAGTATCTTTCCATGAAAAAAAAAGCAAAAATACACTAAATTTGATTTTCTTCCAGCTTATCCTATTCGCCCGTCAATACAACCTCAAAATCACACGGATCCATGAAAAATTTGCCCGCGTGTCCAACTACACCCTCGCAGCAAGATTCCAGGCAAAAGAGAACAACCGATGTTTCGAAATGATCTCGAAAGTTCTGATTGCCGGGTTTTTCATCGTTTGTCTGGGACTTTTAACCGCTATTTTCCTATTTTTCAACCTCTTCCCACAGCTGGACACAGTTCTGAACCTATGTTTTATAGCAGTGGCAAATTTACCGCCACTCGTGATTTGTCCGGCCATTATTTATTCGGTGGATGCCTTCAGGAATCATCCATTTTTATCGATTAGCAGTATTTGGGAGAAGCTGACTGGAGCTTCTGCAATAATGCCAGTGAGGAAGGGGAGCACAGCAAAGTGCGAAGAGCTGAAAAAGGAGACAGAGACCTATTTCAATCAGTTGGCCGCTTCGTGGACTTGATATATATACTTTTCTGTTTGAATTTTAATTTTTTTATTTTTAAGTAAACCTTTGAAATCATATAATCCTCCCTTCTAATCCCCAATGTTGTCCTTGGCAACGTACTTTTTTCATTTTGCTTGATACTTTGAAATATTGGATAATTTTGGAAATGGCTGGCACAACGGTTGGCTTGAGAGTTAAATTGTAAGTTTTGGAAAATTATTTTAGATGGGAAAAAATTCATAAAACACTATAAATTTGTGCCTTATTTTTTTGCCAAAATTTTTTGCCAAAAATGTCTAAAATTTTCTGTTTCACCCAGTCGCTGAAGTTCGTGATTTTAGCCAAAAGTACGATAAAGGGTCTCGACGCGACAAATTTTTGTCAGATGCAAAAAGGTGTGCACCTTAAAAGATTACTGTAGTTTAACCTATAATGAACCTTTAATGATTTATTCGATTTTTAATAGTTTTTCTTTGAAACTTTAATGTTTTAAAAAAATACTCTACATGTCGAAGTATATCTTTATCAAAAAACTATGAAAACTTGGAAAAAATTCCACATAAACTGAATTTTGAAATTACAGTACTCTTTTACGGCGCACACCTTTTTGGCATAAAAAAATATTCTGACAATTGTGAAAACCTAGACTTCCGTAGCTGTTTAAAAAAATCTGTTCGTGAGTTGATTTTTTCAAAATATTGTTTTACACCCGTTTTATGCAGTGATCACCTCCAAATTTGTTGGATGCCAGAGAGAAGTGTGCAAGCCCGCTCCATCGCACTCCTACATTTGGGGGGGGCTATGTGCAGTGTGTACACACCCCGCTGTCCGCAAACATCACACCCGACGACATTTGCCGGCAAAAAAATCGGCGCGGAATTCTTTTTCAGATTTATATTTTCTTTTGGTATTTTTAAGATTTGAAGCACATTTTCTTTAATAAATTCTTCATTTAAGCTCAGGACTCGCCATGCCAATCGCCGACACAGTGACACTCAACTCGGGCTACGAGATGCCGGTCATCGGCTACGGCACCTGGCAATTGCCAAAAAATTTGGCAGCCGAACGGGTACGAGATGCACTTGAGGCCGGTTATCGACATATTGATAGTGCGTTGAGCTTCAAGAATCAAGAGGAAGTCGCCGCGGGGATCAAGGATTGGTGTAAAATTAGAAAAGTTCGGGTAAGACTTAAGATTTTTAGTTTTTTTTTGCTGAAAATTATGGAAATTCTAGATTTTCAAAAATCCTGTTACTTTCCAATATTTATTTTATTTTGTTTAAAGTTTTTGGTCTAAAAAATGCATTACATTTTTCCAGAAAATTAGTTTAGTTGGAAATGGGAAGTTCAATAATTTTTAAATGTTTAGCCTATTATTTTCAAGCCTAAACTTAAGTGTAAGCCTAAGTCTAAGACTAGATTAGGACAAAGCCTTAGCGTAAACCTAAGTCTAATCTTCAGCATAAGCACAAGCCTAAGCCTTCAGAACCTAAGTCTAATCCTCAGCATAAGCCCAAGCCTAAGCCGTCAGTCGCGAGCGTTAGCAAGCCTAAACTTCAACCTACGCCTGGGCCTAATCTTAAGCCTAAGCCTAAGCCTAAGCCTAAGCCTATGTCTAAGCCTAAACCTAACCCTCAGCCTTGAGCCTTGCCCAATCTTGAGCCTAACCCAAATCTAATCCTAACCCTAAATTAATATTTTTCAAAATTTCCAGCGCGAAGAGCTTTTCCTCTCCTCAAAAATCTGGAACACCTACCATTCACGGAATCGATGCATGCAGCAGATCGATGAGATGCTTGAAATCTTCGAGACCACCTACATGGACCTAATCGTGATACACTGGCCATTCGGCTGGGCCGAAGATGAGCCACCGGGCGAGCGTGGGCTCTGGCCACGTGGTGCCAACGGTAAAATGCGCTATTCTGACGTGGATTATCTGGAGACGTGGAAAGCGCTCGAAGACGCACATCGCTCGGGCAAAATTCGCTCCATCGGGCTCGCCAACTTCAATATTGGGCAAGTGGAACAGGTATGGACGAAAGGATTGATCAAGCCAGCTGTACTTCAAGTTGAGATGAATCCCTTCTTGGATCAGGAGGAAAT
This sequence comes from Caenorhabditis elegans, assembly GCF_000002985.6. NCBI lineage: Eukaryota > Metazoa > Nematoda > Chromadorea > Rhabditida > Rhabditidae > Caenorhabditis > Caenorhabditis elegans. The sequence goes on along the minus strand of NC_003280.10, from coordinate 13,975,075 downwards.
CCGGCAGTTCTGTAGGGAGAAAGGAATTATCCTTACCGCGTTTATGCTCACAGGGAATCCAGGATCTGCGCTCTATCGGAAGCATGAGGACCCGAATTTATTGTACAATGAGACCCTACAGTCAATCGCGAAGGGACATGGGAAGGTATGTAAAAATCTACATAATATAACATAAAAAATTTGCGATTTTCATACGGTACCCTCGGGCACGACACCTTTTTGCTCAATGCAAAAAGGGTGTGCGCCTTTAAAGAGTACGTACTGTAAAATTACAGTAACCTTTAAAAGCGCGCACCTTTTCGGATTTAACAAAAAAAATGTCGTGCCGAGACCCGAGACCGGAGCACCGTATTTTAGCGAAAAAGTTGAAAAGCTTGGCGTCTGGGTAACATTTAGACAAAAAATTTGAGTATTCAAAAAGAACAATTTTTCAAATTATTTTGAAAACTCTTTATTTGAAATCTATAAATAATTTTTAAAAATTGTGTTGTTTGATTGATGAACATTTCAGTCCGTCGTTCAAGTTCTCGTCCGATGGGCAATCGATCTTCGCACAACTGCGCTGGTGAAATCTTCCGAATCCAGTAAGTTAAAAATGTGCAGTTTTTGTTGAAAAATATCCAAGCTTGAGCTTAAGCCTAAGCCGAAGCCTAAGCTTAAGCCTAAGACTAAGCTCAAGCCTAAGCCTAAGCGTAAGCCTAAGCCTAAGCCTAAGCATAAGCATAATCGGCCAACAGGAACCGCTGAAAAATCAAAAAAACCGGAAAATCCTAAGCCTAAGCCTAAGCCAAATCCAAAGCCAAAGCCAAAGCCAAAGCCAAAGCCAAAGCCAAAGCCAAAGCCAAAGCCAAAGCCGAAGCATAAGCCTAAGCCAAAGCCAAAGCCAAAGGCTAATCCTGAGCCTAAAGCTAATGTTTTTTTTTATTTCAAGCGCTTTTTTCCAGAACGAATCCGCCAAAACATCAACATTTTCAAGTTCCGCCTCACTTCCCAGGAGATTGCTCGAATAAAAGCGCTGAATATCGATTTTCGGATTCTGAACCCGTTGCTCGGCAACTATGATCATCCGTACTTCCCGTGGCCGCATGTTCAGGAGGAACAGTTACCGCAAAAAGTGGAGGAACCGGACCCTGAAAATTTGTGAATTTCTACTAATTTTTTATTTATTTTAGAATCAATTTTCAAGATCTCAATTGTATATATTTTTATTTATTTACGTAAAAAATTCACATTTTTCTATATAACTTTTTCATTTCTCATATTTGTGCACTTGGCATTCCACTCCAACCATATTTCTTCTTTGCATTTTTCTCTACCACCTCTCCATCTCTTCAGGTAATTGCGTTTTGATGACAAAATTAGGCCAGGTGGTCAGTTGTATAAATGCTATCGGACACCACAGTTCGGTTTTCCCCAGTTAGTTGGTTGACAGACCAATTTTTGATAGGTCTCTTAGTTTTCTATCGATTTTTTTGCAGTTTCTCAGCGTGTTTTTAGCTGAGTGCTATATGATGTATGAACTTTTTTTTTTCAATTTCTTGGATACTCATACTTAAATTAGAGTTTTGTCAGTGTGAAATTGGTATTAAAAATTTCAAAAAAAATGTCTTTTTTTTTGAAATTTTTTTTTTGGAAGTCAAACAACAAAAATTTTCTAGAATTATTAAAGTTTGAATTATTTTTATTTTTATTTCAATAATTTTTACAATTTGGCGATTTATCAAAATTTTATTTTTGCAATTCTTAGAGTACTTACTTTATTATAAAATTTGCCTATTGACGGTATTTCATTTTAAAGGCGCATAGGTTAATTCGGATGGGTCTCGCCGCGAGAAAAGCAAATTTCAGTTAAATCTGAAAAGGTGTGCGCCTTTAAAGAGTACTGTAATTTTGAAATTTTCAAACAAAAAATACAAAAAACTGGTAGAAAATTGTGAAAATGTCAAATTTTCTAACGATATTTTTTTTAGCAATTTTGAAGATTAAAAAAATTAAAACAGCTGAAATCACTGCTACCGTAGTCGTCGGCGGGAATTTAAAATTTTCCAAGAAAATTGGCCCATTATTTCTCATCCTTACAATACTATTTTCATTATTTGCATGCCCCCAAGTTCAATATCAAATTTTCCAGAATGGTTCAATCTCTGAAGCTCAACTCCGGCTACTCAATCCCAGCCATCGGGCTCGGCACGTGGCAATCCAAGCCCGGAGAGGTTGCCGCTGCAATCAAGACCGCCGTCGCCGCCGGGTATCGGCACATCGATTGTGCTCACGTTTATCAAAATCAGAAGGAGGTCGGAGAAGCGTTGAAGGAGATTCTAGATGAGGGAAAAGTCAAGGTAATTTTTTTTTTCAATTTTTAAAGTAACGTTTACTCAAATTTTTATATATTATATTACAGCGCGAGGAGCTCTTCATCACCTCCAAAGTCTGGAACACTTTCCATTCAGAAGCCAAGGCTCACGAGAACATTGACATAATCCTGTCGGACCTCCAGCTCTCCTACGTGGATCTTATGCTCATCCACTGGCCACAAGGTTACGCAGAAGGCGCTGAGCTCTTCCCAGCCGGCGAGAACGGAAAAATGCGTTACTCCGATGTGGATTACCTCGAGACCTGGAAGGCATTCGAGGCCGCTCAAAAAGCCGGAAAATGTCGGTCCATCGGGCTGTCCAACTTCACCCACAGCCAGATCCAGCGCGTCTGGGATGCGGCGGAGGTGAAGCCGGCCTGTCTTCAAGTCGAGCTTCATCCATACTTCACGCAAGTCAAGCTCCGCGAGTTTTGCAAGGAGAAGGGTATTGTGGTGGTCGGGTACTCACCGCTCGGCAACCCCGGATCCGCGTTCTTCCGTAAGGATGGAGATCCGAACGTGCTCACCAATGAGGTTGTCGCCGGGATTGCAAAGGCTCATGGAAAGGTAAAAAGAATTTATTATTCTAATTTCCTGAGAACGTTTTTTACCGGGGGAATTCAGTTAGCGGTGAACGATTTACGGGTCTTCTAAAATCTAAGCAGCCGACACTGTCTTCCAAATAATTCAATAGAATCTAGCAGCCGACACTTCACGGGTTTTCTAAGCTCGTGTTTTTCATCTGCAGCCGACATCTCACAGGCCCCTCAGTTCTGAGCTTGCAGCTGAAAATTTTCTAATGAAACTTTTGGTGGGAAATTCAAACTTCCTCAAAAAATAATTTTGCAGGAAACTCAAATTACCTAACACAACTTTTGGCAGAGATTTCAAATTTTATGAGGAAATTTTTTGGCGGGAAATTCAAACATTCTCAGAAATACAAATTCTATGGAAATATAAAAAGTTCCGGCAAATCGGCAAAACCGGCAATTTGGCGAAAATAAAAATTTCCGGCAAATCGGCAAAACTGGCAATTTTCCGGAATTCTAAATTTCCGGCCAATCGGCACACCGGCAATATGCCGAAATTTTAAATTTCCGGCAAAACCGTCAATTTAGCGAAAATAAAAATTTCCGGCAAATCGGCAAAACCGGCAATTTGCCGAAAATAAAAATTTCCGGCCAATCGGCAAAATCGGCAATTTGCCAAAAATAAAAATTTCCAGCAAGTCGGCGAAAAAAGGGACATTCAGAAAGCTGCAAAAATGTCTGAAAAACTAAAGAATTTTTTGAAAGATTTTGGAAATTAAAAAAAAATATTTGTTCAGACTCCCGCCCAAATCATCCTTCGTTGGTTCGTCGACAGTGGGCTCTCGGCCATCCCAAAATCAGTGACACCACGTATGTTTTTTATTTGGATTGAAAACTTTGAAAATTCGCAAAATTTGGTATGATTTTCTGAAAATGCTCCCTTCACATAAATGGAAAGGGGATGTGTGCCCCAATGTGCTTAACCATTTTTGCCGCTATTACCCATGACACTGTGACATGAAATGTGGTGTTAGCAATGTCTGCTTCTAAATTTGGCGCTTCTCCCGGAGATCAAACTCTGAACCCAACTTTACCCTTGCCACTCTCTCCTCAACTCCACCATTTTCCAGAACGAATCTCCGAAAACCTTGCAGTTTTCGACTTCCAGCTGACCGCAGAGGAAATCTCGAAAATCGACGGGATCAATAAAAACTGGAGAATCGTAGATTTGAGCCAACGCGACGGAGATCACCCACACTGTCCATTCCTCGAGGAGTTTTAACTTTTTGCTTCTGCATCGGCTCTTCCTCTTTCCTTTTATGTGATATTTTTACAGCGAATTCTAATTTTTTACAATGTAAAATTTAAAACTTAAAGAATAAATTATTCGGAATTTCAGAAAGAATCATCGAGAACATCTCCGTTATCGATTTCCAGCTAAGTGCTGAGGAGATTCAGGCAATTGATGGGGTGAACAGGGGATGGAGGCTTGTGGATCCGTCGCCAAGAGATGGAGATCATAAGTATTTTGGATTCAATGAGGAATTCTAATTCTAATTTTTCGTAGAAAAAATGTGAAACATTTCTTAATTAAAAAGACGTTTTTTCTAGTTTGAAACTTTACCAGCTACCGTATTTTTTGTCGACGAATTCAGCAAAACGGTTAATTGCCGGTTTGCCTAATTGCCGGAAATTTTTATTTCCGGCAAATTGCCGATTTGCCGTTTGCCGGAGATCAATTTGCCGGAAATGTTTAGAGGGATTTTTTATAAGACGGATACACTTAAAACTGTGCCTTTTTGAAATTTTTTCCCGTTTTCTTTAGATACTTTCATATAATTTTTTTTTCAAAATATAACATTTATAAGATCTGTACAATTTTGCCGATTAAAATTGATATTTTGAAATTTCCAAAAAAAAATGTGCAAATCGCGAATTTGCCGACGCTAATGGCCGTTTTTCCGGCAATTTCGGCAAATCGCAAATTTGCCAGTTTGCCGATTTGCCGGGAATTGCAATTCCGGCAATTTGTCGATTTGCCGATTTTCCGGAAATCGTAATTCCGGCAGTTTGCCGGTTCAATAGCTGATATACACTCAAAATAATAAAACTGCGTGGCGTGTACTGCAGAAAACCTCATATTTAGGCCCCGCCTTTTTCTCGTCCACTCACGGAGAAAAGGCAAAAATTCGGGGACCAACCAATATCAGGCCGCCGACATCCTACGTGTTCCGCGCGCCGCTATGTTTAACTCGCAGCGGGCGGAGACAGCTTGCCGCGCCCACAACGAGTTAAACATAGCTGCGCGCGGAACCCGTAGGATGTCGGCGGCCTGATATTGGTTGGTCCCCGAATTTTGTCTTTTCCCCGTGAGTGGACGATAAAAAGGCGGGGCCTAAATATTAGGATTTCTGCAGTACACGCCACGCAGTTTTATTATTTTGAGTGTAGTTGCCGTCGTGCCAGGACCATAAAAATTACATTTTACAGCATTTTTGTAAGGCTTGCTAGCCACAAATTCGCGCTTTAACAGAAAATTACGATACGTGGCCGTGGAAATGGTAAAACTCGGCCACCGTCAAGTAATGTTACATTTTCTGGGAAAATATTCTGTACAAAATTGTTAAAGTTCAGTTTTAGCACAATTTAAGATGATCTACAAAAAAACAAAAGAAAGGAAAACCTCGCCCATCGATTTTCCAGCGGCCACGTGAAAATAACTCGTGAACTCTTTGGGGTGGAGTGTGTATACGTGGCCTAGAAAATTTTTTAAAATCTCGGCCACCGATTTGATTAATCCGATAGAATTTTTTGGGATATCTGTCTAAATTATAGCCTTCTCTCTCCATTTTCAAACATGCTATTAATTCAACATTCTAGTTTTTCTCTCAAAAACTCGATTTTCAAAATCCTATAAAAGTTCAAGCTCTCGAACGAAATCAAAAAGCAACATTCGAATTCAATTAAGGCTTTATTGTAACTTCATCAGCCACCGGTGACGTGATTATTTTTTTGCTCCGCGAGCAGCAGCAGGTGAAATTGAAATTTTTTGTTAAACATTTTTTCTCAGTTTTTTTCTCATTAGAAGTTAGAAAGAAAACTTCCAAATCAATATGAATTTGTTGTTAACTGACGATATAGTGATATGGATTCCGATTCACGAAATCAATAACCCGGCGTATACTAATATGAATTATTTGATTTTCAATGTTGTCTATCTTCTACTGCTATTTATTTCCGCATACTTCACAGTTATTCTAGTGATGACGTCATGGCGAATAAGGAAGTTCCATAAGAATATGACTATTTGTTTTAGCTTTTATTTCGGGGCTTGGTTCGAGTGTTGGCTTGGATTGGTGTTGGTATGGCCGTATAAGAATGGCTTGGTCTTGGTGGAAGGTAAGGTGGAGGGTCTTTTGTCTTGGTGCCTACGTGCCTACCCCTAAAAAAATGTAACAGCCGACACCTTGCGGTTTCCAAAAAAATACACCAGACTTCTTCCGGGCTTCAAATAGATCAAGCTTAACATTTTCAGACACTCACATGAAGTTCACCAATTTTGAGACATCGGATCGCACGATAATGGCACATATCACCAAGTACCCCGAGACCACATGTCTTTTGTTCGGCTCATTCTTAATATGGCACTATCTCGCGTCGACTGTGGCGGGAATGTGCAATTTTGTCATCGAAAGGGCGATTGCGTCGTTCTTTTTCAGGTGAGTTAGCTTGAGGAAGCAGCCGACGCTGAAACGGGACAGCTTCAAATTTAGTGCAGCCGAGACCTAAGCGGGACCGAGCTAGTTAGCAACCGACATTAAACCAGGACTGCTCGTGCATCCGACATCTAAGCTGGCCGTGCCTAGTTAGCAGCCGGAATTAAACCAGGACTGCTCGTGCAGCCGGCACCTAAGCGGGACCTAGCTAGTTAGCAACCGACATTAAACCAGGACTGCTCGTGCAGCCGGCACCTAAGCTGGCCGTGCCTAGTTAGCAGCCGGCATTAAACCAGGACTGCTCGTGCAGCCGGCACCTAAGCGGGACCTAGCTAGTTAGCAACCGACATTAAACCAGGACTACTCGTGCATCCGACATTTAAGCTGGCCGTACCTAGTTAGCAGCCGACATTAAACCAGGACTGCTTTCGCAGCCGGCACCTAAGCAGGCCCGCGCTAGTTAGCAGCCGACATTAAACCAGGACTGCTAATGCAGCCGACACCTAAGCGAACCCTACCGAGCTAGCAGCCGACAACCAACAGGGACAGCAAGTGCAGCCGACAGCTACGTGGGTCCTAGATATTTAGCGGCCAACAACCAACTGGGACCGCGCATTAGCCGTTTCGCGAGCGGGTTCTACCTAGTTAGCAGCCGACACCTAACCGGTATCTTCCAGCGATTACGAGAAAAAGCAACGCAGCTACCTGGGCTACACTCTACTCGCCACATCTCAATGCTGTTGTATTCAAGGATCCATTCTCGTGTTCTTCTACTTTTTCTCCCTGAAGCCTGTGCTTATCATTAGCACCATCTTATTAAGCTGTGTAATTTTGGTGAGCTCCACTCTACAAAAGGTTTCAAAAAATGATAAACTTCCAGACATTTTTCCTCCTTCTCCAGTACAACACTTCCCTGCGGAACCGGCTGGACTTAAAACAGATCGAACTTTCGTACAGCCTTGCCGCCAGATTCCAGGCGGCTGAAAACGCGCGGTCCCTGAAACTCGCGGTTTTCGTGTTCGCTGTGATTTGTTGTATATTTGTGTTGGCGATTTCTACTATGGGTATTCTATTTTTGCAATTGCTGCCGGATTATTATGATGTGGCGATTATGACCATTTTCGAGTGCCTTGTTTCTTTGTTAGTTTAGTTTATTTTTCTTGGACGGGGGGTGGTTCAAGAATCACCTGCTCGTAGTGATTAGGAAAAAAGCATGTTGTCGGTGTCTGAACAATGGTATTTGACACCCAGATAATGTCGAGCAGTATGAATTTTTGAAAATCTCATAGAATCTTCGCAGCCGACACATTCCGGGGTTCCTGAACACACAACTTTTGTCTGCAGCCGACATCTCCCAGGTCCCGAGAGTGTTAGTTACTAACGGGTCCCCTTTTTTGTCTGCAGCCAACACCTCCCGGGTCCCGAAAATGTCGGTTACTAACGGGTCTCCTTTTTTTTGTATCCAGCCGACACCTACCGGGCTTCCTGAACATTTAATTTTTGTCTGCAGCCGACAGCTCCCAGGTCCCGAGAGTGCCAGTTACTAACGGGTCCCCTTTTTTGTCTGCAGCAGACACCTCCCGGGTTTCCTGTACACCCAATTGTTGTCTGCAGCCGACATCTCCCAGGCCCCGAAAATGTCAGTTACTGACAGGTTTTATTTTTGGCTGCAGCCGACACCTCACAGGTTGCCTAAACGCACTGTAGCCGACATTTCTTGGGTCCAAAAAATACCCCATTCTTTCAGAAACCCTCTCTTCATTGTCCCGGCTGCAATGTTCTCGGTGCCCGAGTGGAAAATCGCCTTCTACAAGCACATGCCTTTTGTCGGGCGCCGACACAGACACCGTAATCCCGATAGTAAAATAATGGACCACGACTTGCGAGTCAGCATGGAAACTAACTTGTATTTTGTGCAACTTGAAGATGCCTGGAGGAGTTAGTCACCACTTTTGTTTAGGCTGAATAAATCATTTTTATTCAAACAATTTTTATTTTCTGTTCAGTTTTTCAAAAACCAAAGATTGGTCGCATAAGACATTCAGAAAAAGAAACTCAGGAATTTTTTATGGGAAACAGCGGCGATTCACAGTACAAAAATGGGAATTTTCGCAGGAAATTTTGTGAAAAAATCTCGAAATTTTCCCCCTTTCCCCCAACATGCCGAAATATCGATTTGCACTATTTCTTCTAGTTCTGACAATTTCCGACTCAAAAGTTGCGGGCTCAGAGCAAATGGCTTGTACTACGAGTAAGTCATGCAACACTACTAGAGGTTCAGATTTTTTTTCAGAGGAGGAGCCAATTCTGGTGAGCGGCTCGATCAACAAGGCATTTACTATGCAAATTACTAATAAAGTGAAGAGCTGTAATGGGTACTGTGTTAGGTAAGGATTTGGCAGAAATGATATAATTTCGCATAATTTTTCAACGAGAAAAGTCAATTTTCTAGCCCAAGATCACTTTTAGAGCAAAAATAAACTGAATTTTCGAGTTCTCCATAAGAAATTACCCCTAGAAATTAGGTTTTAACAATGTAGTGCAAAATTACGTAAGATACGATGTGCGGTACGCAAACACGGAGGGCGACTGCAGAGGGGTGGGGGGTGATGTACCCTGAGGTGCCGGAAAGTTCTGAAAATTGGGGGATATGTGTAATTTTTTGCGGAGAATTTGAATTTGTAAATGGGGTTTTTCAAAAATTTCCAGCAAACTGGTCTCCCTGGACGCAACCATGGCCGACGGAAATCAAGCCCACATTCGAAATGTGCATTTTTCATGCGTTCCTATCGTGGCGAAGGCGATCAAAATGTGCAGTGTAATAGCAAAATTTCCAGAAAAATCGGAAAAAAATCTGGATTTCCAGAAAACATGCACGACGCAGATCTACAAAAACGAAAAATCAAGCAAGTCGATTGATCGAAGTGTTGGGTCCTTGAAACGAGTTTTGGTCAAAGAGATTGGGGTAATATAGGCTTAACATTAAGAAAATTGTGCTTAATATTTATGGTGGGCGGCATACGATTTTGTCCGGCAAAACGGCAAATTGCCGGAACTGAAAATTTTTGGCAAATGGGCAAATTGCCGGAATTTAAAATTCTGGCAATTCGGCAAACCGGCAAAGTGCCGAAAATGAACATTTCTAGCAAATCGGCAAACCGGCAATCTGCCGGAACTTAAAATTTCTGGCAAATCGGCAATTTGCCAAAAATGAAAATTTCTGGCAAATTGGCAAACCGGCAAATTGTCGAAATTGAAAATTTCCGGCAACTTGCCGATTTGTCAAACGGCAATTGCCGCCAACCCCTGATGTGCATGATAATTTTAAGAAATTGCAGTTAATTTATTATTTTGAAGAACAGAATTTGGGAAACAAATTTTGAATTTTTAATTCAAAAAAATTGAATATTGCAATATATTGGAACTATTAATCAAACTCTAATTATTGGAAATTTAAAAAAAATTCCAGGATTTTTCTTTCGAGAAAGCCGAGGAGAAAACGTGCTGCTGTAAGGATGCAAAATGTGCCCGACGAATGGATGCCACGATGCGTCTGAATCTCCGTTCCAACTATAAAATACATTAATTTTCCGAAAATCAATCTAATAAATCATTTTTCAAAATCGACTTACATTAGATATGCCAAAAACAAAACAAAAAAATTTTACCAAATTGTTTTTTTCAATTTAAAATTTCTCATCCCTTTCTAAAATTACAAATTTCCTCCCAAACCACCTACTAAATCACTTCAAAAAGTGTTTCAATTGGTTTTGTTTCCCACCAAACATCTGCGTCTCCCTCTCCCGCACACACTCTCCCACCGGCTCCGGAGCCAGCTCTTGCGCGTGCGGTTACCATGGAGATGCCCATATCAAAAGCGATAACGCTTTTTGTGTTTATGTGAATGTGTATGTGTGTGCACCACCACTTCGGAGCACACGTTTTGCTCTTTTTCTATTCGAAAACGTATAGCTCATTATCTGGAGCTCTCTTCGTTTTTAATCTCGTGACACTGAAGCTAATTATGAGTTTTATGAAATGATGATGATGATGACTAGACGAGAATGTACTTTTTGATCTGATATGTATACTTTTTGAACTTTCATAGTTTGTAGTTTGTAGGTTGTAGTATGCTCCTAAAATACCTGCCTACCTCGTGCCTATCTGCTATAGGTCTGTAGGTGTCGTCACATTACCTACCTGGCCACTAAAAGGCCAAAAAAAAACTTTAAAAAGCACAGTCCAAAATTTCCTTATTTCATAAAGTAGTTTGTAGATTATAGTTTGTAGTTTGTAGTTTGTAATTTGTAATTTGTAGATTGTAGTTTGTAGGTTGTAGTCTATAACAGTCCTAGTTTTTTCCTAGTATTAGAGGCTAAAAGTCTAGTGTATAATAGTGTACAACATGAATCGTCATGAATGCCATTTTACCTTAAAGCAGTTTATAGTTGTAGTTGGTAGTTTGTGATTTGTAGTTTGTAGTTTGTAGTTTGTAGTTTGTAGTTTGTAATTTGTAATTTGTAGATTGTAGTTTGTAGGTTGTAGTCTATAACAGTCCTAGTTTTTTCCTAGTATTAGAGGCTAAAAGTCTAGTGTATAATAGTGTACAACATGAATCGTCATGAATGCCATTTTACCTTAAAGCAGTTTATAGTTGTAGTTGGTAGTTTGTGATTTGTAGTTTGTAGTTTGTAGTTTGTAGTTTGTAGTTTGTAATTTGTAATTTGTAGATTGTAGTTTGTAGGTTGTAGTCTATAACAGTCCTAGTTTTTTCCTAGTATTAGAGGCTAAAAGTCTAGTGTATAATAGTGTACAACATGAATCGTCATGAATGCCATTTTACCTTAAAGCAGTTTATAGTTGTAGTTGGTAGTTTGTGATTTGTAGTTTGTAGTTTGTAGTTTGTAGTTTGTAGTTTGTAATTTGTAATTTGTAGATTGTAGTTTGTAGGTTGTAGTCTATAACAGTCCTAGTTTTTTCCTAGTATTAGAGGCTAAAAGTCTAGTGTATAATAGTGTACAACATGAATCGTCATGAATGCCATTTTACCTTAAAGCAGTTTATAGTTGTAGTTGGTAGTTTGTGATTTGTAGTTTGTAGTTTGTAGTTTGTAGTTTGTAGTTTGTAATTTGTAATTTGTAGATTGTAGTTTGTAAGTTGTAGTCTATAACATTCCTAGTTTTTTCCTAGTATTAGAGGCTAAAAGTCTAGTGTATAATCGTGTACAACATGAATCGTCATGAATGCCATTTTACCTTAAAGCAGTTTATAGTTGTAGTTGGTAGTTTGTGATTTGTAGTTTGTAGTTTGTAGTTTGTAGTTTGTAGTTTGTAGTTTGTAGTTTGTAATTTGTAATTTGTAGATTGTAGTTTGTAGGTTGTAGTCTATAACATTCCTAGTTTTTTCCTAGTATTAGAGGCTAAAAGTCTAGTGTATAATCGTGTACAACATGAATCGTCATGAATGCCATTTTACCTTAAAGCAGTTTATAGTTGTAGTTGGTAGTTTGTGATTTGTAGTTTGTAGTTTGTAGTTTGTAGTTTGTAGTTTGTAGTTTGTAATTTGTAATTTGTAGATTGTAGTTTGTAGGTTGTAGTCTATAACATTCCTAGTTTTTTCCTAGTATTAGAGGCTAAAAGTCTAGTGTATAATCGTGTACAACATGAATCGTCATGAATGCCATTTTACCTTAAAGCAGTTTATAGTTGTAGTTGGTAGTTTGTGATTTGTAGTTTGTAGTTTGTAGTTTGTAGTTTGTAGTTTGTAGTTTGTAGTTTTTAGTGTGTAGTTTAAGAATTTAAAATTTTAAAATTTTTTGTAGTCGCGCGTTGCACTCAACAAAAATCGGGGCTAGCACGATATGAATGACTGCCTTCTGGTGGAAGAAGTATTTAAAATATTTAAAATTCTTGGCCACCGATGTTTTTCTCGGCCACGTCGCAACTCCCGCTCTGTGACAAATTTTGAATGACGTGGCTTTTCCCAACAGCACCCCCTTATTAGATTCTGCTCAAACTTCCAAACTTTCCAAAAAAAACTTCAACAACAAACATTTCCAGGTGATTCTGATTCTGCAGTGTGTGATTTGTGTGCAGAATGCCAACTCCATCGACAAAAAAGAAGGTGAAAAAGGTGGCAGAGGATCCGTTATCTTCATCGGGAGTCTCTTCGCTATCCGGCATTTCTTCGTATAATATTCGCAAAATTTCGATTTATAAAAATGGAGATAGGTATCATAGAGGTGTTAAGGTAACGTTACACCTATGAGTTTTTTCAAAAATTTTCAAAAAGTTTTGTAGTTTGTGATAAATCCACGTGTGATAAAAGATATGGAGCCGCTGCTCAATCAGGTCAACGATAGAATCGAGCTTTCACATGGAGCCAAGAAATTGTACACTACGGATGGAAAAATTGTGAACTCGATCAAGGAGTTGGAAGATGGAAAGGTAAGGGTCGGGACATGCCTGCCTACGTGCCTATAGTAGGTGGTTTCAGATCTACGTCGCCGCGTCCGCCCAATTCATCCCAATGCGATATGGAGAGTTTGCTGAAAAAGTCTGGAAACCGCCAAGCCGAAAGCACAGCCCCATCATGAGCTCCGACCGAATAAAGACAGCAAGGACGCGGAGCCAAGATCCTAGTAAACGACGACAGCCGCAGAATTCTGGGAGCTCTGCTCCGACGGGCTCTGGTGTGCAGAGAAGTCGATCTGTGAGGACACTGGCGGAGGATCGGAAGTCTCGGAGAGACGCAAATCCAGCTCGTCCAAACGTCAATGGAGCTTCAAATGCTCCGAAGAAGTTTGATGGAGCACGACCGAAGGCTCCACCAGCAAGACAGACGATTCCAAAACCTAAGAAGATCCTTACAACGTCTACAACCAACAAAAAACCACCAACACCAAAGCGAAAAGTATCCAAAAAAGTGCTGGGCGCTGCTGCAGCGGCCGGCGTTACAGTTGTCGGAGCAGCTGCAATTGGAGCCGTGGCTGCCGCCAAGCGATCAACGCCGAAGCCTATTCCGACAGCTGTATCGGATGTTTCCACAGCTTCATCGATTCCTATACCGAATGTGACAGGTGCAGCTGAGATTCTGGAGTTCCCGGAGGAAGAAAAGAAAATCGATATGGCAACTATACATCGGACCCCAACGCCTCCAGTGGTCGCGTCGAGGCCAGCGACTGCGAAGGCTCCGGGGACACCTGCAAACAGGTCAGCGACTGCGTTGGAGGCTAAGAGTGTATCACAGTATGTTTCCTAGATGTAACCTAGCCGGAGGGTACTAGAAAACCATAGA